>NC_080388.1:51189056-51789056 GCF_028751815.1 Salvia miltiorrhiza
AGAAAGCTGGGCGGGATACAGTTCAGAAGATCTGAGCTGGAGTCAGATTTTCGAGGGAAATCAAGTTCTGGCAGTTTCGGGAGAACGGCCACTTACTCCACAGAACTCCGATTTAGGCGATACAGGCGGCCACAGAAATCTCTCTCGAAGACGAAGAAGTCGTATTTCTGGGCAAAATACGATTTGAGGAAGTTCGAGGCTTCAAACGAAGGCTTGAGCTGACTAGTCTGTTCAGCTGCGATTTTGACGAACTCCAAAAACTGCCTGGGCTGAACTGGTCTGAACTCCAACTGCGCAGTATTCATAAATTCAGGGGCATGCTAGGATTAATCGCTGTATGATAAATTATAATAATCCAAGAAACGATCTTCGGAAATCGAGTATTAATTCAGTTTAATATCCATTAGTACTATCGTTAATCAAACACATGCATTCAATCATTGATTCAATTACCAATTTAATCCAGCCCTGATGAAAGATCACAACATTAGTCACAAGCTTCTCTAACGAACACCTATGAATGTAGATTAATAAATACCTTATCGCATTCAAGACTCAAAGGAATAAATTAACTCCCAACAGCACACAAAGAATAGTTTCCTATAGCTTCACCTGTCGCATTCAAGACTCAAGGCTAACACTATATCATGCATTCCTGAATCGGCTGAACAATTATTGCATTCAAGACTCAAACTAAACAGCTAGACATGTAAACTATTGATTAGATAATTCACAAGAAAACAAGCACCAGGAATTATGAATTACAAGTTAGAGCACAAATTGATATCAATAAATCAAAAACACATATTCAATCAACTATGTACAAACCCTAGGTTTAGATTAAGGAATTTCCAGACATAGCAAAAGAAAACATAAACATCATTAAAAAGAAAGCAATTTAAAAACTAAATTATACAAAACTCGGAATAAACAAAAGTATCAACTTGAATCTTCAATCTTACAGAAATTCAATCAAAGCTCTAAGAACTAGAAAGCAATAAAATTCTAAAGCTATGAAACTCAAAACTAAAGTTGGGAACATCAATAGGTCAACAAAAGACCTATTTATAGTCTTAGGTAAAATACAAAGCGAAAACCCTAAAGAAAACAAAAAAAGGCAAAAGACATAGGGCAACCGGACACGCGGCGGTCACTGGCTGCAGTGAAAAATTTCCTCCTCCGGCGGCGGTCAGCGTGGCGGTCGTCGCCTTCTCGCCACCAACGCCGAATTCTCTGCGGGCTTTGTGGCGGTTGCTGGCTACAAAATCCCTTCTTTGGACGGCGATCGCCGGCTGGGTCGTCAGTGGGTCGCCATCCTTCAGTTTCTTCAAGTTTTCGAGCTCTTAGAGCTCGTTTTCTCAATTTTCGCACCCGGAACACTTGTAACTTGATACTTGGATCTTCAATATTCATATTTAGCTTTCAAAATACTCAAACCTATAGCAAAATAGCCAAAACCATACCCTAAACGTAATATCACAAAAGAATATGAAACTTGAACCAAATGATATCACAATCAAGCATAATCCTAGCACTTTAAACACTTAAACACTCATAAAAACAATGCAAAATGATGTGTTTATCATTATTAAAAATGTGAAGTCATCATCATCACAATTCTCCACCTTGATTGAAATAAAGAGAATACCACATACTACCTTCCAATCCTAGCTCATACCTTGAATCAAAACTGATTTGCTCTTTGTTTAGCCCTAATTTGTGATGAATCTCTGGGTGTTTACGTGTTATATTGACTTTTATTTTGGTCTCTTTCACTTAAGAGTTGAATGATTTGAGCTTTTGTGCTAATTTTGTTGTCTCAGGATTTTGTGCTCACATTGATTGATATGTGAACAAAAGTAAAGTCAGAATTTAGTTGATTGGTCTGAAGAATAATCGAAGTTCGTCTCGATACGAGTTCGTAGGCGAAAACGGATCTAAAATCCGACTTGAAACGAGGGAGAACGGACCAAAACAAAAACGCTGCGCATTGCAGTCTGCGAAGGGCATACACGGCGCCGCCGTGGGACGGCGGCCGCCGTCCCTGGGCGCGTTTTTTCCGTTTAAAAGACGAATTTTAGGGTTTTTCACCCCATTCTCGAACACAGCAGCCTCTAAGGCGATTTCCACAATTTTCCTTTGGTTTTTAGAGATTCAAAACATCTACATTCGCTCTCGAATTCATTGGATTATTGTGATTGCAATTTACATTGCGTTAGATTAAGTTCACTTGGATCATATGCTTTTGTAAGAACTCACTTGATTCTCTTTAGTTTATTTGAATCCTTTGGTTTGCCTCAGTATTTGTTTATGCTCTTGATGATTGATAGTTCTAGAATACCTTCTATGATGTGAATGATTGTTTATGATTTAAGTATTCGGTTTGTTCTTTGTTGATCGTTGATGAATGCTCTTGATTGTTAGTTGAGGAATCTTTCTAAGGAACAATTAGAGTTTGGTTTGAATTTGAATTTCATGTTTGATCTTGTCTTCATGCCTAGGTAGTGATTATTCGTTGTTTACGGGTTTATGATTGTTCGATTTGACGTACTAGATACAACCCTAGTTTGATAGGTTTAATGTTTAATCTCTACACTCTCAGTTGTTACATATCTACTGCATAGTTAATGTTTATTGCTTCCTTTCGTTTATGTCTTGGTGATTAGAGAGTGAGATAGTGCCAGACCCAACTACCCGATTAGAATGTTTAGGTTTACTTTCCGTTTCTTGTGAGTGATACAATCAGAGCCCTGCTTAGCCTTCCTTGAGAGACGACTTGGGTTAGCTTATTACACTAGGACGACCTCGTACGATTGCGAGTCAATCCCTTAGGTGTTTTGGGTTGAGTCAAATTTTGGCGCCGTTGCCGGGGAGGGCTTTAGGCGTTTGGTTGTGCTACTTTGTTTTCCGTGTTTTTTTTTTTTTTTTTGCTCGGTTATTTTCTTTCTCCCACCGGTGCGTTTGATCTGTTTTGTTGAGTGTTGTGTTGCTAGGGAGTTAAAGTCTTAACAGGAATTTGGCATTCTACTTGACAACACTCACCGTGCACGCGAGGTGCTTGAAGCCTAGGAGAGGGTACCGAGTCTCTTTTATCTAGCGTTGGAGTTGAGAAGATGGCAGGAAGAAATTTGCAGTACATGGGGGGGGATTTTACCCGGCCTGTCATAGAGGCCACGAACTCAGCTATTGTGCTCCCCACTGCAGTCAGGAATTACAACATGAAGCCCAATGATTCAAGTTTGCTACCCCTCTTCTATGGGCTGCCGAATGAAGATGCCGTGCAGTTTATCCGGAACTTCTGCACCCAAGTGCAAACTTTTCCACTGTTGGAGATCACAGATGATCAGCTGAAGCTTAAATGTTCCCAGTATGCACTTAAGGATCGGGCAAGGACTTGGCTGCTCTCCTTACCGCCTAGTTCTATCACTACTTGGGGAGATGCCTGTGAGAAGTTTATGTTGAAGTTCTACCCAAATCACAAGACACGAGATATTAGAACTCAAATCATGAACTTTGTTCAAGGAGTCGACGAGCCACTTCATGAGGCTTGGGAGAGATTCCAGGAGCTCCTCCGCCAGTGCCCGCAGCATCAGTTAACCCCAGTGATGTTGATGCAACTCTTTTATGACGGGTTGCTGCAGACTTCTCAATTTATGGTGGATAGCACGGCAGGAGGTAACATTGCGAGGAAAATGCCCGATGAGCTAAGGGAGATTTTCAAGACCCTAGCCGAGAGCTCGCAATAGAAGCCGATCCGAGGAAGGAAAATTGAAGCTAGTGCAGTGGCACCTAACTATGAGCTGCAGAAGCAGGTTGCTGAGATCATGAGGGAGATGCAGCAGCTGAAACTGAGTAAGGTGGAACCACCTCCAGCCCGTGAGCCCATTGTTGAGAGTTGTGGCATTTGTGGTGATTATGGCCATGGAGCCAACGAGTGCCATAGGATGGGCGAGCGTACTTATGAAAGAGGAGTAGAAGTCTTTGCTGCACAAGGGTATTCCAGTAGGCAACTCCAGGGTCACATGCAAGGACACGGGCAGAGTTCTCAATACTGTCAATTCCAACAGCCTATGGGTTATCAGAACCAGCAGCAGTTCTACCCACCTCAGCAGCACCCACCTCCAGGACCCTTATTTGAGGATCAGATGCAAGCTTTCATGCAAGCTAGCAAACAGGCGATGGAGGCTCAGAGTACTACCATCAAGCGCCTCGAGACTACAGTTGAGCAACTAACGGGGGCCTTGAATCAATTGCAGCAACAACAACCTGGGAAGTTTCCAAATCAAGACGAACATCCGCATCAAGCTCATGCCGTGGCGGTAGTCAAGGAAAATGCCCCAATAACCATGGGGAAATGGAGAAGCAAAACCGTGGAAGCAATCAAGGCTATCCAATGCCCTAGTGAGCCACTGCCACCTGTTACTGTTGCACCAGACCAACCACCACCCAAGCAAGGAGATCCAGGTAGCTTTATTTTTTATATTAGCTTAGGTGGGGTTGAAAAGGTTTTGGGAATGCTTGATTTGGGCGCGGCAGTCAATTTGATGCCGCTTGATATTTTTGAGAAATTGGGTAATAAAGAGCTTAAATGCACGAATATGAAGATAGAGCTAGCTGACGGCTCTATTAGTAGCCCACGGGGCCTTGTTGAGGTTGTTGTGAGGGGGATTAGTGTTTTGGCCGATTTTGTTGTCCTTGATGTGGGAAAAGGGATTAGAGGCGAGAATGGGCATCTTGTTTTGCTTGGCCGACCTTTTATGGCCACCACCCATACTCGCATCGATGTGAGTACGGGAACTGTGAGTATGGCAGGGGCAGGTAGAGCTGTAACATTCTCAGTTTTTGATAAAAAAAACCTACTACTCCAACTTCCTTAATTCAAAACTGCTCTTATGTTGAAACATTTGATGCTTTGGATGAGGATTGTATTGTGCAGGAATTCCTTAATAAGCTACAGGAGGAGGACGAGATCGTGGAAGAATTTCTTGCTAACTTGCAAGATGAAAGTGAGATTGAGCAAGAATTCCTGGATAAGCTGCAAGAGGAAGATGATAAAGAGCAAGGCTTTCTAGGTGCCTTGCTACTGTAAGAAAAGCTTGATGAGGTTGTGTCACTCGATCCCCTTGGATGTGGGGATAGAAGACCATCTCATGATTTGAACATGGAGCGCTCATTTGGAGGACCCGCAGCTGCAATTCAAGAAGATGTGTTTACAAGGGCGTTAAGGCAGCTAGAGCTTCAATCGGATTTTGGTTAAGGGGTTCTCTTAGTCGGGCTGGCGACTTAAAAACTAGCGCTGCATGGGAGGCAACCCATGCTTTCTTGCTTTTTCTTGTTTTCATTTTTCTTTCGTTTTGTTTGTGTTTTGTTGCTTCTGTTGTTTGGTGCAGGTTAATGCGTTGGAGATTATTTGTTCTATGGATGAGAGATAGGCAGACATCGTGGGAAACTACGGACTCGCACTTGGATCGATATTCAGGGAAGTTTTTCTCTTTCACCCCTCTTTTTGCGAGCACTGAGGACAGTGCTAGATTTTAAGTGTGGGGGGGTGTTTGTTGATCCTATGAGTGCCTTTTTGTTGTGTTTTTGGGCTTTCTTGTGTGGGGCAAATAGTCTCCTTTATCTTGATTGTTGCTTGGCTTCAAGTAATAATGCACACTTTGATGATTTGTTCACAAGTAAATTTCATGAATTATGTTGGCTTGGTTGCTATCTTTGTCTCTCAGGCTATGCATGTTCCTCACTTGATGTAAGTTGTTTAATGTTTTAGATGCAATACCCTTATGAGCTATTCTTGACGTGATTTGTCCGGTAGATGCTAGAGGGAGTGTTTTCATTGTGATAGCCTACGATCTTATCCCTTGAGTTTGAATGTTGGTTTGTTGTTTAGTTTTCTATACCTCTGGGTCTCTGCTCCTCTGACGGTAGTGTTATGAGCATGGGAAACCACGTGAGAACATTTTGGATTACCTCCAAAAGTGTTGATCTCACGAAAGTTGGCCTATCTATTGAGAATAAAATAACATCACCTTGAAAAGAAAGATGTATAAAATTGAGTTTTGGTTTGATTGTTTATCATCTTCAAGGAAAATGGGATTTGATTATAAAGGCAATCACATTAGGAAACTCACTTCTAGCGGAGAATCGGGTTTGATCGGATTGAATTGTATCACGTGGTTGTTGCTTCTTAAAATCTTAACAATGAACATCTCGTGAGGAATGTAATGGCTAAGAGGCTTAGATTGGTTGGAGATGCGAATGGTGAGGAAGTTTTCTTGTGAACTATCATTTGATGTCGTGACTTTGCTTGAGGACAAGCAAAGGATCAAGTGTGGGGGGGTTGTTTAGCCCTATTTTGTGATGAATCTCTGGGTGTTTACGTGTTATATTGACTTTTATTTTGGTCTCTTTCACTTAAGAGTTGAATGATTTGAGCTTTTGTGCTAATTTTGTTGTCTCAGGATTTTGTGCTCACATTGATTGATATGTGAACAAAAGTAAAGTCAGAATTTAGTTGAATGGTCTGAAGAATAATCGAAGTTCGTCTCGATACGAGTTCGTAGGCGAAAACGGATCTAAAATCCGACTTGAAACGAGGGAGAACGGACCAAAACAAAAACGCTGCGCATTGCAGTCTGCGAAGGGCATACACGGCGCCGCCGTGGGACGGCGGCCGTCGTCCCTGGGCGTGTTTTTTCCGTTTAAAAGACAAATTTTAGGGTTTTTCACCCCATTCTCGAACACAGCAGCCTCTAAGGCGATTTCCACCATTTTCCTTTGGTTTTTAGAGATTCAAAACATCTACATTCGCTCTCGAATTCATTGGATTATTGTGATTGCAATTTACATTGCGTTGGATTAAGTTCACTTGGATCATATGCTTTTGTAAGAACTCACTTGATTCTCTTTAGTTTATTTGAATCCTTTGGTTTGCCTCAGTATTTGTTTATGCTCTTGATGATTGATAGTTCTAGAATACCTTCTATGATGTGAATGATTGTTTATGATTTAAGTATTCGGTTTGTTCTTTGTTGATCGTTGATGAATGCTCTTGATTGTTAGTTGAGGAATCTTTCTAAGGAACAATTAGAGTTTGGTTTGAATTTGAATTTCATGTTTGATCTTGTCTTCATGCCTAGGTAGTGATTATTCGTTGTTTACGGGTTTATGATTGTTCGATTTGACGTACTAGATACAACCCTAGTTTGATAGGTTTAATGTTTAATCTCTACACTCTCAGTTGTTACATATCTACTGCATAGTTAATGTTTATTGCTTCCTTTCGTTTATGTCTTGGTGATTAGAGAGTGAGATAGTGCCAGACCCAACTACCCGATTAGAATGTTTAGGTTTACTTTCCGTTTCTTGTGAGTGATACAATCAGAGCCCTGCTTAGCCTTCCTTGAGAGACGACTTGGGTTAGCTTATTACACTAGGACGACCTCGTACGATTGCGAGTCAATCCCTTAGGTGTTTTGGGTTGAGTCAAATTTTGGCGCCGTTGCCGGGGAGGGCTTTAGGCGTTTGGTTGTGCTACTTTGTTTTCCGTGTTTTTTTTTTTTGCTCGGTTATTTTCTTTCTCCCACCGGTGCGTTTGATCTGTTTTGTTGAGTGTTGTGTTGCTAGGGAGTTAAAGTCTTAACAGGAATTTGGCATTCTACTTGACAACACTCACCGTGCACGCGAGGTGCTTGAAGCCTAGGAGAGGGTACCGAGTCTCTTTTATCTAGCGTTGGAGTTGAGAAGATGGCAGGAAGAAATTTGCAGTACATGGGGGGGGATTTTACCCGGCCTGTCATAGAGGCCACGAACTCAGCTATTGTGCTCCCCACTGCAGTCAGGAATTACAACATGAAGCCCAATGATTCAAGTTTGCTCCCCCTCTTCTATGGGCTGCCGAATGAAGATGCCGTGCAGTTTATCCGGAACTTCTGCACCCAAGTGCAAACTTTTCCACTGTTGGAGATCACAGATGATCAGCTGAAGCTTAAATGTTCCCAGTATGCACTTAAGGATCGGGCAAGGACTTGGCTTCTCTCCTTACCGCCTAGTTCTATCACTACTTGGGGAGAGGCCTGTGAGAAGTTTATGTTGAAGTTCTACCCAAATCACAAGACACGAGAGATTAGAACTCAAATCATGAACTTTGTTCAAGGAGTCGACGAGCCATTTCATGAGGCTTGGGAGAGATTCCAGGAGCTCCTCCGCCAGTGCCCGCAGCATCAGTTAACCCCAGTGATGTTGATGCAACTCTTTTATGACGGGTTGCTGCAGACTTCTCAATTTATGGTGGATAGCACGGCAGGAGGTAACATTGCGAGGAAAACGCCCGATGAGCTAAGGGAGATTTTCAAGACCCTAGCCGAGAGCTCGCAATAGAAGCCGATCCGAGGAAGGAAAATTGAAGCTAGTGCAGTGGCACCTAACTATGAGCTGTAGAAGCAGGTTGCTGAGATCATGAGGGAGATGCAGCAGCTGAAACTGAGTAAGGTGGAACCACCTCCAGCCCGTGAGCCCATTGTTGAGAGTTGTGGCATTTGTGGTGATTATGGCCATGGAGCCAACGAGTGCCATAGGATGGGCGAGCGTACTTATGAAAGAGGAGTAGAAGTCTTTGCTGCACAAGGGTATTCCAGTAGGCAACTCCAGGGTCACATGCAAGGACACGGGCAGAGTTCTCAATACTGTCAATTCCAACAGCCTATGGGTTATCAGAACCAGCAGCAGTTCTACCCACCTCAGCAGCACCCACCTCCAGGACCCTTATTTGAGGATCAGATGCAAGCTTTCATGCAAGCTAGCAAACAGGCGATGGAGGCTCAGAGTACTACCATCAAGCGCCTCGAGACTACAGTTGAGCAACTAACGGGGGCCTTGAATCAATTGCAGCAACAACAACAACCTGGGAAGTTTCCAAATCAAGACGAACATCCGCATCAAGCTCATAATCCTAATCTTAATCTTAATTCCTAATCCTAATCTTAATTCCAAATCCAAATCTTAATCTCCTTTCATAATCCTAATCTTAATTTTAATTCCTAATCCAAATCTTAATCTCCTTTCATAATCCTAATCTTAATCTTAATTCCTAATCCTTATCTTAATCTTAATCTTAATCTTAATTTCCACTCTTATTCATCATCTTAATTTTATATCTAATGTGTGAACTAATTAAAACATTAATAATATATGAATGCAGGAAATATAAACATGAGTTTAGATAGAGGGTGGATGTATAGGCGATATGCTCAAGGTAGTCTAACAGGAGAGTTCATGGATGGATTGGAAGTATTTATCCATTATGCACTTTCTCGAACGGACTTAATGATTGGAAATAAGATCAAATACCCATGCACGAAATGTAAGAACAAAAAATTTGATACTCCAATGACTGTTAAGGTTCACTTGGCAAAGAATGGTTTTATCCCTAGATACCATATATGGACGATGCATGGTGAAGCGTTAGTGCAAGTCCCTGATGTTGATAGGCGTATTGTAACCATTGAGGAAGATAGATAAGTAAATCGTTATGAGACGATGGCGATGGATGTAGCGACAGCTCAATTTCACAATGTCGATGATTTAATTGAAGAATCTCCAAACCCAACAGCCCAACATTTGTATGATATGTTAAAGGCGGCTGATAGAGAGTTGTGGCCTGGCTGTAAAACCCATACCCAATTATCTCTTGTAGCTCGATTGATGAGTTTAAAATCTGATAATAATATGTCTGAGCGATGTTTTGATCAGATTTTGGAGTTGATTAAAGAAATAGTTCCCAATAATAATTTGGTGACTGAAGATTTCTACAGTGCAAAGAAATTGCTTCGTGGGATGGGTTTCCCAGTTGAGAAGATTGATGGTTGTCGTAATAATTGTATGCTTTTTTGGGGGGATGATGAAAGCTTGAACGAGTGTAAGTTTTGCGATGCAAAACGTTACAAAGAATCTTCTGGTCCCAGTGGTAGTCGCCAACGACGCCTAGTTGCAGTCAGTCAGATGCATTCCTTTTCCATCACCCTAAGATTGCAAAGGTTATATGCATCTAAAGCAACAGCAGCTGATATGCGATGGCATGCTACATCAGTTAATGATGGTGTGATGAGACACCCTGCAGACTCACCTGCATGGAAACATTTTGACAACACATTTCCTGATTTTGCGGCTGAGGTCAGAAATGTGAGATTGGGGCTTTGTACTGACGGATTCTCGTCATTCAATAATTTTGGAAAGCAATATTCCTCATGGCCAATCCTACTTACTCCATACAATCTTCCTCCTTGGATGTGCATAAGAGAACAACACATATTTCTCACTGCTGTCGTCCCTGGGCCACACAATCCAAAGGATATGATTGATGTTTTTCTTCAACCGTTGATTGCTGAGTTATCTCATCTTTGGGAAGTGGGTGTCCAAACGTATGACATATCATTGAAGAATAATTTCCAAATGCGTGCTGCACTTTTGTGGACAATTAGTGACTTTCCCGCTTATTCCATGCTTTCTGGTTGGAGTACAGCTGGTAGATTGGCATGTCCACGTTGTTGTGATGATACAGATTTTTTTCGATTACCTTTGAGTGGTAAACAATCCTGGTTTGACTATCATAGGAGGTTCTTACCCACTGATCATCCTTTTCGACGCAACAAAAATGTGTTTATAAAAAATGCTCAAGTAAGAAAAGGTCTTCCACAAACAAAAAATGGGTACCAGTTGTTGGCTGAGATTGAGGGATTGGGGATTAAAAAAGTAACATAATTGACAGTTGAAGAGACTTGATTACGGATATCTAAACGACAAAGAACTTATGAATCAGGTTGGAGGAAAAAAAGTATATTCTGGGATTTGCCATATTGGAGTTCGTTGCTTATACGTCATAATCTTGATGTTATGCATATAGAAAAGAACGTCTTTGATAATTTGTTCAACACCATTATGAACACTAAAGGCAAAACAAAGGATACGGCCAAATCTCGCGAAGAATTGAATAGGTTTTGTCGCAGACCTGAGTTAGAAGCCAATGAACAAATAGGAAAGTACCCTAAAGCATGTTATATGCTTGATAATGATGAGAAAAGAATCTTACTTAAGTGGATTGAAGGGCTTAGATTTCCTGATGACTATGTATCCTCGTTGGGTAGATGTGTCAACTTGAGTACACTTCAAATGTTTGGTATGAAGAGTCACGATTGTCACGTGATGATGCAACGAGTATTGCCGGTCGCACTAAAAGAACTTCTACCATTCAATGTGTGGAAAACAATTACAGATCTTTGTCTCTTTTTCAAAGATTTGACATCACCAAACATTCAAGTTGACAATCTTCTTCAGATGCAAAAAAAATATTCTTGTCATTCTCGGTAAGTTGGAAAGAATCTTCCCTCCTAGTTTCTTCGACTCTATGGAGCATCTTCCAATACACTTGGCCGATGAGGCTATGATGGCAGGCCCCGTACAGTATAGATGGATGTATCCATTTGAGGGGTACTTGGGAAAGTTGAAGAAAACAGTTAAAAACAAAGCCAAAGTTGAAGGATCAATTACAAATGCTTATCTTGTGGAAGAGGATACAGCATTCTATTGTTATTACTTTGAAGATCACGTTAAGACAAAGCAACGAAATGTACCCCGAAACTTTGAAGGTAGTGGTGTTGACGTGATCCCTGACATGTTGTCTGTCTTCAACTATGTTGGGAGACCATTTGGAAAGATGACAACTAGATTTCTAGAACCTAAAGAGCACGACGCCGCCCATTTGTACATGCTAAACAATTGCACAGAAGTTACAGAAACCTACACAGGGTATGTACAAAGCATATGTTATTAAATTTATTAATCTACACATAGGTTGTTTAATAAATATGATATATATTGATCAATAGGTTGTTTGAGGATGAAATGCGGGCCAAATTTCGTGATATTTCATCCAATGAACTTCAACAGAAACTTGAGAAAGAATTTCCCACATGATTCAAAGCATATGTAAGTTCTTTCATCCAATGAACTTCAACTCAACGTATTATGTCAAAGTATACTACAATTGGTTTTAACTAATAAGTTTCTTTCATTGAATAGGCTTCAAATCCAACAAATGGGCTAGTCAATTCATTTTTGCATCATTTGTCATTGGGACCTCTGCACAGAGTTACTACATACCAAGGATTCTTTGTCAACGGATTCAAATTTCATACGGTTTCTTATGGCTCGAAGAAATCAACTGATAATAGTGGATTGTGCGTTAAGGGTTCAGTGTTGAACGGTGTCCAGTTAGATTTCTATGGTCGTTTGTTAGAGGTTGTTGTCCTAGAGTATCCTGGGCTACCAATAAAAACAACCACATTATTCAAATGTGAGTGGTTTGACCCTCAAACTCCAACTGGAACCGACATTGATCGTGACTTTAATCTGGTTTCGGTGCACAAGAATCGTCGTTATTCCAAATACAAACCATTTATCCTCACCAATCAAGCTGCACAAGTTTATTATTGCTTGTATCCAAGTAAAAATAACAACAGAAGCAATTTGTTGGCTGCTTGTAAAGTGAAAGCAAGGCCAGTTGTTGAAGTTTCCACAACTGAACTTCCAACAACGTCTTTGCCTTTTCAAGAGGAAGTCGTAGGCAGAATATCTCTTACGGATATAGATGACATTTCAACAATGGTTCATCCACATGGAGGCGAGGTGGACATAGATCATGATGATGATGATGATGATGAAGATGATGAAGACCTTATTTTACAATCCCCCGAGTCTTCTAACACTGAATCAGATTGAGTAATTAATGACTTCAAATAAAACATATTTGAACATTTTATATATTTAATGTGTTAAATAATAAACTAATATACTAATTACTTCAAATTTGGATATAGATGGATGCTTCTACTCAATCCGGGTCTAATCCATCCGGTTTTACTCCATCCGGTTCTGGTCCATCCGGTTCTGGTCCTATTTTCGATAATAGGCCGCCAGAGGATGAAAACCCTAATGTGGAGGAGGAACGTGTTGCTAGTGATGGGCGGATATGGGTTTATTTCACTCGTAGGTACGTTTCACAATGTATCAGTTAACTTCAAATTGTTTTGTACATTAATTCTAAATTTAATTTCAACACTTTAAGTGTTCTGAGGCCGACTGGAGCTATTCGGGCTAGGGCGACTGATAGCTTTCAAGGTATGCCACATGAAAGTGGCACCAATTGGAAGAATTTGACTGAGGGGATGAAGGATTTTTATTTTGATGAGTTTGAGGTACGATCATCTCATATATAATTTTTATATTCTAAACTAACAATCACAATACTAATTTTTCTCTTATTTGCAATATCTTTAAATAGAAAGCATTTTGTTGGGATAAAACGCAACATACCAGGCATGTTATTAAGAAAGCGTGGGTTAAGGCAGCTCGAGTGGCGTACAAGGATTACATCAGCAATTGCAAGAAGGTCTTGTTGATACATAAGAAGAAGATTGATTATCTTCAGCCTAACATTGAGGCGGCTTGGAGGGCTTATTGGGCTTTGCCTGAGACTCAGGCAAGGTTTGCTCAGGCGTCCAGGAATCGCCGCTCAGAGCCAGGCGGTCCGGGTACAGGGATGGCTATCCATCATGGAGGGTCGCGCAGTGCTTTAGATCATGCTGAGCATCTGGTAACTTTACAACGTTTTATTTAAAATTTTGATGCATTACTAAATTGTTACTTATATTTTTAATGTGTTTTGTAAGGCTCGGGAGAGCAATATTTCTTTTGACGAGGCTACTTGGGCGACTTTTCGACGGATCCATTATAAGAATGGACAGTATACCGCTGGACGACCTGCGCAGCACGGGGTATGACGTTAATTTAGTATCTTTAAATTCCTTTGTTCGAATAATTTATTTTACAACTATTCTAACTATTTTTGTATTGTAGTTGGAGGTCGAGAGGCGATTGGCAGAGCATCGCCAAACACAGGAAGAGGTCACGCCCGCAGATGTAGATCGCATCTTCCGAGAGGTCGTCACTCCTGATTCGAGGGGGCGCATCATGGGATTAGGCATGATGATGTCTAGGGCGATTACTGAGAGCGGCGAGTCGTCGAGCACGCACTCCACTAGCACCTCCCAGTTTCCTTTCCCTGTTGCCTCGAGAGATGAGCTCATTACATTGAGGGAGGAGCTGAGCTCCACACAGAGGGAGCTAGAGGTCAGGAGAGCGAGCGAGGAGGCTCAGAGCAGGGCTATACAGGAGATGCAAGCCCAGATCGCCCTCCTCATGCGAGGATATCATGCACAGTCCCCCTCCGACGCCTCTGATGGGACCCACCCGGACCTCTGATTATATTATTTACTATCGTTTGTTAGATACTATACTTTGAATACTGAATTTCTAAACTTGTTGACATATTTTATGATTTGCTACTTTGTTATTTGATGTCTTTCTACTTTGCTCATCTTCATGATTTTGAATAATTTATAGATTGCTATAGCTACATAATTGAAAACAGGAATACAAAACAAAAAAACAAAAAAAAACAAAAAAACGACCGAAATTAAACAACGACCGAAATTTAAAAAAAACGGTCGTTACGAACTGACTGAAAAAAATAGGAAAAACGACCTCTAACGACCGAAATTTCGGTCTTTAAACAACGACCGAGTTAAAAACGGTCGTTAATGCTTTCGGAAGATCAACGACCGTTTCAATAACGGTCGTTGAACAACGACCGAAAATCGGGATCCAACGACCGAACTCCGGTCGTTGCTCAACGACCGTTATTAAACGGTCGTTGATCAACGACCGCAATTCGGTCGTTAGCTCCACAAATTAGTCGTCCCGGAAAGCTTGGCTACGGTTTTAAAGACCGAATAAACGGTCGTTATATTTAAATTTCGGTCGTTGAAATTCAACGACCAAAAAAAAACGGTCGTTGAAGGCCGCACGACGAACAAAACGGCGACCACAGTTTTCGGTCGTTGTTTCGGTCGTTAGGACTTTAACGACCGTTTTTTCGAGTTTAACGACCGAATTTTCGGTCGTTAGAGCCGCGTTTTCTTGTAGTGGATACTCAACAACTAGAATGTTTAAGTCAATTACATCGTAGCCACGTGGAGTTCAAGCAGCTGATTCCCAGTATAAGCCGCATTTAATGCAAAAAATAGAGCATTAAATGTTGAATCGTCCTTCAAGATACAGAGTTACCTTTTCCGTGTTGCCACTCCTTGCAACATCATCTCCTAGTCCTACAAAGACCATACCTCTTTCGGCTAAAAGAGATACGAAGATTGAGGACCCGAGCAGAATTTCAAACTTGTCTCGTAACGGCAGAAAATGTAGAAGAGTCATTGCCAACGAATCTCTCCTCCAGACGTTGCCTATAAATAGAGCTCAAGATTCAACCTCGTTTTTCACCGATTCAAACACACAAGCTGAAACTCTGTCAAATTTGCAACTCAGCCTCTACATCACCTTCAAAGTTTGAATTGAAGAAGAGAATATCCACTGTCCAAATCAATTTACTGATTACACACATTCTCTTATTTTCTTAGGCAATCTCCTTGTAAATCCTTAGCCTAAGTTTCGATTATTGAAAGCCTATTCTTAATAATTTAGTTGGCATTTCGAACCCTTTTCTAAAGAGAGAAAAGAGTCATGTTTGAGAGAAAGAGTTCGAGATATTTGTCTGAACTTAGATTTTCTTAGCCTCCGCAAGCTAGACGATAGTTGGTATTTTCAATTGCCAAAACATAACAGACCGCGATAGGAAACACGCGAAAACTATAGAACTTCTTCGAAAATAATTCTAACAAATTCTTTTCACTAAACTTGCATTCACAGACAGTAAGCAAAACTTGACTTTCTTTACCCTGTATCACTTCCCCTGAACTTAATCAATGCGAAGTCTTTTGCTAGTCCTATCTTCATAATTCTTTCCAGTCTTTGTTTCTTCTTTCTCTTTCCCTTTCTTCTTTTCGCTTTCCTCCTTTCGTTCTTTCATTTCAGTTGCAGCTGCATCCATTTCTTGTTGTTCACTCTGATGTTGCAGATTCATTACTGCTGACTCGAGAAAGGTAAATTAGACCTTGAGGTCAGCAATCTCCATCTCTTGAGTTTCAAGCTTCCTTTTCATTAGTTGAATCTCTGCATCAGTTGAGTGAGTTGTTGCAGCTGGTGTCTCTTCAGTCCTTTGTTCTGTTTGGATGCCATCAGATGCATGTGGTGACTCTGAGGAAAATTCCTCTTTGTTGATATGAATGTTGAGCAGTCCTCAGGCAAGAAGATATTGCCTGAAGTTTGGCACCCAGTCATAGATGGCATCCCACAGATTTGAGACGTTGAATTTCTCAGGTTATATTTTAATATGAGGTTATATTTTAATATTTGAACTTTTTAACAATTGTACTCTAAGGTATGATTTACAAAATGAATACTTATATTACTAGTACTAGTGCATAACTCGTCGAAATTCGATGAGAATTTATTTTAAATTATTACTTAAATTATATGATACTCCATCCATCCTCCAAAATTATACATGCCTTTTCTTTTTGGTACGGCTCCCAAAATTATGCATACCCTATTTTTAGACACTACCCCACATATAATTCTTACAATTTTACCATTTTAACTTACACTATTTACTCATAATCTATTTAACAATACCCTCACTGTGGGACCCTTTCTTCACTATCATTACTACCAACTTCCATGCATAATTTTGGGGGACGGGGGAGTATTATTTTGTAATAACCCGCTCTTTGTTAATGATTAAAAATTAGATAATGCAATATTTAATTATTGCATCTACAGTTTTGATAATCCAACGATTATGATTTGATGAATTCAGCTCAAGATTATGAATTATCTATCATTAGAAGGAGAGTTATTATTATTAATTTCGCGGGTCAAGTTATTTATTTAAATGTAATGGAAATATTATTTCTATTTATTATTGTACCAAGTCATGGATTTATTCCGACTTTAGAGCGAATTAAATCTGAGGATTTAATTTATTATTATGAGATGCGCGATAGAGCAAAGCCGGAGATTAGTTATACAGATACGAGAATAATAGAAGGATTTTAGTGTCATCACATCCATTACAACTTTTACTCCTACAATCTATCTAGTAGTGAAAAAAAAAGGGAAAAGACAAAGAGAGAAGAAAAGGGGGGAAGGGACGTGCTGTCTAAGGGCAGCTGCAACATCAGCTCCCATCCCTCCTCTACACTAACATCCCTTCCACATGCATCAACCCATGCCAAGGTACACCTAAAAGGTCATTCAGCCACCTCTATTGTTCCACCTTTTTAGACACTCAAGTATGCAGCCACCAAAGGCCATCCCTATCCCTCATCAATCAACCAACAACTCCTTCCCTTATAATCTCATTTTCAGCTAGCACTCCCCTCATTTTCTTTCTTGGCGCATCGGCAATCAAAAGAAAAGGGAGATTCATGTGTGCTGCCAGAGGTAAGCCTAGGCTTAAATCTCTCCATTTCCTTCATAAGTTCAGCCTACAATTGTTAAGCAAATAAGCAATTTATTTCAGTTTCTATCCATTGAACTCCAGAGCAACCAACCAAAAACACAAGAACATTCAAGGTATTTTCTCCATCAATATGCTTTCTCCCAATGTTACACATTTCATTCCCATCATGCTTACGTCCAGTTATAAGAAAATGCATAGAATAAGAGGAAAAACGCGAACTTTGTTAAACCAATAGAACACCAAAGCCATGAGAATCTCCTATAGCATAGCAACAGACTCGACCTTTATGCAATGAGAATTTCTATCTACGTAGTCTTAGGTTTGAACTTAGCTTATTGAGGTGGGGGTGAATGCGGGCTGCGCTACTCCATTTAGCAACGAGGGAAGCCGACGAAGGTGCCCATCGCTAGAATGCGACGACGGCGATTCTCCAGTGAAGGGGATGACGACGTCTGAATGCTGACTCGCCGATTTTGGAGCCGCAGCAGTGGAACAACGACGAGCTAAAGAGAGGAGGGTCGAGGTGCGAACGGCAGTGGTAGCCACGACCTACAGGTTCAGTCGGAGTCGAGGAGAGTCTCGATCTCGATTCAGAAAAGAGAATGAGAGGACAGCTGAACGCCGATCCTTTAGAAGAGGTGGCCGCGAATTCGCCTAAACCAAAAGGAGAGTTAGTGCTCAATTCTGATTTGGGGAAAAGAGTGAGAGATTGCGAGGGGTGAACGGAAAGAGATAGGAATGGAGTTAGGGGTGAAGGTGTGCTGGCGGCGCTAACAGTCGGGACGCCAGTCTCGCCGGAGAGGGTGCCGTGGCGGCGGCGTCCCATCTGAGTTCAAAAGGAAGCTAGGGCTCCATTTCATGGTGAGTTTCAGTGAGAGAGAATGGAGTCGAAGGGGACAGCGTCAACCTCAGAGGCGGCAACAAGCCTGCTTCGCCGGAGATGAAGGCTAGAACCGACCGCTCGCCGGTCCTTCAACGGCGGCGGTGGAGTTTTCCGATGCAAAAAGGGGAGGGGGAGTTGGGCTTGATATTGAGAAATTGAAAGAGAGGGAATTGGAACCGTGAATTAAGAGAAGAAAGAAGTTGGGCCTCTTTTTGGGCCATCTAAATTGAGCTTCAGTTGGGCTGGTCTTAGTTTGTTTTATATTTCTAAGAGGGCCAGTTTTGTGGGCCAGATTCTTGGCTGCCGTTTATAATTATTTAAGCCCGATTAAGACTAGTTCAAGACTTGTTATTCGATTAATTAGACGTGGCTATTTCTTTTATAGATTATTAAGCACGAGATTTATTTAATTAGTAAGCGGGTTAGAATATCCTAACATGAGCATATTAATTAAGATTATTAATCTGATTTCATAAGACGAGTTTTAAACCTGAAGCCTGGACTAGTAATAGAATTTATCGGATTATTATTTTAGAATAATAATTACTTGAATAAGAGTCATGCATAGTTAAAGTACGCATTCTCGTTAATTGAGAATTTCTCTCGAGTCAATGTCTTATTTTATTTTCTCATAATAAAGGTCAAGCGCGAGATTGAGAGCTATACAAGGAATCACAGCGCCTTAACAAATCTTTGTTATCATGTGGGCATTTCTTACGCGCAAAATAAAATGCTATGGGAGAACTATCAAAGTTTTTATGCTTCAAAAATGCAAATTAGATTTTTAAATGATTTATGCTTTATTACGTTTAAATAATTTACACTTTGCTATTTATGCTTATTTGCGCCTAAATACTTTACGCTTTATTAATTTACGCTTTGTTACGCTAAAGTGATGTACGCTTTATTACGCTTAAGTGATTTACGCTTTAATGAGTTACGAGTTGATACGCTTAAGTTATTTATGCTTTGTTATACTTGAATGCTTTATGTTTGTTATTGATGCCTATGTGATGATGCTAATGAGTTTTAACCCTGAGCGGATAGCTCTCCTTCTAGAATTTATGTACACAACGCGACCGTGAGTCAATGAGAGGGTTGGCCGGTCAAACGTCCGTTGAGGGAGGCCTCCCTCAACGGTACGATGCTAGCGTCTGTTGGGGGAGGCCTCCCTCAACAGTACGATGCCGTGTCCGCTGAGGGAGGCCTCCCTCACGGTGCGATGCCTGTGTTCGTTGAGGAAGGCCTTCCTCACGACACGACGCTTATTAATAGGACTTTCGATGATGAAGAATGCACTCACGCTATTTATGGATTTGGAAATGTTTAGTAAACAAAGGATTTGAAAGAAGACTCATGTCTCTTATATGATGTTGTGGTTCGTTAATAAAATGTTAAGCTTATATTTTAGTTTTGGCAATTGCCCACTAAGTACTTTTGTACTTAGCCCTGCATATGTTTATGAGTGTGCAGGTTGAGCTGTGATGGGCGATGAAGTGTTGCTGAGTGGAGCTTTTGTCGAACTTAAATTAGGCTCAGAAAGGATATATGTCTGCATACATGTATCTCAGTTATGTCTTCCGCTGCAAACACTGATTATGTTTTAGTCAAGTCTCTAACTATGCCAATTACTCTTCAAGAAATATCTAACGCTTACTCGGGTTCATCGAGTATCCTTTTTAATTATATGCGTCAGTCCTTCAATGTCTTAAATTTTTTTTCAAGAATTAATGCTAGATATCAATGTCTATGATCGAGTTATGAATGAGTCAAATGTGCCATTTCTAACCCCGCTTCTTAAATCCCTTCCCTAGTCACGATTTCCCGGATTAGCTATCCTTAGTTAAGGCCGTTCGTGACATATTTTTGTATAAATAATTATTTATATATAAATTATTTTTAAATTTATTTAATTTAAGGTAATATAGTTGAAATTATATTAATTTGAATCATATTCCTCAATTAAATGTTAACCTTTTGTTAGAATAATAAATATTATTTTTATATAAATTTTTATTTAATAATATTTTGGAAAAAAGTCAATATTGAAAATTTTATTTCATCTGAGCATCATCTCGTTTGAACCACCCTGTAGAATCATATCATCATCTAAAGCCCGGAAGACGGCATCTAATGTTTGAACACCAGACTTTTGAGCATCATCTCGTCTCGACCTTAAAATACAAAAAATAAACTTTTATGCGTCAATTTTTTTAACATCACTATCTGGAGGTTTAAAAATCAAATTTGACTTGTGAGATTGTATGATTTGGAGCTTCTAATATCATAACTAACTTGTAAACATCATTTTGTATGGAACTTGAAAAAATCTTGACAAACTTTTATGCATTATTAGCTTCAAATATTATATTTGGGTTCCAATAATCATCTCCTTTGGAGTTTGAAAGAATAAATTTAGCTTGTGAGTATCATCATTTAATTGGGTTCCAAGAATCATCTCGTTTGGAGCAATTGAAATTGTATTAGTCTGAATCATTCCGCCAATTAAATATAAATTTTTAGTTTGGAGAGCAAGAGTTTCTTCTTGTATAAGTTTTATTTTAGTGAAACCTTATAAAAAAAATCAATGTATGAATTCTTCACTCGATTGAGATTATTATAAAATTAATACATAATTAAAGATTTCTAATATATTTTAACATCATATCCTCTATTGTTCTTTATCTAAATTCTTCATTTATGCATTACTAATTTCATAATTTATCTATTATTGTTATTGTTATTGTTATTGTTATTATTATTATTCTTATTTAGTGACGAAATTGAAACAAATAAAGTTTTTAGATATGAAAAATATATTTTTATTTCCTATACAAATAAAATGTACGGATATATTTTATAAAAAATAAAAATAAAATTTTAATTATTTTGATAGACATAAAATAAGATTTTGTTTTAAAGTAATAAGGTTATAGAATTTGTGTCTTATTATTCAAACATGTAAATCAATGACCGAACCCGTTTATAATTTATATACACGTGCATGTCGCAATTCAAACTCAATTTAAAATTGATTTTATTAAAAATTAAGAAGATAAATATTATATATATATATATATATATATATAGGGGAAGGCTAAAATAAGAACGCTTCTTAAAATATAAATTAGGAACCATTTTCAGCCCTTAGATCATCAAGATCTACGGTTGATTCATCACCTTGTTGGATAAATTCATGGTCCTGAGTTCGAATCCCAAAGGTAGCAAAAAATTATTTTTCGCAATTCATGCATTTATACAGTTTATTCATGCGTGTTAAACATAAAATTCATGCATTTTTGTTGGTTCGTAATTCTTAAAATAAGGGTGGTTTATTGAATAACCGCCCCTATATATATATATATATATATATATATATATATATGGTCGCATTCAATGGAGACCACTCCCTTAGATAAAGAATAAAGACCAAATCAAGGCCATCCATCTAATCTCAATCAAAGGTCCATATAATTTCCTGATATAAATTTTAATGTAATTAAATATTGTTTACTTTCGCAGAAGGACAAATCAGTCTCCATTGAATTCATTGAATTTGGTATGTTGAACAAATCCCATAAATTTCTCCTTTTTCTTTATCTGATCTCCTCACTGTCTCTCTTCTCTCATCGGCTCTCTCTATCTTTCTCTAACTCATCGCCCCTCTCTTCCTCTCTCACAGCAAGCCAGCCACGCCATCTCCTTTTTTCCGACGAAATCATCGCCGAGAACCACCTCCGGCATCGTCCCTCTCTCGCGTAACCGACGGCAGACGGCCAATTAGGGAACGTCGCCGCCACCGCTCGCCTCCCCCTTATCCGTCTCTCGCGTTTTTGGCAGCGAACGACCAAGGAAGGAGCGCCACCGCCGCCGCCTCCCCTCATCCTTCTCTCTCTGCTCCGGCACCGGACGGTCTAGGAGGAGTCGTTGCTGCCTCTAACCGCTGTGTCGCATTCCCTCTGACCGTATGTTGAACATGTTCATTGTTTATGAATCTGACGAACATGGTGTAATATTCTGAACATATATATTGAACATGTTCATTGTTTCAATTATACATCTAATCACAACATTCAATTAAAATCATTTATTGTATATAAATTATAATTTTTTTCTTGTCAGACATGCAAATCTAAATTTTATCGAGATAAAATAAATAATAAAATTTATTAATTTAGATTATATGCAAGTTATTATTATTATTATTATTATTATTATTATTATTATTATTATTATTATTATTATTATTATTATTATTATTATTATCGAGATAAAATAAATAATAAAATTTTTTAGTTTAAATTATATGTAAGTTAATATTATTATTATATATATTTATTATTAATTATATTTATTAAGATTAATGAATCTTTATATGGAATGTAATAGTTAATTAATTAATAAATGATGAAGATTATATATGGTAAATTATTGAAATGGAACAATTCTAAGCATGCCACATAGGTTAAGGCTTAATCCTATTATAAAGAAGATTATATTATTATTATTATTATTATTATTATTATTATTATTATTATTATTATTATTATTATTATTATTATTATTATTATTATTATTATTATTATTATCGAGATAAAATAAATAATAAAATTTATTAGTTTAAATTATATGTAAGTTAATATTATTATTATTATATATATTTATTAAGATTAATGAATCTTTATATGGAATGTAATAGTTAATTAATTAATAAATGATGAAGATTATATATGGTAAATTATTAAAATGGAACAATTCTAAGCATGCCACATATATTAAGGCTTAATCCTATTATAAAGAAGATAATCACAAATATATTTGGCTCATCGTGAATGATCAAATCCAAGCTATTGTAAAGGGCATTCAAAAAATAATTTAAATTGTCAATCAGAGACATCGAATATCAGAGTAATTAATCCAAATCCAAAAGATTATGCATTGTAGAGTTGTAAGTGAGGGTTTGTGTAACACGAATTTGATGTTAAGATTTCGACATCAAAACAAAAATTGACTTAGGAATTTATCGTACAAGGTCTGGGTTGTTCGTCAAATTTTTCAATTTCATCATCGAACGCTGGTTGAAGTAATTGAGTCGTGAATAATGGTGCTTCGAGATTAAGGGTTTGTGACGATCTTTTTTTTTTCTTTTTTTTTTTATCAGGAAAAGTAAGATTAAGATAAAAGGGTATCAGGAGTACCAAAACCAGGTTCAGGGAACAAGGAAGAAGAAGAAAAGAAAAAAGAAAAAAAGAAAAAAAAGAAAGAAAGAAGAAGCATTCTCCGGGAAAGAACCAAAACAAATCAGGAACACACAATCTAGAAACTAACGAAAGGAGAGCATCCAAGCTTTAAAGTCTCTCGCTGCAGGTTCCAATCCGAAAGCCGAGCTCCATATCCATGCTCTTGTTTTGATTTCTCTAACCAAATTGTCTTTGCTCCAAGAGGAGTTGCTGAATTTGCACTCATTTCTCAAATTCCAGATGCACCAGACCGAGCATATCCACAAGCTCCTAAGGCTGCTAGCATCTTTCTTATTGCCAAGATTAGAGAAAGTGGTGAAGTGTTCTTTTGCACGTGGTTGTAAAGTCGTCTGAACTCCAAGCCAAGATAGTAAATCATACCAGATTTCGGAGGTTCGTTGGCAGCCGAAAAAAAGATGGTTTGAATCTTCCTGTTGTGATCGGCAAAAAACACAATTTGCTTCGACGTTCGGAATATGGATCTGTCTTCTAATCAGATTTTCGCACGTCGAACCTGATGAGGAGTAATATGTGCAGAGTAGGGAAAGAATACAAATCAGAGGAATCGACCCCACCAGCGGGACGAATATGGCAGAAGAAGTACACTCGTCAGAGGAGTCATCTTCACCAGAGGAGTCATGCTGGTCAGAAGAATCATTCTCACCAGAGGGATTTCATTAACCAGAGACATCTCACTCGCCAGAGGAATGGCTCTTGCCAGAGAAATCATCTTCACCAGAGAAGTCAGCTCCATCAGAGAAGTCACCCTTGTTAGAGAAGTCATCTTCGCCAGAGAAGTCACCATCGCCAGAGAAGTCATCTTCGCCAGAGAAGTCACCATCGCCAGAGAAGTCATCCCCGACAGAGAAGTCACCCTCGCCAGAGAAGATCATCTTCGCCAGAAGAGTCGCCAGGAACGCGGGAGAATTCCCGCGTAAAGATGAAATTCCCGATATGCCCTTCGATCACGTCAAACGCATGCACTAGCATCGATTTTACTATTCTACCCTTCCATGTACTCTATAAATAGGTCTCGTGCTCGTGTATTACATTTTTTACGCTATCATATACTTTCAAATATAACAGCTAGTTTTCCTTTGAGCTCCTGTTTTCCGATCAACTTTACTAGGTATAGTTTATGCTTTTCACCTCGTAGTTTAGGTGTTGGTTTCATGAAACACCAACTGGCGCCGTCTGTGGGAAGGCTACTGAACTAGGATGTGAGATCACGGTCGCCGGCGTACGCAGATCTGAAATTCCAATCGGATTTGCGGGCGTTGGCACCAATTGAGCCGATAATTCGGACACCCAGCTGTTTTTGATCGGTTAATTGCGTCTTCCGGGTTAATATGCTGTTAATCTGCTATGATTTGCGTTGATTTATGTTTTTGGTGCATGGGGAAAGGTGGTGACGGGCATAAGTCATGAATCGGGGAATTTTACGTTTATTTACTGTTTGTTTGGGTTAGTTGTTTACGGACGAAGGGTTTTCTTGTAGAATTGATGTTTTCTTCATTGATCTAATGTTTTATATGGGAAAATTGTGGTGTGAGGCTCTGTTTTGATTATGTTGGGTGCTTTTTTCTTACGGATCTAGTGTTTTGCACCGATAAACGGCGGATTGACCTTTTCATCTCCGGTATCCTGGGTTTATACTGTTAGTGTACGGGTGTTTTACGTGTAAACGTGATGGTTGTGAATGATCTTCATGTTTTCTCCGATAATCTTAGAATTATGCTAGTGGGCTGTTGGGTATTACTTTGTTTTTGGGAGGATGTGGGGTTTTGCTGTTAATTAGGGGCTTCGCACTGATGAAAGATTGTTTAGCACTTTGTCTCTTTTTTCATGGACCTTTTTGCTGTTAATTTACGGGTTTTGCACCGATTAATACGTCGATTAATACTTTGTTGTTGCTGTGATGGGGTTTGTGTTGCTGATGGGTGGATAATTTGCGTTTAAACTAACTTTCATCCTATGCACTGAATACTGCCTTATGCTGCTAACGCGGTTGATTGCCACGGTAATCCTGTTGTTTATAGGCTTTGTGGTTATTTTAGGACATGATCGTGTTAATCTTGGGTTATGATGTTCGTTTCCTTACATAGCTCTTGTTTATCTATCATTTCTAACGAATTGCGCTGGCAAGCCTTTTGATGGTTGTTTTGGTTTTCTTGATGCTCTGTTTTTTTCGTCGGTTCTTAATGCGGGTTCACCGGAGAAAACTCCATTATGTGGGTTCTGTTTCTCAATCTATGCCCTGGGTTTATTTCCCAGTGCGTAGCGTTACTTCGAGGGGAATTTTTTAACGGTCTCTGTACCGGTATCCGGGATTTATTATTGGATCTCTTATGTCGGGATTTCAATCAGTAACGGAGGATTTACTCATTCGTCGTTTAGACTTTTTCTCACTCTGTTTATGTACAGGTACCATGGGATCTTCTGATGCTCACCGCACCTTGGAAAAGGAGTTCGACTCTGCTGCTCTCGCTACTGAGGTGCCTACCTCACTGTTCAACAGCCTGCAGGGCAACACCACCTTCACTGCGCCACCAGGGTTTCCGGCTATCCCCGCCACTCCGCTGACAGGGTTGAATGGTAACTTCCAGAGATCTGCTCTGGTGACACCAGGTTCAGAGATGCCAAGCTTGGCCCCTACGTTTGGTGGGGGAACGCTCAACTTCGGGCTGGCAGGGCAGATGATGGCCCTGCTCCAATATTCTGCTATGCGTCAGACGCTAGGGACTCCCATGTTGTCTACCGTTCCCGCTGCAGCTCCATTGATAGGAGCGACCAATCCCCAGGGCACTGAGGCTCCACCTCCCGCTGCTCGGGAGGCCCACAATCCGATAATCAACAAACAGGCTGTGATGCTTGGGGAAGGGGAAATGCCGAAGGTCCCTGTTGACAGAGAATTGCAGAGAAGGCCAGAGGGAAGCCGAGTTCGGCTCAACAGCATTGTTAGAAAGGAGGGAGTTGATGAGTCTGATAGTCAATCCATCTCCCCCGTGTTCGGGGAGGAGAGGCCGAGGGAAAAAGCGCGGCTGAAAGACCAAGTGTCGCAACTGAAACACCAGCTCAAGGATTTGGAAGATTCACTGCGGGAGAAATCCCAGAGGGACTACAGAGGGCAGAGGCCAGAGCAATCAAACAGGGCAGAGAGGTCATATCGGACAGAGAGATCCCGCCGCTCAGAGAAATCACATTACATAGAGAAGTCAGAGGGACGGGAGCCGGAGTATTCCTCTGGCAGGCCAGGGCACAAGGGGCACAAGCGCCACCATGACGCGCCGAAGGAAAGAAGGGAGCATGGGAGATATAAGGAAGATAAGAGGGCCAAGACATCAAGGTTCCACCCCATCAACAACCGCAGCCCGTTCTCCGACGATATTCTGGCAGATACTCTGCCGAGAAGCTATAAACCCATCTCCTTGGACTACGATGGTACCACTGACCCAGAGGAACACCTAAGCCGGTTTGAGGGTTTGGTTACTTTGCACATGTACACTGAGGGCATCAAGTGCCGGATTTTCTCCACCACGTTGACCGGCCCCGCTCAGCTGTGGTTTGGGAAGCTGGCCCCAAATTCCATCCGTTCATTTGAAGAGTTACAAGTGCGTTTTCTAAGACAGTTCGCGAGCTCGCGAAGGGTAGGGAAGTCAGCTCTTTCCTTAATGGACATCAAGCAGGACCAGAACGAAACATTACGGGAGTATACTGCCAGGTTCAATCTGGCTGCGCTGGATGTGCCAGAGGCGGAATCCCAGATCAAGAATTGTGCCTACGTCAGAGGGCTTAAGCCGGGGCTCTTCTTCGATGAGCTACAAATCAGACCGGCCAGGGACTTCGACGACATCATGTCTAGACTACCGGGATACTTACAGCTGGAGGATGCCAGGATGGCAAGGAAAGCTGGAAACGACAAACACAAGACTAAAAAAGCCGAGGAAGCACCAGAGAGGCAGCAACACCAGGATAGGGCCCCTTTCAGAGGCTTACCCCCTAGGACACCTCCCACCCAGACAGAAGGACCACACCGCCAACAGCGCACTGTGAATGAAGTTACTCGTTTCGACGAGTACACCCCTTTGAACAAGACATCGGAGGAGATCTTCCATCTGATCAAGAATCAACCGTTTTTCAGGGCGCCTGGGACTTACCGAGATGGGCAGCCCCAACTGGGATCTAACGACAAACTATGCGAGTATCACAATGCCTATGGGCATTTTACCAAACATTGCGGGCATCTGAAGCATCAGTTGGAGTTTTTGGTGCGGGCAGGTCACTTGGATCAATTTATAGTCCGAAGGAACGAAACCCAGGCACAGAGGCCAGAACAGAGGATTGTTACTTAGATGACACGACATTTTGTAGACCGAATACTCTTTTTCCCCGCAGGGGTTTTAACGAGGTTCGGGGCCATGATATCAATGAAATTGGATACGTGGTTCTAGGGAATTATCTGGTTTCGACTCCTTCACTCTATGCTATTTCTTTACAAATACGTACTTCACTCCTTCACTCTATGCTATTTCTTTACAAATACGTACTTCACTCCTTCACTTTATGCTATATCAATAACATGTTCATGTAGAGCATTGCACATGTCACCAGAGGGGGGAGTAGGGTGTATACCCATAATCCACAATTTACAAATTCAAAATTGCTGCTCAGCAAGTAAAGGGGAAACAAATTAAAAATTACTTCTTAGCAAGTCAAGGGACAAATAAACAACTAGGGACAACGCTCGAACAAAAGTAAGAGCAGAGGAATCATGCTCCCACCAGAGTAGAGGGATTATACTGCCATCAGAGCAGAGGAATCATGCTCCCACCAGAGTAGAGGGATCATGCTGCCACCAGAGCAGAGGGTTACACTTAACCATAAGCCACGAAAGTTGGTTGCACCCCCCGGGTCTTCCATGCTCCGTGCAGGGTATTATTATTGATGTTCAACCGTAAGCCACGAAAGTTGGTTGCACCCTCCGGGTCTTCCATGCTCCGTGCAGGGTACTATTATTGCTGTTCAACCGTAAGCCACGAAAGTTGGTTGCACCCCCGGGTCTTCCATGCTCCGTGCAGGGTATTATTATTGCTGTTCAACCGTAAGCCACAAAAGTTGGTTGCACCCTCCGGGTCTTCCATGCTCCGTGCAGGGTATTATTATTGATGTTCAACCGTAAGCCACGAAAGTTGGTTGCACCCCCGGGTCTTCCATACTCCGTGCAGGGTATTATTATTGCTGTTCAACCGTAAGCCACGAAAGTTGGTTGCACCCTCCGGGTCTTCCATGCTCCGTGCAGGGTATTATTATTGCTGTTCAACCGTAAGCCACGAAAGTTGGTTGCACCCCCAGGTCTTCCATACTCCGTGCAGGGTATTATTATTGTTGTTCAACCGTAAGCCACGAAAGTTGGTTGCACCCCCCGGGTCTTCCATACTCCGTGCATGGTACTATTATTGCTGTTCAACCGTAAGCCACGAAAGTTGGTTGCACCCCCGGGTCTTCCATGCTCCGTGCAGGGTATTATTACTGCTGTTCAACCGTAAGCCACGAAAGTTGGTTGCACCCCCCGGGTCTTCCATGCTCCGTGCAGGGTATTATTTCTGTTTAATCGTAAGCCGCGAAAGTTGGTTGCGCCATCCGGGCCCTCCATGCTCCGCGCAGAGTGTTCAAGCTTGGATGGGAAGCAACAAAGGAATGCTTGGATGGGAAGCAGCAGCAAAATCCTCGCCAGAGGAGTCAACAAAATCCTCGCCAGAGGAGTCAGCAAAATCCTCGCCAGAGGAGTCGGCGAAATCCTCGGCAGAGGAGTCAGCGAAATCATCGACAGAGGAGTCAGAGAAAACTCAGAGAGGAAGATCAGAGAAACGCTTGGAACAAGCACAGCGGGGCAGACCAAGGACGTTCCCAGCAGAGGAATCACAAAGACTTTAACAAAAACAGAGATCATACCCTACTCTACAAAAACATACATCGTAGTTGGAGATCCGGGAATGCAAGCTCAACATCAACCAGCAACAATATAACATAAAGCGCGAAGGAAGGCAGGACCAGCACAGAGATCTAAAAGCGAGACAAGCGGTGAAGAAATTTCATTTATAAATGCCAAAGAGGCAGACCATACATCAAAAGCCAAAAATAGGTACTTAGTTTTTACAAATTAAAAAGTTACAAAAATATCCATCGAGTCAAATAGGGAGACTAGGGCCATCAGGGAGGAGGAACGGAGGAGTCTGGAACAGTATCAGAGAGCTTGGAGGTAGCAGCAGCAGAGGGATCCGGGACAAGGGCAGGAATAGCAGAAGACTTGGGAGCAGAGGAAGCTCCACCAGAGGAAACGCCTACCTCAAGCACCGGCAATATCTCGGAGAATTGCACCGGGGGCAGACGTTGATCCATGTTCAACAACTTTATTGCCTCAGAAATGTACGCATCCTTGTTTTGATATAAGGCATAAAGTTGTCTCACGGCGTCTGCAGCAGAGGCAGTGTTCTCGAAGGCAGAGGTATTCAAGCCAGAAGGCAATGGGGGCTCCATGTTGAATTGGGAGAGCTTGTAGGGGCCAACACCAGACCCACCCCTCAGTTTTTCCACAAATTTGGCCAAAGTCGTGCAAAAGGAGGGCTGGTACTTCGGGGAGGGGAACGCCGGACCAGGATAAACCCCAAAGGCGAACTGGGGAATGGCTTTATTCAAAATCGGGTACCACCACTCGGGCTTCGCCGGGGCCTCAGCATCAATCCCCAATATCCTGTTGAGGTCTTCGTCCTTGATATGATCCATCAAGGCCCTTATGTCCAGAGTCGCGATCTGCTCCTCTGACGCTCCTACCATCTCCGCCGCTTTCGTGGATATCTCTCGTATAATGTGGGCAAAAATGGGTGCAAACCCTTCCAGGTAGTCGGGATGCTTCTGGAAAGCTGCAAGAGTGCCCTCCAATGCATAACACCACGCCTGGACACCTTCACACGCTTTCTTCCACTGGCGGCAGACGTCCTGATGCTCCTGCTGGTACGTCTCCCGGAATCGGGTAAGGTTATCATAACCTTCCTTTTTAGCTCTGGCCAGCTCAGAGACCAGGGATGCCTTCTCCACTTCTAGCTCAGCGTTGCGAGCTTGCAGAGTCGCAACTTCCGCCTCAGCCTTACTAAGACGCTCCACCACGCCGGCAACATCGTCATCGCGCTTGGCCACTTCCGCCTGCTCCTTTTCTCTTTCTTTCTCTAATGCATCATAATCTTGGATGCACTCGATGGCCCCCCAAAGTCGGGCCTCCACCTGCAAAGAATAAAGCGAGCAATGTTAGACCAGCAAAATGGTTCTCTGCCAGAAAAATCAAGAGGGTAGTAATTTAATCGTTAACTAAAAATACAAAATGCAGGGTACCTGAAGAGCCAACTGGCCAAGATGGCTGGTCAGAGTCTCTCGTTTCAATTGCCTCACCACCTCCTTGTCCTTCGAGTGGACACGGGCAGACAGGGCTTCAACATACTCCTGCCCCGACAAGCTCGAAATCGGCCCAGGAACAACATCCTCTGATTCACCAACTGGTTCAGAGGGGACCACAGCCTTGCCCTTGCCCTTTCCCCCGCCAGAAGGGAGGGCCTTCGAACCACCAGCAGGCTTCTTCGCTGGCTCCTTGGACTTGCTGGCCTTCTTCTGGCCCTCTTGCTTCTCCTTTTCGCCCACGGAGATCAGGAAACCCCTCTTCCTTTTCTTCGAAAGCTCAGCAAGGGTAACACCGGGGACCGAGTCAGGTGAAGAAATCTCATCAGTAATGTCCACAATCTGGACATCCTCTTCACCAGCGCCAGATGCGTCACTAGTACTGGGACGGCTGCGCCTGTGAACAAGGGCGCTTGCATCAACCTCCTCTGCATCAAATGTGCGGGAGGCCTCTACATGCTCCCCTGGACCTCTATCACAGGGGGAATGGGGACCATCTCGGTCCCGGCTGGTTGTTCGGAGGGGGTAGTTAAGGAAGCAGAACCCCTTGAGCCATGTTCCCCGCTGGGAGCAGGAGAAGCAATGGCAGGCAAATTATCCCCGCATTTCTTTCTCTAAGACATGTCTGCAAATCAAAAATTCCACATCTTTAAAATCAGGGTAACAAAAGTTAATGTATATTTTTTAATTCATATTCTTTACCTATTGATTTCTTTGGATATAGGGGAAATAGACCATTGTGTGCCAGAGCCGAATTGTTCTCAACAAAATATTTACAGTCTAAGGGCTGGGCCTTGTTCATAGCATTAAGATGGGCTATAATACTCAGATCACGGGTTGAGGGGGCATCGGGAGAGGCTGGTTTATAAGTAGTGCGAGGGTTATGCCACTCCAGCTCCAAAATGTGATAATCGCGCCAAGTGCCGAAGAGGGTGCGCACATAACAGTAATAGCTCAGAAAGCCCTTATCAAGGGAATTTAGAGAGGAAAGAAAGGTAGTAGGATATTTGGGAAGACCAGCAAAACTATACAGGGGACTGCCCTGCATGCGAAGAGATTGGGTCTGACAGAACAGTTTGGCGGTATCCCCAACACCGTGAGCCCGACATAGAATATGGAAGGCATATAACCTTCGGATAGCAGAGGGGGTGACTTGAAAGAAAGGGATGCGAAAATGGTTACAAACATCAACCAGAAGGGTAGGAGGAGGGAGCCTTAGGCCAGCATCTATTTGGGCTTTCCAGATGACTATTACCTTGGGATGGCGAAGGCTTTCGGGGGGTGTTGAATCTTTAGAGAAGGCCTCGAATTTTAAACCTTCGGGGTGTCGACACTTACTCTTCAGTTTCTCCACCGCTGCGACACCAAGACGGGATTCAGGAACACGCTTGGGAGGTTGGGGTGTCTTTCTGGTTCTCTTTTTAGGTGGAGAGGGACTCGGAGTAGCCTGGGAATTGTGAGAGGAAGAGGAGGAAGGAAGGTTTTCGAGTTCCTGGGGTTGGGGAGAAGAAGATGAAGAATTTCGAGGAGAAGGCGAGCGCGAGGGTTGGGGAGCGGAAGCAGAGGCCATTGTCGGAAAATTTCAAATCCTAGGGTTTCTAGCACGCTCAATCAGAGCACCAACAATTACGCTACTGCGCTACAACTAATTACAAATATGGGGAGAAGAGGGTACGCGAATTACCTAGGGCAGGGAAAGATTGACTGTAAGTACCGGAACGGAAGGGTCGCTGGAGGTGCGCTGGAACAGGAGGGAGAATCGCCGGAATTTGCAGATGAAGGAGTTCGAGAAAATCGGAGAAGAAGAATAGTGAAAAACGAGAGTTCGAATCGACCAAGTAAAAATGTACGCGGGCAACCACCAACATGCGAGATGGACGACACGTGGCATGCGGAAATGAATCGACGGTTGAAAGTCACCACGGAGAGGCGAAAAGACGCAAAGGTTAAAAAGTAACCTCGGGGTACGGGAAAAGCACTGTAGATCGAGCAGGCATTTAATGCAGGTGACGTCACCCACGCGGGCGAGTCCTCTGACTAGTTGCACTATTCCAGAGTGAACTAGCCAGACCAGGGGGTGGGAGTAACAAAAACGCCAGAGAACAGTTTGTAAAGTTTGCCTTTATCTTCTTACAAGATTAGAATTTTCGTGTCTTCATGATTTGCAGGGACCAAGGAAAACAGCACAGCGCTGGCTTTAACAATACTTCGTTGGTTGAACACGAAAAATACCCGGTTCAACCAGACTAGAGGGGGGAGTGGTTGATGAGGAGTAATATGTGCAGAGTAGGGAAAGAATACAAATCAGAGGAATCGACCCTACCAGCGGGACGAATATGGCAGAAGAAGTACACTCGTCAGAGGAGTCATCTTCACCAGAGGAGTCATGCTGGTCAGAAGAATCATTCTCACCAGAGGGATTTCATTAACCAGAGACATCTCACTCGCCAGAGGAATGGCTCTTGCCAGAGAAATCATCTTCACCAGAGAAGTCAGCTCCATCAGAGAAGTCACCCTTGTTAGAGAAGTCATCTTCGCCAGAGAAGTCACCATCGCCAGAGAAGTCATCTTCGCCAGAGAAGTCACCATCGCCAGAGAAGTCATCCCCGACAGAGAAGTCACCCTCGCCAGAGAAGATCATCTTCGCCAGAAGAGTCGCCAGGAACGCGGGAGAATTCCCGCGTAAAGATGAAATTCCCGATATGCCCTTCGATCACGTCAAACGCATGCACTAGCATCGATTTTACTATTCTACCCTTCCATGTACTCTATAAATAGGTCTCGTGCTCGTGTATTACATTTTTTACGCTATCATATACTTTCAAATATAACAGCTAGTTTTCCTTTGAGCTCCTGTTTTCCGATCAACTTTACTAGGTATAGTTTATGCTTTTCACCTCGTAGTTTAGGTGTTGGTTTCATGAAACACCAGAACCAAAAGTAGTGAAGGGTTTGTGACGATCTGAGGTGGGTTCTAGCGTCAAATCGATATCAAATCAAGAAAATTATATGGAAATCTTATTTATTTCATCTACCAAATCAAATGCCCCTAATCGATATCAGATCAAGAAAATTATATGAGAATCTTATTTATCTCATCCACCAAATCAAACGCCTGAGTGTATAACATGACATTTTCACAAAACAAAATAAACAAAAATAAAATTGTTAATCTAGGGGCATTTATGATAATAGACAGAAATATTTGAAAAATCCAAAAATAGTAAATAAACTCATTACTCTCCCTCTTTCCTTTATTCCCACTCCCACCGCTGCCCCTGTCAGAAATCAATCACTCTCCGGTGAGCTTCCTCAAATTCCTCCGATTGTCCGCACGAGCTGGTCAAAATCACTGTTATACCCTTCAAAAACGCGCTTATTTCCAATCGTGCCCTTGCCGGAGCTGGGTACACGTACGCGCATTGTGTATCTACGTTCAATAATGCGCGGATGGCTCAGTTCAGGCAATCCGGCGGCAATGGCTCGCGAAACGGCGTCGTCACGGATCACTTACCGCTCAGTGTCCGCGGCGGCTCCAGGCAGTTCCACCACCGGCGATCGAAGGCACCGCCGCCGTATAAGATCTCTATCGGATTCTGCGTTCTGATACTCGCTCTCATTCTGGCGATCTCCGCTTTTTTCTACTTCGTACTGCAGAGTAAAGGTCTGTGAGTAATCGACTTCATTGTGTTGAGGGTTTATGGATTTGGTTTTGGAGTTCGTTTAATCTCTCATTTTTTTGTGAGCTAATCTAGTTGAAAGTTTTGGCGATTGACTAATTGTTTAGGGATAGTGAATTGGGGCTCGGATTTTAGTGATGAGTATTTGTGTTGAGTGTTTGATTGCTGATATTAATGTGGTTTTCGAACTGAGATAATGTTTTTTTAGTGGTGAAATTTGTGCATGGAAGTAAATTTAGTTTCTTTGGATTAAAGAAACCTAGCAGGGAGAGTTGCAAGTGATTTTGAAGTGGATTCCCATATTTGTGTTATTGAAGTCTAAATATGTCAACTTTGATCAACATTAGAGGATTCGTAAAACCTCCATTTTTTTGTCAGATCTGCAGAACCTCCCATTCAAAGGTGCTATGAGATTCAACAGAGTTTAAGATATAAGTCGAATTAATCTTGCCAAATCCATGCCCTCAATCATAAATATCCTAGGGATGTAGATGTTGACTCAGGCCTCGTTTATGTGGTGAATAAGGGTGGATTTGAAATTGAACATTCGTTTCAACATTCAATCAAAATTTAAATATCCACCAAATTACAAATTCCCAACTGTATGTGCTGATATGTTTGTTAATCAGATCTTTTTGGACTTCCTGGTACTTGAATAGTTTCATCCAACTACATCTAGCTGTATAAATGGATGCACCCTGAAATCACATGTTAAACTAATTAAATCTGAATTTGGTTCAACTTGAGGTCACAAATGCTGCTATCTAGCTCAACTTGCTAGCCAAGAGCTTTAGATTTGCAACTCACTCATTCTTTCTGTGTTAGGAGTGGAAAGCAATAGACACCAGACTGAAGATGAAGACATGAGCAATGATACAGATTTTCTCATGGATGTGACACGAATACAAAGACCCAGGGAGCTTAAGTTTGGCCATGGATCTGTTACTCATGGTCGGGATTCACGGTACTGGGACAGGGATGATAGAAGAAGAGATGAAGACTATACTGAGGAGGAACAGGAGCGAGCCCAGGATGGCTCTGTGGATAAGGTTCACATTACAGTTAAAAAGAGAGACAAAGTATCTTCTGATGACCGGTCCCATGCTAGCTCGGATCACCATAAGAATGGTTTATACAATGAGGCTGGGCGCAATGAATTGAAAATGTACGAGGCTGAATATGAGGCTTCTTTAAAGAGCAATGAGAAGTCCACAGATTCAGATGATCATAGAAACCAGCACTCACAGGATACTGATGGGAGGGAACATAGAGCACTAGATGAGGTGGATGAATATGATGATGGTATTGACTTACAGGACGATCAAATGGAAGAAAGTGATGATACTGGTAATGATTACATGGACCACTCTAGTGCCACTATACTCCATAGCAGCAATAGGGAGGCCTCTCTTGTGCATGACACTAGAAAAAGTAAGCAGCATACCGATGAGGAGGTTGATGAAGCTTCTGCTGATTTAGATGGGAAGGAGTCTCTTTCAGACTCCCAGCAAGTTAAAGTTAACCTGATTTCTGAGAGGGCCAGTTCTGCGGAAGGTCAGCCTGTTAAGAGGCTTGTTCCTGAAAAGCGCTCGGGTTCAAAAAAGAAGTCGAAGCGTCGAAAATTTTCCGGTAATTTATCTAATTATTAATTACTTTTTCTTGAAAGTCCTATTACTCCAGTGATTGACAAGCTTTCCATTACAAGAATGAGACAATGAACTATTCTGCTACTTAGTTTGACAAATGACAATGAACATCTATATTTCCTACTGATATCAATTAATACTTTTTTAATCAAGGTTGCTAGCTATATGGCAAGTCTGGTTGTTATTCAATTCTTTGAGTTGCATTGTGGAGTTTAGTTGATCGCTTCAGCTCAAAGGAGCTTGTGTTATCTATATGCTGATACAACAGAGGGGGGTGACTATATAAAATTATTATGTTGTAAAGTAAATAAAGTATCTTGCATCTTTTATAGTAATACTCGTTTTAAAACCTTTCACATAGTATTTGCTCAGTTGTGCCTAAGAAGGGCCCATTTGCAAAATGCTCAATTTTCCTTTTTAATTTTGAAAAACTAAAAGGGAGAAAAAAAAACCTTTTAAAACAAATGGAAGTCATGGTAATATATCTGAGAATAAATTTAATTCATTTTTCCTATTTCACCATGTGTCTGTTCCTTGTCTGCAATTCTGGATTGAATGCTGATACTATGCAATTTTAGGTTCTTGTGAGATGAAATTTCTGAATGCATCTGCATTAATTGTGGAGCCTATAGAAAGTCGAAAATTTGCAAGATTTTCCTTGCAATATACAGAAATGGAAGAGAAGCCCACTGACGATAAAAATTGGCAACCTAGATTTGCTGGACATCAGAGTCTCCAAGAAAGGGAAGCATCTTTTATTGCCCGTGATCAGAAGATTAACTGTGGCTTTGTGAAAGGTCCTAAAGGGTCCTCAAGTACAGGTTTTGACTTAGCTGAAGATGATGCAAAATACATTAGCAGTTGCCACATTGCTGTCATGTCTTGCATTTTTGGTAATTCTGATCGCTTGAGATCACCAATTGGCAATGCCGTAAGATTCCATGGACCCTTTTTCTGCCTTTTAGCTGTAGTTAACCTCATTCCTGTCATGCATACCTAATAAAATCAAGTGGATACTTAGGTTTATTAGAAGTATAGGAGATTGTAAGTTGTAACTGGTACTGCAATTTATAATAAAATAAAAGAACAATGTGAAAATGGGGTTGGATTAAATTTAATATTAATCTATATAATAATATAACTAAGTTTTTTTTTTAAACTCAAGGTCTTGTAACTCTTGTCACAATAATTGAAAGACAATTCTCCCTTACACTTGAGGCTAATCAAGATCAACACGAAATAAGTGAGCCTTATTCATCTGTTTGGAATTCTTCTGTATCTGGTTCTTGTCTCATTGAAGCTGACAATATTCACTTTTGTATACCTTACATAACTGTCTGACTCAAACTCAATGACTTTCTTGAAAGGTAGAGAGCTATATGCTGGGGTTTGAGGTCATGAGGGGATTACTGATTTCAGTTTGAACTCACATGTCATCTATCTTGAGAAGTGGTAGTGACTAATGTTGGAACTGAAACTGGATTGATTAGGTTACTACTTAAAAAGATCTCATAACTATTCTACGAAAAGATGCACTAACTTCTTTTACAAATCAGGTCTCTCGTATGTCAAGGAAAAATGTATGCTTCGTCATGTTTGTTGATGAAGTGACTTTACAAACTCTTTCATCGGAAGGTCAAATGCCTGATACTATGGGCTTTGTTGGGTTGTGGAAGATTGTGGTGGTAAAGAATCTTCCTTACACAGATATGAGAAGAGTAGGGAAGATACCAAAATTTTTGCCACACCGACTTTTTTCTTCAGCCAGGTACAAAGAATAAGCTAGAACACCTTCAAGATGGATTGCATCCTTATTCTTATTTTTCTTGCATTATATTTGTAGTTTTTTTGCTAATATTTTAGAACATTTCTTTGACTGTACTGTAGTGTCTTATTTTCAATTTGTCGCATCAATACAATTGTGTCTGGGGCCTGGATGAGCTTTGGAGTTTTTATACTGGAAATTTTAGCCCAGCACATAAATGGTGAATAATGTGAAACGTGTATTTTGGATATACACTGTCGCTTGTGTGAATGGAATTAACAGAGCACTCTTTAAAACACTATTTTCTCATTGATGATCTGAATCCCCAGTGAAATTTATTGTCATATAGTTCCATTCCTCATTTTTTTTTCTGAAAGATTCTGATATAGTCCTAAAAGTTGGCCCCTTCAGAAATGCACGGAACTTAGGAAAATGATTTTGTAGGACTTCAGCTGGGACTCATCTCATAATAGTATTATACACTATTGTACGAACTGTATGCTAGTCATATACCAGTATCTGGTGTTATTGAGTTCAACAGAGAGCACTTTTTCAGTTTGCCTTTCTTTCGCCATGCCTCTTATATATGAATGACTTACAACGTATTTCTCAGCACCTTTTTATCAACATCTCCATCTACATATCATTTTAGGTACTCAATTTGGTTGGACAGCAAACTTCGTCTTCAACTTGATCCCATGCTTATTTTGGAATATTTCTTGTGGAGAAAAGGTCACGAATATGCTATTTCGAATCACTATGATCGCCATTGTTTGTGGGAAGAGGTGGCCCAAAATAAGAAGCTCAACAAGTATAACCATAGCGTTATAGATGAACAGTTTGCATTCTATCAAGCAGATGGGATGAGAAGATTCAATGCATCAGATCCTGGCAAGCTTCTGCCAAGCAGTATGATTTTGACAGTTTCATCTTTACAAAATCCTTTCCTTCCGGTTGTTATGTTCTTTCCCATATATGACACATTGATCGTATCGCAGATGTACCTGAAGGTTCTTTCATTGTTAGGGCTCACACACCAATGTCAAACTTGTTTTCCTGCCTTTGGTTTAACGAGGTTGAACGGTTTACTCCTCGTGACCAACTGAGTTTCGCCTATACATATCATAAACTGAGAAGGACTAATCCAGAGAAACCCTTTTATCTCAACATGTTCAAGGTATCATTGTAGTTCAACCCTGAATGAGATATCCTTACAAGCATCTCAATTCATGGTGTTTTTTATTGTTGAACTCACATTATCTGCATTTCAGGACTGCGAGAGGCGAAAGATTGCTAAACTGTACCATCACAGATCCGAGGAGAAGAGGAACACCCCCAGCACGAGACAGGGTAGTTGACCATTGTGCCTCTAGGCATCACAGGGTAACAGGTTCATTCTTTTGATCTATGTGTCAATGTGGAGTGGTGGATACGATCTCGTGCGGTGTATATTTGCAACTTTTGCTACGTTGAATGTTGAAGGCGCATTGCTTCCACTGACACAATACGATACGAGCAAGGCAAAGGTTAGTTTTTGCTGGCTCTTCAAACTTGCTTGAAAGATAAAACTACATAAAACATAGACATCATGTTCTAGAGCCTCAGTTCGAGTCCATTGATGAGATATATTGATTGTATAATGCCCAAAAATTTAGCACCCGACCAATATCTTTTGTAACCATATTCATTATGATAGCACTTTTTACAGTTTCTACACCATGTATTCTTCTCATCATTAACTTGATAAAATTTTGGTGGTTATTCGAAGATTATCTTTTGCTTGCAGAATGTATATTGTATTTTTTTCCCCTCAAAGGAAGATCAATAATGGTTTTACATTTTTCCTTTGTGGTGATTCGCTTCCCAACCAAATGGTTGGAGGAGAAGCGTCTTACCCACTTAGTTGTGTTTCGTCATTTGAATACGTACGGTTGTTGTCGTTACACTTTGAGATTTTAGTTTTGCTTCATATGTACGTTTATTTTTATACTGTTAGAATATGAAGGAGTGCAATGACCACCTCTTCTTTAGGAGTTTTATTAATTTATGACCTATTAATTTGAGATTTGAAGAAAAATACCATCAACCATAGGTTGACGAAAACACACTTTTTATGCTAAGTCTTACTAAATTTTTAGTTTATAAATGAATTATTATGTGGAGTGTGGACTATCCGTCCCAATATATTAAAAAGTTCTTAAAATATAATCAATAATCAAAGAGGCACTCTCTCGTGCTACCGGTTGCACCGTGCAGTTGGTTTCTGAATGACACTACTTCAACATAGAAATTACTAGTGTCATTCAAAAATGTTCAAGTGTTATTTTCCAAATGAAGTAGTGTCATTGTGGAAACCAGTTGTACAGGAGTATTTGTGATAATGAAAACACATACTGAAACATCTTATTTTGTAGCATTAGACTAGCCGTTTTGATCATTTGGATTGCAGATTACTACTAGTAGTTTCTTTCATGTCCAATATATTTTGCATTTCAAATTACTACTAGTAGTATCTTGCATGTCCAGTTTCTTGCATACCGAAGAAGCGCTTCTCGATCAGATTTTGGAACTACGCCGGCCACTCCTCTGCAACCCTGAGGCGTGATGAGGAAGCCTTCCTTCCCCTTCAGACAGTTTGTGCGTTGACTTCACCTTCACAAATGCGAGACAGTTGCCGAAGTATGTCGCAGGCAGTGGCGGATCCAACCGCCCGCGACCGTCCATCGCGATGGACGTCCGATCGTAGAACATGATAATCAGGGTGGCACATATTAGTGGTGCATCAATGATAGTCAGTGGGTTCAACCCACTGTTAATAACAAATTAAATGGGTAATTTTTTACTAAATAGGGTATGAGACATTACTAGCTAGTGGATGTCCTATTATAGTAATTGAGACATTACTAATGGGATATATAGAGTATATAATTTACAAATTTATACTTATAATGAAATATATAATAGGGATATAATGATAAAGTAAAGTATAAATAAAGTAAATGGACTCCGCTTATTTTAAGGTATAAAGTGGATTTTGATCCATTATAAATGGAACTGGAATGTATTAAATAACATTCGGAGGCAAAAACATCCTCAGAAAAATACATTTTTCCCATCGTATTGCATTGCATGTGAGATATTGCCACCACCAATTGTGCATAATGATTCCAACAAATTTTATTTGGATTTTTTCTCATGGTGTGTTTGTTATGTTTAAAAGGACAAATATAATTAATGTCTTCTATCATTTTGACGAAAAAAAGAAGGCTTCATATTGTCACTAACCAACCACTCTCATTAATATCCTCCAATTAATAATGATTTGCAAAGATGAACGACTCCTTGTGTAGTGCATCACAGCTTTTAATTGAACATATTTAATTGATAGATGACAGCTACTGGTAAAAGGTGGCATCTTTATCTTGCAATCAATCACTCGCTCACAGGCAAATAGAACTATCTCATGAAGTGAAGTATTCAACTAACGTTCATTCAATATTTGATATGTCCCTTTATCAACACATTGACATAAAATATAAAAATAGAATATTCAGAGCGTCATGCACTTAGCCTATGGAATTACATACCTTGTCTCCCATATACAATTTGCATGGCCTGCTGCCTTTTAAACTATCACCGTTTCTCATGACGTTCCTACTCACATTTTAAGTACCGAATTCATTTTTAATTTGGGATAAATTAATTTGCATAATTTTCCGGAGTTAATTTGGGTATTAGTTGGTTAGATAATTTGAAATATATCTAACTATTTATCTTTCTTCTTTTAAATATTAATAATAATAATATTATACACAAGATAAAATACAATAAAATTGTAAAAAGAGAAAAGGAAAAGAAGGAAAAAGAAAATCTTTTTATCATCCTTTTTGTTCTTTCCCTCTTCCAATAACAAACACAAAAGAAAGGAAAAAATCGAGTATCTAAGCAATCAAATCAAGTCCAGAGGGATGAATTAAATTACTAAGAGGGCTTCTTCTTGATTGCACGTTGTGAATTATGCATGAGAAACACCTTCTTCAAAGCTTTGATGAACACAAGAATGCTTGTCTTCTTCCCATGAGAAATGATGTGCCCATTTGCTCTGGACAACCGCAAACCTCTCACGCAGCTCATCTGCACTTCTCTCCTAGGCGAAGAGACGTCCGAATTTTGTGCGGATTTGGCAAATCGATCCTCGTTCAAATCCTCCCACAACATATCCATCTTCTCTTCTCCGTCTTCGTTGCACTTTCTCTCCTTAACGCTTCTTGAAAATCTGAATGCTTGAAAGGACGGCAAGGTGAATCCCTCTTCTTCCACCTCGCGCCGGGGGGCGGTGGCGGACCGCCGCCACAGGGGCGGCGAGTCGGGAGAGGAGTCGGCGGCGGCGGGGAAGCTGAAGTCGGCCTCCTGTGTGGTGGCCATGAGTTTGTTTCTTGGGTGTTTGTAATAAAGAGGTGGTGTGGCGGTGGTTGGGGTGGAAGGTATGGTGGTTAGATTATGTGTGAAAGTTTTAGTTCAACGGCTTTCTAAACTTGTCCAACTAACTTGTTAATTTGTGTCAAGGATAGAGAGGGCATTATTGGATTTTTCGACCTAAAATTTAGGATAAATTCGATTTGGTTCGATATTTTTATAAGGCTCCGTTTACTTTGATGGATGAATTTATCCATGGAAAATGATGGATGACACAAATTTATGCCTTTAAATATCTCATTTCTTTTCCAACATTTGACACAAAAAGAGATGTTCACCATTTTTCCTTCCTTATTTTTTCACTTCAAGGATGAATAATATTATCCTTCCAAAACCTTCCATTTTGGAAGGATAATATTATCCATCATTGAAGTGAAAATAAGGAAAGAAAAATGGTGAGCATATCTTTTTGTGTCAAATGTTGGAAAAAGAAGGAGACATTTAAAGGCATAAATTTGTGTTATTCATCATTTTCCATAGATAAATTTATACATCAAAGTAAACGTAGCGTAATGGATTATTGTAAGAAAATACTCAAAGTTTACCAATTTTTTTATTTATATCATGATTTTTTATTTTGATAAAAAAAAATACATGAATTGAAAATTGATTCTGAATCATCCACCGTGAACAATTTCACCCCAATCCAATCTAATATCACAATGAAAAATTGTAAATCGTGAGACTATTCAGATTGCGCGAAATTGCCCTATTCTGCCATATTATTGGTATGCAACGTTCGTAAACTCCATAATCAGTGGATTATCTGTGGGACAATTCATACTTAATTAATCTTAAATTTATGTATTTTCTGACCCCAAAAAATCATGATATAAATAAGAAAATTAACAAACTTTAAGTATGTTCTGGCAATAATCCCTTCTTTCAAAATGTAACATGATTTTTAAAGATGAAATTTTGCTCTTTTTGTAATCTTAACATGATTTTGCATTAATCGATAATTAACTCTAAAATTTAATAATAGCTTAAATCTAACACGTAGTTTGAAATTATAAATAATACATAGTATAGTTTACGTCAGCCTATATGCTTAGTGGTTCTGTTGCATATATATATACCCACTCTGTTTCTTCAAATGTACGAAATTGAATTGGAGAACTAGCTATATATATGCAATTTGGTGATGAATTAGAAGGGGAATTATGTTTTTTCAATAATGATATAGCATAATTGCTATGAGATCATCAATTATTATACTAATAAATAAACTGTGACTAATATTTATTATTATAATTGAAGCTAAGAAATTATATACACTTACTATGAAATAATCAACTCTATGCTAAAAAAACATTTATTGATACTAATTAGATATAATGAATGTTAATTAGTAATAATTATAAAATTAAATTAAAATAAAATAAAGATAAAATTAAAGAAAGATAGTACTAATAATTATGAACATGAGCAAGACATAATAAAATAAGATAGGAAATTCCAAGTGACATTTTCAAGTCACTCTACTTTTTGGTCACCTACTCGGGTGCCACGGGGCATCCCACGTCATCAAATTTTGTTCTTCCCTAGACACCGGATGACGTGGCATTCCCCTTATTATCCGGCTGTCAAAAAAATATTGATGTCTAGTTACGTGCCCCCAAAAAAAGACTAGAAGTTTGAAGCATCAATTAAAAGAAGTTGGCAAAATTTAGGCAATCGATCAAAATTGAATCCAAGCGAAATCTGAAACGAAGCTGCTCGAATAATGTACAGTGATAAGTTCATGAAAAGTTTCATCCCACAATCATGCTGCAGACCACAACTGAGTTTATATTTATGACATATCATAAAGAAGATGAACCTTAGCTTTATAAACAAAACTAGTCACAGAGCAAAGGTTTACGATTCCTAAAAATAAGCCCATTGTCTTAATCAATAAGATTAGGCCCAAATCCACTTAATTAGAATAATAATATATAAAACAATCACCGGCCAATTATTTGATCTTCCTCTTTTGTGATTGTATCACAATCTCAATGAAAAACCGACCTAAGACATCTATAAATATATAATATCACGATGATTCTCTATCCTATGCCGCAATTTCATAAAATTTTATTCTTAACTTTTTAAATTTCAATTTTTATCCTTTTAATTTCAAATATTAATTGTTGGGAACTTTATGGAATATCCTAATCCTTATTTTGATGATACCAAAATCCATAGGTCTTAATTGTAATAGACTAGAACTGTTTGAACTCAAGTGTTAGAGTTCGTTTTTAGTTTAGTTTGCGGTTCTGAAGACTGAAGACTGAAGGACGAATGACTGAAGACTGAAGATACCAACTGAAGTATCAGTTGAAGAATCAGTTCGGAACTGATTACTTAATGCGTGCCGCGTTGATTCAGCGGACTGATACTAAAGTCAAGTATCAGTTAAACATTCTTTCTCGGACTGAACTTCCAACGTTCAAAGGAAGCCACGTACTCAAAAAGTACAGCCGCATTAAATGTAGAGATGTCAGGATCATCCCTCTCTGCAGAGGTCATTCCTATTTGGTGGCTACTTTATCAGAGACGTCACATCTCCTGCTCTTCAACATAGCCGTTTCCACCAAATAAGGAACCTCGAAGATTGAAGCCTCAGCCCAAATTCGAAAAGCTCTCAAACGGAAGAAATCTTGAAGACGTTCTCCGCCAACGGATCTATTCAAGACATCTCCTATAAATAGCGCTCGATGATCACTTCAATTTTCACCGATTCAACAACACAAGCTGAAGCTCTGCCAAAATTGCGACTCAGCCCAAAGCCTAACTTTCCAAAGCTTGAATCGAAAAAGAGAATTCTAAAGCCAAAAATCAATCACTGCTGATTACACACATTCTCTTAGACCTTATGGCAAACATCTGTTTACCCAGAAGCCTAGGTCAAACTAGCTCCAAAGAACTTGTTCTTTGAAGTTTAGTTGGCAGGATTTCAAACCTCCCTTCGAGTTAGAATCGAGTGTTTGAGTGAAAAGGAGTTCAGGAAGGTACTCTGACTCCGTGAGATCCTAGTGCAAGGTCATGCTAGGAGTGAGAAATCCAACGCGAATGAAGTGTTGGTACTGAAGAGTGGAATCTTCAGTGGTACGGTTGTGTGCACCCGACAAGCACACGGTTCGATTTGCAGTGCACCAGTTAAGCACTTGCGGAGTGGATTGTTGGTCCGATCAACCGACCGTGGATGTAGGAAGTGTTTTCCGAACCACGTAAAAGTCTCTGTGTTATTTATAGCTTTCAGTTTTACATTCTTACTTGTGTTCTTACATTTGATAAACTGAACTCTGACTAACTGCAAAGAGAAATCTAAGACTAACAACGTGCTCAACCGAGGCTATTACGAAACAAAGTTATTTCCGTTGTGTATGATATCAGTCTGACTGATCTATCCTCTGATAGTCAGGAAGAGCGATATCATCTCTGTTTTAACAAACTCGACTGAAGCTTTAACGTGCATCAGTTAAGTTCCAGTGACTTAATTGATAACTCCTTACTGAAGAGTTTTTCAGTATCAGTCGTCAACCCTGTTTGGTCGAAACTCATTTCTGTTGACAGGTGTCTTAGTTTGCTTGTAAAGTTTCGTTTTGATTTCTATCTTGAGATCCCTCTGTTTTAGAGGAGAAAATTAGCTCATAGGTGTATTCCCCCCATACACCTATTCGAGACCCTCCGGACCTAACATTAATTATTTTCAATAATTAATTACTATATCAATCGTTTCTCTCTTTGCTCTATAAAAACATATTTATTACAGTTTCAATTTTGTATTACATAGATAATACAATGTATTATATGTATTAATCCTGTCTATATACGATTAAAAATAATTGCGGCACATCAATCAAGTATTATATTATACATCAAATTTATATATATATATATATATATATTTTCTTTTTTCTTCTGTAAAATCTTCAATATCACATTAACCTTTTATAAAACTTTATCAAATGAAAACATATACTCCATTCGTCCCGTAAAAGTGTACCACATATGTAATGACGCAAATTTTATGAAAATGTTGGTAGATAATGTGATGAGTGAAAATAAGTGGTTGAATTGATTGTGGGGTTATATAAAAATGTGTGGTTGTGATTAAAAAGAGAAAGTGGAGTCATGTCCCAAAATGGAGGTGATATACTCTTGAACAACCTAAATTAAATAGAAAATGTGAAAAAAGTATTTCTGTTATCATATCTAAAAAATAACATATATATTTACGAAAGTTATTGAGATTAATATCATTTCACTCATTGTACCATTAATTTAATTTGGTTAAATTAATTAAAAAATAATTTTATATAAAATTTATTTTATATATTATGATAATAAAAATTATTCTATAAAAAAAATTATAAATAACGGTACAAAATTATTTTCGTCGAATTTCGATGGATTTTACGCTAGTTATATATGAAAAAACGTTAAAAGATGAGAAGGCCGCGACATAATTAGTGGACAAAACCCCTATAATTTAACTAAAGGGCTGGTCTTGGGTGCGACCGTCGCATAGTGTGCGACGGGTCCGCCCCGGCCCGCGCCCGACCCGGCCCGCAATCCAGACCCGCAATCCTAAATCCTAAATTATTACATTTGTTTATAATAATTATTACTTTTAATAAGCATGAAATATACATTTGTTCGCACAAATGTATACTTATATAAATATAGGTATTTTCCTTCATTTAATATACAGTATTATATTTTCTAAACCCTAAATTCTATAAACTAAACCCTAAACCCTGTAAACTAAACCCTAAGCGTGAACACTAAACCCTAATAGGTGAAAATTAAACCCTAAGCATAAGATATACATTTGGTCGCACAAATGTATACTTATATTAATATAAATATTTACCTTCATTCAATATAAAACAGTATACATATCAATATACATTTATATGAACAAATGTATATATTATGTTTATTAAAAGTAACAATTGTTATACACAAATGTAATAATTAGGAGTATGGGTCAAACCCACGCGGGTCAGGGTTCCGGGTCAGGAGGGCGGGTTTGGGCCGGGTCAACCCGTCGCACTCCTGTGCGACCGTCGCACAGGAGAATTAGAAATTGCAAATCAAAGGTCCGGGTCGTAGCTGACTTGTGTCCCCGGAAGCCACTGGTCTCCTTGAATCAAGGAGCGCACGGTAAACCTGCCGGCCTCCGCAGGACTGAGGTTAGTTCTCACACCTTTCCACTTCACCCGATTCGCCGTGCTGGCGCCGGCGCCTCTGTTGTCGTATTCCGCGAAGAAAATCGTGTCTGGCGGCGGCGGAGCGCCCCGTGACGTATCCCAGGGCCTCCAGCCTCTGGGATCCACCACTTTGTTGATAATGTTGTGCATGAAGACGGAGGTAGCGTAGGGCGTCCAGGGGCGGCCCAGAAAGGTGGGGACGCCGGTGAGGTCGCCCGACGCTTGGATGGTGGAGGAGTGCACGACGATGGCCGTATCGCACTTGGGGTCCTTCTTGTAGTGCGCCGTGATGACGTTATCCTGGCCGTGGAGGGGCTTCCTGGGGAAGATGAAGCTCTTCTGTATGACGGCGGCGGCCCCCCCGAAGATGAAGTCGACGGTGCCGTAGATGTGGCACTCGCGGTAGAACTGGCGGTTGGATTGGGCGTAGACGGTGTCTTGGTAGCCGTCCATGCGGCACCGATAGAATACCGATCGGTCGGCGGTCGAGAGCAGCGCCACGGCTTGTTGGTTGATGGGCCCCGCCGTGTTCGAGAACCTCATGTCGCGCCCTATGAATCCCTCTCCTTGGACAGCTACTCACAAACATTATTTATTAATTTGTGTTAGACTTGCACGATATTCCAATATGAATACAATTTGTAATTAAAATAAAATATCAGAATCGAATTGAATTGTCCGAGATGCTCGAACTGAATTACCTAAATGTTTGAATCAGAGTTCAAATGAGGCCGCAATTTTGAAAAATCGAAATCGGATTGTTTTCCTACTTACTATTTATAATTTTATTTTATCTAAAAGATGTAATTTTTCATTTCGTTTTTCAACAGCCTGAAATGATAAATATTCAATGTGTTAGGAGTAGAATTAGAATTAAATTACTTACATAAAATTAATACTAGTTTAAATAAAAAAATTATATATCATGAGAATCGTGATTGAATTCTTGCATTGAACATATAAAATAATCGGACCAAATTTTGTTCAATTTTGAAAATATCAAATCGAAGCGATCGAATAGAAACAAATCCAAACCCAATCTAGTTCATTATTTCGTTTCGATTATTGATTTTTGGATATTTTGCTCACCATCCCCTAATCAGAATCAGGAAGTTTGGCTTATCTATTGATCCATAAATATGGATCGAGTTTGTACTAGTTTTATGGTGCAATTTTATTTAAAAAAATCACGTTCAAAACAAGCATGCAAAAAGAATGAGAAACAAGTTACCAAAGGTGGCGCTTTCCCAAGTGGACTGTCCGCCACCATTGCTCAAATTGCTGTAGACGATGGTCTTATCCATCCCATCCCCAATCATCATCACATTCCACTTATCAGCTCCAACCTTGACATTTTCATGATACATTCCGCTCTTCACATAAATCACAAACCTCTTCTTACTCCATCTCGGCGCTGCCTGGATGGCGTCCCAGATTCTGCTGTACTTCCCCGATCCATCTTTCGCCACCACCGCATCGGCGCTGCTCTTCGCACCCCGCAGGAGCAGTTCCCTGTCGCTGTCGGAAAGCCAGCGTGGATATCCGTCGGCGGAATCTTGCCCTAAGAGATTATCAGTTTCACTGTTTATTACTGCCATGACTTTGTTCACCTCTGCGTTACGATAAATGGCCTCCTTGAGCTTCTGGAAGACGAGATCTCTGAGCCCGCCGTTGAATTCGTCCACGCAGGTGTGGAGAGTGACGCCGGTAGCGCATAGCCGGGATTTGACGCTGCCCCGGCCCTCGACTGTGTCCACGGGAGTCGAGAGCGACTTGTTGAGGTTGTCCATTGCGAGGGAGAGAAGCTCCCTGCAACTTCTCAATGCGGACAAGGCCAATGCATTATTATTGTTACTACTGTTGTTGATGAGCTTCTCTATTACTCCGTTTTCGGCGAAATCTGAGGCTACTTTTGAAATTTGTTGCATTGTTAATATGGTCGAGTTGTTGAGGGTTTCTTGAGGGTGAATAACAGTTGAATTATTTGAAGCGATTTCATCATCTGCATGAGCTATGCTGATCATAGCTATGCAGATTATGAGACCTATGCGGCTGTATAGCGACGCCATGGACATGGATACAAGAATATATTTTTGTTTCTTCAAAAGGAGACAAACATCTTCTGCTTAAATACATGCTTCTTGGCTAGTGAATTTTCGAGGGATTAATTGCATCTGTTTTCGCATTGCTTATTACGTCAACTTACCTGATTTTGCTGATAATTAGATGAATAATTCTGTGCAGATTGAAGGAGATGTAGAATAAAGCAGGATCTCGTGTGACGTCGAATTAGTTACGAATTCAGATTACCAGCTCATAGATTTCTTTAACAGGATATATGAGATTAATGAATGAATCGTGATTTGCTTCATTATTCATACAATGTGATTTGTTAGATTATTAATTTAATTTACACCACTTTCTTTAGATTAGATTATTATAGTTATCGGTGTAATAACATTTTTCCCATCTAAAATGTAGGGAAAATGTGGATAAACTTTTTTCCATGCCCCAGAGGCCAGAGAACTCTTCAACCTTTTTGTTTTGCTTAGATTCTTAGATTGTAAAGTGACAATTAGCATAATAGCTTACATTCATTATCAACATAGAATTAATACATAAATTAATTCAATTTCATCAAATATAGAAAAATATATATATATGATTTTTGCTTTCTGGGGAGGAAATTTTGAAATATACGAAAGTTTATGTTTACACACAAATTTTATAGATTCACAAATCACAATACTAGAGGGCGGATTACAACTAAACTAATGATAGAAAAAAATGGTCGTTAAAAATAGACGGTGTTAACGACCGTTTTGCGAATGCAACTCGGGCGTTGAACTTGTTTTTATTTTTCTTCAAGTTTTGAATTAACGACCGAAAAATCGGTTATTTAATTTTGTTTTTAAACTCATTTTTACAATCTAATCTATGGCCGTTATTTTTTTTAATACACGATTGTATAATATCGGTCGTTAAATTTATTTTATTTTTAATTATTATTTATTAGTGACCATATATATATTTGTTAGGGTTGAAATCCAATGAGAATACTTTAAATAAATAAAAATTGTATATATATATATATATATATAGGGTGTGGTTTATATATAAACCACACCCTATATATATATATATACAATTTTTATTTATTTAAATTATTCATTTACTTTTGTTGTCATCCTCTTCAAAGAAATCTTCAATTCCACATAGATTCTTCATTTATCAAATGAAAATTTATTGAAGGTTATATTCTCCAAGTCTCAACCACAAATTAATTCTCTTTCAACTGACAGGGTGATTGAGAGTAGTATTGTTTAATGTAATTTGACCAAATAAATAATTTTGATTAAATAAATTATTTTTTCAGTTTATACACTACAAGAAAAAGGAGCTTTAGTGACAAAAAAATTAGTTATGAGATTTTTACCCTCACTAATTGTGTAATTTAACATATTATTAGTGAGAGTAATAATAGTTCTCTAATTAAAGGTCAGAATTACTTCTAAGGAACAATTCCACCGTCATTAAAACTGGAAACTAATATTTCTTTTTATTTTTGGGGGAGAAAAATCATATTTCTAATTAATAGATATGAATTGATTAATTAATAACAAAAATTCTCTCAAAACTCACTCATGCGTCACTCACTCACTCACTCACTCTCTCTCTCTCTCTAGCTAGTGAATTCTCCAATTTTCGATAATTCTTCATCCCCAATTCAATTCTCCACATACTCAAGCAATTGAATTTCAATCCAACAAGGAGATTAGCTCCATTTTCAATTTCACCTATTTCATACAAGGATTTGGCTTGAGGTTCAATTTCATTTGAGCATAAGGCGACCTAATGGTAAAAATAGGACCGTAACTTTCAGGATTTTTAGAAAAATGACTATAAGTTACGGATTTTGAAAATAAGGACTATAATTTTTTTTTAACATTTACACTCCTGTTTCGGGCCCAAAATTAATTGTTCGGGCTTTTGATGCCACCTAGAGCCCGTTGCTGACGTGGACTGCCATGTCAACTTTTTTGCAAAAAAAAATTTGTTTCTTTTTTGTATTCTCGTTTTAACAATTAACAATTATATTTGTTTTATCTTAATTAATTTAATATCCTAAAAGAAAGCTACATACGTTCATTATAATGTTAAAAGACATGTATTATTTTTTTTTACATTTAATTAGAAGAATAAATTATAAAAAAATATGCCATCAATTTTTGACTCAATAAGAATATAAAGTACATCAAATTCACTATTAGGCTTCGCATGAAAGTAAAATGGATTATAGTGTGCTATTCAAATAAGGCTTACAGTAGCATGACACAAAAAATGGCCAAAAGTGTCATTCAAATAAGGCTTCGCAGAATCATGACAGCAAAATGGCTTATAGTGCCATTCCAAAAAATGCCAAAATATTTCAGGTTTTCTTCACAAAAAAAATGTCTTTAAATATCTTTAGATATCTTCACAAAAAAGAAACAAATTTTTTTTTTTTTGCAAAAAAGTTGACATGGCAGTCCATGTCAGTATGGGGCTCTACGTGGCATCAAAAGTCCGAATAATTAATTTTGGGCCCGAAACAGGAGTGTAAATGTTAAAAAAAAATTATAGTCCTTATTTTCAAAATCCGTAACTTATAATCTTTTTTCTAAAAATCCTGAAAGTTACGGTCCTATTTTTACCATTAGGTCGCATAAGGCCACTCAGGTACTCCTTTCTAGACGAGATCTGCTTATCCGTCCATCTGTGTCTGCCGTTTTACTCATCCCGTTTCGTTTCATCGGAAATCTTAGGGTTTCGGCTCACATCCGATAACTACTTTCATTTCATTTCATATGTGGGTGATACACATCTTAGATTCTTAATTGAAGAGCTTATATGTTGTTTTGCGCCATATCTGAACTCTTATGCGGGCGAACTTTTTGTTTTTTCACTAGTTTCCGATAAGCTGATATTTGCACTGCTGCTTTTAATTGATGACCTGCTTTGTTTACTTCCGGTTTATTGATTTAGATTTAATTAATTACGTTTTAAAGATATATATTCTGTGTTAGGTATTTTGATTTTGCAATTTTTTCTTCCAAATTGGGTCTGGTGCGTATTAGGATATGTCAATTAGGTATATGGCTCCCCCAATTTGATTGCCTAGATCAGGTTTATGTGAATTTTCTTCTGACTGATTGATTAGACTTAGATGTCAGGTCTCTGCTCAAAGATAAAAGATATTTCGTACTATAGGCTGTGTGATGTTGTGATGAGGTTTTAATTTCAGCGTGCGTATGTATGTTTGATAACAAATACAGAGTGGCCAACAACACGAAGCTGCCTGCAGCATACCACTCTAGTAATTAATTTACCAGATGCTGCTGCTGCTAATTATATTCTTGTTTTAATTTCTGTTTTATTATATAAAAAAATGATGAGTTGGGAAGAAAACAGAGTGGCATAATCTCATAATTGGATAGTTTAGTAGTTCACAAGATTTTGTAATATTTTTATCTAGATTTTGCGTACATACCAGCACGATGGATTGCTACTAAAACTCTTAGTATATTTGCATAAATAAATGCACAATTGCTCTGTACGTATATGGAACCTCCACCTACTCTGTTGCTATTTTCCTTAAAACTCTGTTTTTTTTTTCTCCTTTATATTTGTAGCTTAAGGATTCAAAGATACCAAAGGTAGAAGCATTTAAAGTTTCGGGAAAAAGCTGCAATAATTTCCTCTTGAGACAGGTATGCTTCTCCATCATTGCTCGTACTTTATGTGAATATATATTTGCTCGTACTTTATGTGATTGGTAATCTTCCATTTGGTTGGTGATGTTGGTAGTTCTATCTCTATTATTAGGATGCATAGAAATTGACATCTAGCAAGAAATTCTAATCGATTGCCTTATTTTAATAATCATTTAGATGGAACCTAGCAAGAAATTGATGAATTTTGTGAATGATCGATTGAATGAAAAATATAAAGCTGGCGTGGTTGAATTTTTGGACTATGCTTCTTAATATATTCTTGTGAAAGTCAATAGTTCTCTCAGTTCATTGCTTTTGTCTAGTTAATTATTAACTTAAATTCTCTTTTCGCAGAATAAATTTCTTCATTTGCCATCCAAGTGTAACAGAGTAACTCTTAGACAGGTTTCTTTCTTTCTTTCTATTGCATTTTCTCTTTAATTAGATCATATTTGTTTTCAATTTTGGTTAACTTCTTTTTATATGATATTAGAAAACCGAGAAGCAATTGTCCTCTAACTAGAGAGGCAGTAACGAGAGGCAGTAACGAGAGGCCATGACGGGCAAATGACGGGATGATATCCCTTCATTATTGACCTCTAACTAGAGAGGCAGTGACGGGATGATATCCCTTCATTATTGACCTCTAATTAGAGAGGCAGTAACGAGAGGCCATGACGGGCAAATTCCCGTCACTAATAGTTATTAGTGAGAGTATTTGCACTTTTAACAACGGTTTTTACCGTCACTAAAACTACTTTTTCTTGTAGTGTTAAATTTGATCAAATTAATAGTTTCTTAATATATTTTTAATAGAATATATGTGATTGAATGAATCGTGATTTGGTCCATGCCGTGTGAATTGTTAGTTTTTTTTAGGGGTGTGATTTGTTAGTATATTAATTTACACTACTTTCTTTGGATTAGATCAGCATATTAAGCGATACGAACTTTTATTTGTGAACAGTAAGGTCTAAGATTTAAATTCCACCGCTCCTCCTTACCCAAGTTACCAAAAAACAAAAATGATAAAATACACATCGATTGTCTGTATACAATTTTCATTGAAAGAATATATATGAAGAATTATTTACAAGGATACGACCTAATGGAAATGACATATTTTTCTTCCTTTTTTTTTCTTCCTTTTTTTTTTCAGTTTTACACAAGGTAAAGGAGGAGTTATTCCGACCTTTTGTTTTGCTTAGATGAGATTGTAAAGTAACAATTGAATAGCATAATGGTTAGGAATGTCAATTGAGCCTTAAACTTGTGAATTAAATAGATAGATAATCTAATAGAATTATGATTGAAATCAGTTCGAATAGTTTGAATAATTCGACAATTTAATAGGATTGGTTCGAAAGTAGTCTTGAGTCCTATAAAGTTGATCTAAAATAATGTATTTGCCTAATTACGTAAAAACTTTCGTGTTATTTAATTTTTCAATTTCATTACTTTACTTCTAAAAGTTAATATAATAAAAAAAAAAATTCTAAATATATAATTCATTAAATAGTATATTTTAATTTAATATTCAAAAGTTATACTCATCATTTCACTTATCTTTATTTTTAATCTAATACTTAACATAAATATTTAGATGTAAAAATTAGAAAATGGTAATCATTTTATAATTTAATACTTAACATAAATATTTAGATGTAAAAATTAGAAAATGATAATGATTTAAGAAAAATGTATGCATCTCCATTCCTCTAAGATGGGCATTTTTTTAAAATAAATTAACAGTTGAATAAAAAAATTTAAAAATCGCGCCACAGTAAACTTGAACCCAAGACCTTGGATATTAATCACTCTACTGCTTGGCCAACACATGCACACTAAAAATTGCATATTACACCCTCCGTCCACGAAAAAGATGTCATAATTTTCTATTTTGGTCCGTCCACAAAAAGATGTCCTAATTTATTTTTAGTAATAAATTGTGGGCCCTTTCTCCACCCACTAACTTAATTAATTTTTTTCACTTTTCTTAATATGTGCCCCTTTCTATACTCACTAAATAAACAATACTTCATCCGCCCCACTTCAAATGTCTCAATTTCTATTTTGGTTGTCCCATTTCAAATGACCCAACCCAAAAATAAAAATAAATTAAGCCCTAATTAAACAGCCACATCGGCCCATTAACAGTAAAATAAAACAAACCCTCATTTAGGGTTTGTTTTGCAGCCGCCTCATATTCCATCTCGAACTTTCTCTCTCTTGACCGATTCTCTCTGCAACTCTTCACCCCCCCACCTCCAACCCTCATACGCGTCGTCATGATGAAATCAGAGCCCTTTTTCGAGGCGATGAATAATCCCTCCTTCTATTTGAGATTTGTGATGCACATCTCCAATGAAAGCAGAGAATCCAGACAACCTTTCTCAAGCAAAGTTTGAGATCATCGATAAAACCATCGTCGAGGCTAAAATTGTCTGCGCACATATGCATGAATGCATAAAACGCATGAAAACAGCGCTGGAGACACCGAAAATCCATGAAAGCGGCTCCACTTTGTCTGACGACGGTGGTGAGACGGATCTAACGAAATCCATGCATGAGATGTGTTGGGAACTTAATGGAATATCCTAATCATTGTTTTGATGATACCAAAATCCATAGGCTTTAATTGTAATAGACTAGAACTGTTCGAACTCAAGTGTTAGAGTTCTTTTCTAGTTTAGTTGATGTTCTGAAGGCTGAAGAACGGAGAACTGAAGACTGAAGACTGAAGTTGCCAACTGAAGTATCAGTTGAAGAATCAGTCTTGAACTGATTACTTAATGCATGCCACGTGGAATCAGCGGACTGATACTAAAGTCAAGTATCAGTTAGACATTCTTCCTCAGACTGAATCTCCAACGTTCAAAGGAAGCCACGTACTCCAAAAGTACAGCCGCATTAAATGCAGAGATCTCACGATCATCCTTTCTCTGCAGAGGTCATTCCTATTTGGTGACTACTTTACCAGAGACGTCGCATCTCCTGCTCTTCAACATAGCCGTTCTCACCAAATAAGGAACCTCGAAGATTGAAGCCTCAGCCCAAATTCAAAATGCTCTCCAACGGAAGAAATCTTGAAGACATTCTCCGCCAACGGATCTATTCAAGACCTCTCCAATAAATAGCGCTCGAGGATCACTTCAAATCTTCACCGATTCAACAACACAAGCTGAAGCTCTGCCAAAATTGCGTCTCAGCCCAAAGCTCAAATTTCCAAAGCTTGAATCGAAGAAGAGAATTCCAAAGCCAAAAATCAGTCACTGCTGATTACATATATTCTCTTAGACCTTAGGCAAACCTCTGTTTAACCAGAGCCTAGGTCAAAACTAGCTCCAAAGAACTTGTTCTTTGAAGTTTAGTTGGCAAGATTTCAAACCTCCCTTCGACCGATAGAATCGAGTGTTTGAGTTGAAAAGGAGTTCAGGAAGGTACTCTGACTCCGTGAGATCCTAGTGCCAGTTCATGCTAGGAGTGAGAAATCCAACAAGGTGTGTTGGTACTGAAGATTGTATCTTCAGTTGATTCGGTTGTGTGCACCCGGCAAGCACAGGATTCGGTTTGCTGTGCACCCGTAAGCACAAGCATCGGTTTGCAGTGCACCCGTAAGCACTTGCAGAGTGAAGTTGTTGGTCTGATCAACCGACCGTGCATGTAGGAAGTGTTTTCCGAACCACATAAAAATCTCTGTATTATTTACAGCTTTCAATTTTACTTTCCTACTTGTGTTCTTACTTTGATAAACTGAATACTGATTAATTGCAAAGAGAAACTTAAGACTAACAACGTGCTCAACAAAGGCTATTGCGAAACAAAAGTATTTACGCTGCGTATGTTATCAGTCTGACTGATCTATCCTCTGATAGTCAGGGAGATTTATAACATCTCTGTTTATATCAAACCCGACTGAAGCCTTACGTGCATCAGTTAAGTTCTTGTGACTTAACTGATAACTCCTTACTGAAGAGTCTTTCAGTATCAGTCGTCAACCCTGTTTTGATCAAATCTCTTTTCAATAAACAGGTGTGTGTTTTGAGTTTAAAGTTTCGTTTTGATCTCTATCTTGAGATCCATCTGATTTCGAAAAATAGCCTATAGGTGTATTCTCCCCCCCATACACCTAATCGAGACCCTCCGGACCTAACAAGATGGCGGATCTTACGGAATCCATGTCTGAGATGGCGGACGAGACAGGAGGGATGAGTGAGATGGCAGAGGAGACCGAAGAGGAAAGACCACCGTGGGAAAATTCACCGGCGTTGGAGAGCATGCTCTGAATCCTACTTACTTAGTACTTCACCCTGGTTAGATCTTTCCCTTTGGGCTTCATTTTGATTCTTGATTTTTGGCACCAAAAATTTCGGCAAAAATAAAGTTGGCTCCCCTTGATTGTTCTTTCTCTTTCCTACTTGCTTTTATTAATAAGGATTACTAAATCCATTAAATAAGTGGGTACCACCACTTCACGCATTTTTTAATCTCCGTGCCCTTTTTTTGAGACATTTGAAGCGAAATGGAGGGAGTACACGTTTTCTTAAAACCCGTGCCACTTCTTTTGGAAATCTTTTCGTGGACGAATGAAGTAGTTATTATATAAATTGATGTTGAAATATCAATTATGTATGTGTGCATGATTTTTTATAAAATTTTTCGAATTCGATGAATTAGCTCGAAACCCAAGCGAAAAAAAAATTCAATTCGAATAACCTGCAATTTAACAGGACTAGTCTGAAATTTGATGGATTTGCCTAGCCCCATTGACATCACTAATAATAGCTTGCGTTCATTCTTGACTTAAAATTAATACATGCTCCATATATCTCGAACATACTAATTTCAAATTGGGGATGTCGACATGAAGATTTATTTTAGGAGTTATTGTTCAAATTTTACATATGAATATAGGAAAGAAGATAATGTAATTTAATCAAATATAAACAAATTTTAGAAATGATTTTTGTTTTTGTGTTATTTTTTATTGTAAAATTATCATGAAAAAAGGAGGGATAACAAAAAGTTTATATATTTAAATTTCTTTTTTCTTTTTCTTTATTTTCTATATAAAAAAAGAAATTCGCCTCTTATCATTCTTTATTTTGACAATAATATTATTGTACTAAAAATGATGGAAAAAAATGAACGAGAAGAAGTTAAAATTTCTTTTATAGAAAATGATGAAATAAAAAGGAAGGATTTAAAAGTAAAAAGTTTTGTTACCCTTTCTTTTTTATTGATAAATTTATAATAAAAAAATAACATAACCAATTTAAAATACACGAAATCTAAGTATATATTTTTACTCACAAATAATTCACAAATTTTAATTTTACTGTTATCATATAGATCGCGAATTTACAACCAATTAATTCTAAAAGTAAGAGTAAATGTTTTCCTTGACACATTATAAAATTAAAAAATGATCGATTATACAATTGAGATAAAAGAGTTCATTTCTCGGAATGCCCCTAAAATCAAACCTATTGTTTGATTGAAAACAAGTGGTAATTTTATTCTCTCTCTATGGGTTAGGTGAGAGTTGACGAAGTGAGGAAACGTGAGGGAATTGTGCGCCTCTTCAGCCACTGTCGATCGGTGGCAGGAACTGCGGCGCGCCTCCCAGCCCCGTCTCCTTCGATCGACAGCAGCAGTGCGCGACTTCCCCGTCGCCCCGCCTATGTCAGGCAACCTCCGCAGAAGCAGCAGCTTTCTTCCCCGTTTACTGTAGCAATTGCTGCAGCAGATCTCCGACGCAGCAGGTGTCTCAGCCGCGGGCCGCGCCGCTCTCCAGCCTTCACGGCAGTCGCCGCTGCCCAGGCGCATCACAGTTGCGGCCCAGCCCAGGCGCGAGTCGTCACAGCCGCTGCCCAGGCGCCTCTTTGGTGGATCTTTTTTTCAGATCTAGATCTACCCACCTCTTCCAGTCGCTCCCACGTCAATCGCCGCCGGCTGTCATTCAAGTCCGCCGGTGATGGACTTGAGTTCGCCGACTTTCTATCGTGAAAAGGGGGGCCTCAACCTTCCCCTGGTATCATCTAACTTTGACGGGTTTCGATCGAAATCCCCTGTTCTGTATCGGCAACTGTCCGACGCAGTGGCTGCTGGGCAGCAGTCGACGCCGCATGCTCATACAGAAAAGCCTTCTGGAGGATTAAACGACTCGGAACAGGTAATCCCGTCGTCCAGCGAACCTATCTCTTATGCCGCGAAAGTTCGGCCTACCATGATCAAGAAGCCGGATTTTCCTGCTTATGGTCTTCGTACTCTTCATTCGAAACGTGAGGGGGAGGTCGTTACTTTATCGATCCCGAAATCAGAGTATCAACAGCGTCTTGATGAATTCCAGTTTGCTTTGATCGGGAGGATGATCCTTCGCAAAGGCGACAAGCCGCGTACGTTCGTGGATATTACACTAGAGTTGCAGCGTATCTGGCAGTGTTCGGATTGCCAATTCATTCCTATGGCTAAGGGTTTCTTTACTATCAAATTCAAGACGCTGGAAGCAAAAAAGAAGGCAAAAGGAAATGCGGTCCTCCAGCTTTCAACAGGTCACATACGTCTTCGAGAATGGTGCCGATACTTTGATCCTTATAAAGAAACCTCATCTCTTGCGCAAGTGTGGGTAAGGGTGTATTATCTCCCGGTGGAATTATGGACTCCAGTTATCATTGCTAATATTGGTCGAGCCCTAGGACATCCATTGCGTATTGACAACGTCTCTGCTAATGGCCAAGTGGGGCACTTCGCTAGGGTCCTTGTGGAAATCAATATGGCGTTGCCCCTTCTCAATTCAATGTACATTGATGATGGTAATAATTCTTTCTACATTGAATTTGGTTTCGAATCTTTGCCGTTGTTCTGTTCTCGTTGTAAAATCACTGGTCATTCCACGGACAAATGTTGGAGAGCTGCGAAAGAAAAAGGCAAGCAGAATAATGAGGAAGCGGCAGATCAAGTTGAGGAGAATCATAAAGGAGATGCTAAGGTGGATCCCAAGTCTGCTTGGCAGCCTAAGGAACAGGTTTATTACCCTAATGTCAAGGATAGTGATCTTCCGCCGATTGGATTGGAAAACCGTTACGGCGTGTTTCATAAAGATGATGAGAAGGTGGCCGAAACAGATAGTGACAGGGTGGACGAAAACTTTGTTGTTGAGTCTCCCGATTTGTCTCTAAATGAAATTGGGGAGGTTAGTGCGGAGCGTCTGAATGCGGATGGGGCTGATGATTTTCAGGAGAATCATTGCATCACTAAGCGACATGATTTGTCGGCTGGTAAGGGAGCTACGCCTTTCATAGGAGATGAAGACTCCGGGAGCAGCAAAGGTCAGCATGGGGAAGAGGTTGTTACTTCTCCAAATATGCAGTCGGAGGATATTGATGAGGTTCAGAAAGCAGCTGCCATGAATACACAACGGGAGAAGGACCCTACTCCTGATTTGAAGGATAGGGCGGAGTCTCAGGGGATCATTCCGGATCAAGAGGATATTGCTAATCGTATTAGCAGGCTCGAGGCGCAGGTTAGTCAAGGGATGGAATTGCTCGTTGAGCAAGTTCCACCTAAGCGTGGACCGGGTCGTCCTAAAAAGGGTATGGAACGTTCGCGCGTGCCACTGAATCCGAATCCGGTAGATTACATAAAAGGTCGTCTTAGAAATGCGGAGGAACAGGGATATAAGCCGACGGACTTTGTGGTTGATCATAGCAAAAATAGTGCTATGCGTGCTATGAACAATATCGCGCACGGCCGTTGGTCGGATGAAATGGAGTTGGACGACTTTCATTCCAACAAGGATTTTCCTTATTGATTTTGTTCCAAGTGTTGTCTTTTGACTTAAGATGTCCTTTGCGTTGATGTTTTTGTTTTACGAGCTCTTCTCGAGTCTCGGGCCCTAAGTTTGCTTTCTTGTGCCTTCAAGGGTTTTTTCTTTTTCCTTTTTATATAAAACTCTATTAAATAAATAAATACAATTGAGATAAAAAAAATATATATATGGAAATAAAGTTTTGACAAATGTAACATACTAACATTAATGTCTCACCCCAGCAGACAGATAATGGTCTACTGGAAAACAGGGCAAATATATTCAATTAAAAAATAAAACAGAGCAAAGATGACGGTGTGAATTCACTTCTACACTATTGCTTGCTCTTTGCGACGATACTCATAGGCCGCGCCGCTGCCGCCGCCGTGCTCCTCCGTCTAATTCAACCCATCCGCCACCTCTCGCTTTTATCGAGTAAGAGATGGAAGAGTGAATCAGGTGAGATCGACTTGTCTTGTTCTATTCATTTTGCCTTTTTTTGTTTGTGTTATCTCGATATTGGGCAGCTCAGATACATGTTTTTCTGCATTTCTATTTATAACATTTCCTGGTTTCTAGTTTCTATTTGCTTATCTATGTTATAGTTGTGGAGAAAAAGAGTAATTGTCGCTGAAACTTAGCTTTGTTTGAAAAATCTGTGCCCTAAGCTCAACATAATCAAATAAAGCAAAAACTCGTGTGCACCTCAATTAGGGTTCACCAATCCCGAATTAGGGTTTAGTAATTCCTAGATTTATTAATCTTCAATTACGATTTTGTTGAAGATTTAGGGTTTAAGATTTAATTGAAGATTGAGTAAATTGAAAGATGCAATTTTTGTTTTTCCAGTTGAATAAATTTATTTGTGATAGATTATTATGCAAAAAGTTAATACCTGTTTTTCTTTGATCAGGGAGTTGAAGAATCAATTAGTAAAAGAACTGAACAATATTATCAATTGATATCCCAAGATGGAGCGAGATTTCTTTAGATATCTGCCACAAGAAATCATAATCGACATCCTCTCAAGACTCCCCATCATAACCATTTTGAGCTGCAAATGTGTTTGTAAGTCGTGGAACGATCTTGTCAAGTCTTCTGAGTTTGCCGAGTCACATCTTTCTAGATCAGTCCCCGGCCTCGCCCTCTTTCTAGGCAGGGGTTGCCGAAAGCCACACAAGATTCTTGAATTTGTAGACATGCCTGGTTTGGTAAACTCTGAACATCATCGTAACAGAGTCTTCAACGTCAACTTCAAGTTCAACTTCCCTTCCTATGCATACATATATAGCTCAGTTAACGGTTTGCTCTTTATGTGTACACAAGACATGAGTAATCCGCGTGATCTTTTCATCTGCAACCCTGTGACCCATGACTACATCAGCCTTCCTCATCCTCCAGATTGTCTGTTTCTCCATCACAGTTTTGGGTTTGGGATGAGCAAAACGACGGGCCAGTATAAGCTGGTTCGGATCTTTCATGTTTGCAGAGAATTTGTTCCTCCTGAATGCGAGGTTTACACTCTTGGGACGGGATTGTGGAGAAGCATTAAAGCTGGTGGCCCTGGCCCACTTATGTACGAAGCACGTACAGGTGCATTTATGAACGGAAATCTTCACTGGTTGGTAGCCGATTCCAAGGGCTGTCAACGGATTTCTTGCTTTGATCTAGAAACCGAGCTTTTTAGCAGCTTTGCTTCTCCTCCTGATCGTCCAAAGGAAAATAATTTCTTTCGCTGTTGCCTCTCTGTTCTGGGGGATCGCCTGTGTTTGTGCGATAATTTTAATGGTGTGATTGTTATCTGGATGATGAAGGAATATGGAGACGAGAAATCTTGGACAAAGGAATTTGTCATTAGAAAACAACCTCATAGAAGTTTTTGGGGCAAATTTTGTGGATTCCATTTCCCTATCAAAGTGTTCAAAGATGGCGACATCTTGGTCGCAGAGCAAGACGGCCCTGATCTATTTTGCTACTCGAGCGAGGGTGGAACTATTCAAGAAATTGATCCTTTTAAGGTATGTTGCTATAGTCTTACCAATACAGTCATTTATACCCCAAGCTTTCTTTCGGTCAAAATGTTTGGGACGGAGAAGGTATGCTCGTTCTGATGTTCAATCGTTTTAGTCTCACGATATGTTGTTCGGTTGGGTGTACTCGGTATGGTACTTAGTTTCGGGACAATGCTATGTAGGATTTGTCTTACCTTATACAAAATTAAAACACTCCCTTTAAGAGTATTTTTATGCAATCAAATCTGTTAGTGTTATTAATCGTTTTAGGGTACAGATTTGAATTTCACTCAGCTTCTTTCTTTCTTTTTTCTTTTCGTTTTGTCTTTTATTACTGAGCTTGACTGTGAGTTTGGAGAAAACGAGTAGTATGTTGTGTGCTGTAATGTATTGTACCGTTTGGCATCACAGAATAAATAATTTTTCGTAACTCGTTTTCTTATTTCACTAAGCTTTTTCCCCTTGGATGAAGAAAAATTGCATCCCATATGATAATTCTTGTAATAGTTTATTAGTATTCCACAAGAACTAGTAAGATAGATCGACTCTTTGACTAATTCAACGAAACGAACTAATATCAAACAAGGAATCTAAAAATAAGAATGTTATTGTGAAAATATATACTATAGTTTTAAGTTTTAGGGTTAATTAATTTCTTATAAAGTACTGAATTTTCATTAAATTTTGATCTTTTGTATATAAATTTTAAAAGTAGTGTGGTAATTATTGAACTTTAAAAGGTAGCCTAGTATTATTGAGTTTTCATTAAATTTTAATTTCGCATACAAATTTTAAAATATAGGTTATAATTATCGAACTATTGATTTAATCTGACTTTGTTACCAATTAGAATTTCGGTCAAATTTACTACTCGTATAGCTAATTGAATCATTGACGTGACATGATTAGAGGGGAAATTAAACGACATATGTGATAGCACGTCACAACCACTGTTGAAAAGTATACAAAATTAGATTATTCGACTAGTCATATTAATAGTAAATTTGGTTGAAATTTTAATCGGTAGAAAAATTAGATTACATTAATAGTTAAGTACTTATGCTACTTTTTAAAGTTTGTATGTAAAATCCGAACTAATGAATATTTTGTTATTATCATGCTACCTTTTAAAAATTGTATGCGAAATCAGAATTTAATGAAAATTGAGTAATTTACAATGTTGTTTTTAAAATTTGTTTCCAAAATCAGAATTTAATAAAAGTTCAATAATTTACAGATAATAAATCCTAAATTTTATTGGATTATGATAACTCTATCTCAACAAGGAAACAGTACGTTTAGATCTTCACAAAATCTCCTGTACACCCGGGTTGTATCTGATCTGGATTCTGATCGGACCTGACCCAACTGGACTATTCTACCCGAATGTCAAGTGTGAGTGTTGACACGCACCCGTCGTGCGGTACGATCAAAATACTTGTGTATGCCCTAGACGGACAGTACACGCTCCTATTGCTCGCAACCAAAGAATAGTCTTAGCAGCAAGTATAGGGTCGATCCCACGGAGAGTGAGGAACTACTTTACTCTTCGGGTGCACAAATTGAGTTGTCACGGTCTCAACCTGTTTATCTGCACAAGTAAACTTAAACAAAGATCAAATATAACAAGGGGTAAGGTTTACGGTTAGGTCATAACTGTTGTCAATATTTATTTCGGTCATAGGCATACTGATGATCCGTCCATGATCCGTATAGACTCAAGGCGTGGCCCAAAGACATTGGGGCGTTTCAAGAGGCTATACTTCACATTTAGGATGGTTGAGTCCATTGCGATCACTTGGTCCGAAGGTCACACATTCCCCGGTCACAAGGCAGTGCTTCACTCCTCCTTAGATAGTAGTCATACCCGTTACTCACCAAGTATGACCCTCACCAACCTTCTCTCCCGAGGTCCCCAACTCTGCGCTTTTAGTGACACATGCCTCCTGGACTCAACTATTTCCGGCTTTGTCAGCCGACCAGTCATAGACATGCTACGGCGCCGAGATTGCTTTCCTCGTTTGATAACCATGGCTTTATACCTCGTCACAGTTGATGGATAGTCTCTAGAGAAGCCCAAGACTGAGGAAGGACAGTGTATCCCATCAATCCTTTCCCTACCTTCCGGATCTACAACGCCTTTTGTTGACGCTGCTCAGCTACTCGGCCGTGGGTTTACCGGTTGTCACGCCCTAGTATACCTTGGCCTTTGATTGACACGAACAGCGTTTTACCGAACGGAGATCACCCGTTAGGCCCCTACTGTCCATGGTTTGGCATAGATCCGTCTGGAACCACGAGACTCAACCGAAAGAACAAATGCCTCACGAATGTTTACATATTGACAACAATTATTTCCACCCCTTAAACCTCACCAAGGGAACTACTCACACATAATGGAAAACATAAATGCAAAATAAAATGAACACATGAATGAAAGAAAATTTGAAATACTTGATATAAAAATACCTAAGGCAACAACCTTGGCTTTGTTCGTCACAATGAAATTGAAATACGAAAAACAAATAAAGTGTTTGGTGCGAAAAATGTAAAATGACAAAGTAAATTATTTTCTTGGTGAACTAACAAAAGTCTAAGTCTAGAAGAGCACTAAAAACTGATGTGTAAGTGTAAAAATTCGTTCATCCCCCTAAAACTGCCCTACAACTCGCAAGACTGCCCTCAAACTGCCCTCTGCCAGCCACACATGCTGAAGTTTATATAGCAATTCGGTAAACCCTAGCCGGCAGACCAAATCTGGCAGATTATTTCCTTCCATATTTAGCTTGATCTTTGATTTGATTTGATAGATAATGGATCTCCAGCGGATTTGGGGTTGATTCCACATTATTCCAGATCCTTCCATTGCTAGAATTCGCCAGAATCTTCCATGCAATCTCCTCCACACGTCTTTCCATATATAGCTCCAGCTGCTGACTGCTGTTGACGGGAATGGTCATACTAGCTTCTTTCTTCGGTTGGCCTTATACCAGGTGGTACACTTCGAACGTTCCCGCGCCTCGAATGGTTCTGAGGGGTACTTCGTCGAGCTCTCTTCCTGGTTTATGTATAGCTCATCTGTGCTGACTGCGACTGCAGTTATGGCCTTACCAACTACTTCCTTCGGTTAGCCTTTCACCAGGTGGTACACTTCGGAGATTCCCGCGCCTCGAATGGTTCTGAGGGGTACTTCGCCGAGCTCTCTTCCTGGTTCATATATAGCTCATCTGTGTTGACTGCGACTGCTGTTATGGCCTTACCAACTGCTTCCTTCGGTTAGCCTCACACCAGGTGGTACACTTCGGAGATTCCCGCGCCTCGAATGGTTCTGAGGGGTACTTCGCCGAGCTCTCTTCCTGGTAAGTTTCACTTCTGGAAGTTTGGATAGTTTTGTTCCGGTAATGCCCATTCTGACCACATTTCGTGCATATGCCCTTGACTGAGCCTTCTTCCTCCTGAATACCTGTTTTCTCCCCTAGACGACTCAAACAAAACAAAAGAAAGAGAAAAATAGGGCCAAATGGCCCAAAAGTCGAAGACGCATCACACCTACACACTTAAACCATACTTGCCCTCAAGTATGCAAATGGATTCACAAAAGACACCGACGAAAAGAGAAGAAAGAAAAGAAATAAAGACTCAAGACACGAAACTGCACAGTTATCAGTTCAGATCAAACATGCATGCATCATCCGTAATGTCATACCGCAAACCATTGAGCAGAAAAATCACATGTAGAGATAGCAGTTTCTCTCACACACTCAAGTGTATGGCTAAGTGTATACTCTCATACTATGCTGCATTAGCTCACCTATAGGCTTGATCACGGATTCATAGCAAGTGTTCAAATTGGTATAACTCATCAAAGGGTCTTTTACAGGTTGTAGTGGGGCATACAGAGTGGAGGTAAGGAATTCTGGATAAGTAGCTTAAAACTTGGTTCCAGTCATACCAACCTAACTTCTTCAGTAATGGCACACCCACTTCATTTTCTCCCTTTATTTTCAGTAGGGATTAATTTAACTTCTTCAATTCAAGCAAATTTATTGTTTCATTTTTGGGCCCAGACCTTCCTTTCTCAAGTTATGCTTTTTCACTTAGAGTAATAAACTTCCCTTTATCTTTTGCATGGTGTGGAAGGCACACCTTTTAATCCATTTCAATTCAAGGGCTTACAAAAGAATTTCATTCGGCTCAAAGTGGTTTAGCACAGGTTTATCATTTAAAGCTCAAGGAAATAATTCTGGGGCTCTAATTTGAAGAAAATTGCCCTAATCATGTAAATTATACCAACTAGCTAAAATCCATAAACAAGTTCTAGGGTTACCAAGCAGCATAGTCACACAAAAAATAAATGCAATTTTGGCTCAGATCTCACAGGTGAGAATATTCAGTATGCTCTCTACTGCTATCATGTGATCATGCTCATCATACCAACAAACCAGTCAAACCAAATAGCATGCATGAATCACCAATACCAACAACATGTGCAGACAGACTCTAACTCAAGACTCAAAAGAAAAAACAAAGACTACTAGGGAGAGAAAACTTATTCATGGAGTGTGAGGACTCGGTGGAATGCATCCCGAATGTCCAACAAAATTTCCTTGACATCAGTATGGAGAAGAGATCATGTGTAGCAGCTATGGAGTGGTGGAGAGTGGGCGAATGAATTTCCCAATCCTTCAAAATGCAAAGGTCTTGCTAGTCGGGCAGACCCTGACCAATCATAGTGCTGATGCGGTAATCCCTTGACCACCTACTGTATCTCCACCGGCCCCACCTACACACTTTGCTTCGCAAAGTGGGTTTTGATCTTCAATGCATAGGGTCCATCTCAACTCTTCTGCATGGTTAGTCCTCCAAGAAATACAAAACACAAAGAAAACAAAAGAAACATGAAACTAAAGCAGTAATGGTCATACCAACGACCTTATTCTGGGTTGCCTCCCAGTCAGCGCTCTTGTTTATTGTCTTGAGCTCGACGTTGCCCATCCCTACATGAGTTGGATCAGGTTGGGCTTCAAGTTCAGGTCAGTCGGGTATGCCAGCTGACGTATGGTCTGCGGGGCGGTAGGTGCCATCCCGCGTCTCGCCGTACCGCGTCACACAGTAAGCGGAAGATGAAAAGTGAAGAGTAAAATTGTTGCGCGTCACTCCCCGGCAACGGCGCCAATTTTGACACGCACCCGTCGTGCGGTACGATCAAAATACTTGTGTATGCCCTAGACGGACAGTACACGCTCCTATTGCTCGCAACCAAAGAATAGTCTTAGCAGCAAGTATAGGGTCGATCCCACGGAGAGTGAGGAACTACTTTACTCTTCGGGTGCACAAATTGAGTTGTCACGGTCTCAACCTGTTTATCTGCACAAGTAAACTTCAACAAAGATCAAATATAACAAGGGGTAAGGTTTACGGTTAGGTCATAACTGTTGTCAATATTTATTTCGGTCATAGGCATACTGATGATCCGTCCATGATCCGTATAGACTCAAGGCGTGGCCCAAAGACATTGGGGCGTTTCAAGAGGCTATACTTCACATTTAGGATGGTTGAGTCCATTGCGATCACTTGGTCCGAAGGTCACACATTCCCCGGTCACAAGGCAGTGCTTCACTCCTCCTTAGATAGTAGTCATACCCGTTACTCACCAAGTATGACCCTCACCAACCTTCTCTCCCGAGGTCCCCAACTCTGCGCTTTTAGTGACACATGCCTCCTGGACTCAACTATTTCCGGCTTTGTCAGCCGACCAGTCATAGACATGCTACGGCGCCGAGATTGCTTTCCTCGTTTGATAACCATGGCTTTATACCTCGTCACAGTTGATGGATAGTCTCTAGAGAAGCCCAAGACTGAGGAAGGACAGTGTATCCCATCAATCCTTTCCCCACCTTCCGGATCTACAACGCCTTTTGTTGACGCTGCTCAGCTACTCGGCCGTGGGTTTACCGGTTGTCACGCCCTGGTATACCCTGGCCTTTGCTTGACACGAACAGCGTTTTACCGAACGGAGATCACCCGTTAGGCCCCTACTGTCCATGGTTTGGCACAGATCCGTCTGGAACCACGAGACTCAACCGAAAGAACAAATGCCTCACGAATGTTTACATATTGACAACAATTATTTCCACCCCTTAAACCTCACCAAGGGAACTACTCACACATAATGGAAAACATAAATGCAAAATAAAATGAACACATGAATGAAAGAAAATTTGAAATACTTGATATAAAAATACCTAAGGCAACAACCTTGGCTTTGTTCGTCACAACGAAATTGAAATACGAAAAATAAATAAAGTGTTTGGTGCGAAAAATGTAAAATGACAAAGTAAATTATTTTCTTGGTGAACTAACAAAAGTCTAAGTCTAGAAGAGCACTAAAAACTGATGTGTAAGTGTAAAAATTCGTTCATCCCCCTAAAACTGCCCTACAACTCGCAAGACTGCCCTCAAACTGCCCTCTGCCAGCCACACATGCTGAAGTTTATATAGCAATTCGGTAAACCCTAGCCGGCAGACCAAATCTGGCAGATTATTTCCTTCCATATTTAGCTTGATCTTTGATTTGATTTGATAGATAATGGATCTCCAGCGGATTTGGGGTTGATTCCACATTATTCCAGATCCTTCCATTGCTAGAATTCGCCAGAATCTTCCATGCAATCTCCTCCACACGTCTTTCCATATATAGCTCCAGCTGCTGACTGCTGTTGACGGGAATGGTCATACTAGCTTCTTTCTTCGGTTGGCCTTATACCAGGTGGTACACTTCGAACGTTCCCGCGCCTCGAATGGTTCTGAGGGGTACTTCGTCGAGCTCTCTTCCTGGTTTATGTATAGCTCATCTGTGCTGACTGCGACTGCAGTTATGGCCTTACCAACTACTTCCTTCGGTTAGCCTTTCACCAGGTGGTACACTTCGGAGATTCCCGCGCCTCGAATGGTTCTGAGGGGTACTTCGCCGAGCTCTCTTCCTGGTTCATATATAGCTCATCTGTGTTGACTGCGACTGCTGTTATGGCCTTACCAACTGCTTCCTTCGGTTAGCCTCACACCAGGTGGTACACTTCGGAGATTCCCGCGCCTCGAATGGTTCTGAGGGGTACTTCGCCGAGCTCTCTTCCTGGTAAGTTTCACTTCTGGAAGTTTGGATAGTTTTGTTCCGGTAATGCCCATTCTGACCACATTTCGTGCATATGCCCTTGACTGAGCCTTCTTCCTCCTGAATACCTGTTTTCTCCCCTAGACGACTCAAACAAAACAAAAGAAAGAGAAAAATAGGGCCAAATAGCCCAAAAGTCGAAGACGCATCAAGTGTCATTTCGATATAATGTTAGTGTCATTTTACACGTAGTGTTAGTGTCATTTCAATATAGTGTTATTGTCATTTATAAAATAAAATAGTGTTAGTGTTATTTTCGAAATAGTGTCATTTGTAAAACAAAATAGTGTTAGTGTCATTCGAAGATCGTGTTAGTGTTAGTGTCATTTCAAGAAAAAATGGGTCAAAATAGTCCAATTGGATCATGATCCGAGTCGAATACAACTCGGGCGTACGGTACACCCGATTATACAGTAGACCACCTCTTAGATCTTTTGTATCTATCTAAAAGAAGTTTAATTAATTCGTACATGGAAATAACTGAATATAATAATTGGAAGATTGAGTCTAGAGATATTTATTTAACCAATATAAATATATATATCAAGATTAATATCGTCTCCTAGTTATAATAGGATTAATCAATTATACATTTGTGGTAGAACTAGGAAATTTTTGTTAACACCAATTCGTACAAGGAAACCTAACAAATTATCTTGATTAATATTGTCCACTAGTTCTAGGATTAATCAATTATATATAGTTGTAGAACTAGGCAATTGTTATCACAAAATTTCATCACAAAGCATCTTCTTCTCTTCACCCTCATCTCGTTCTTCTCTTCTCTCCCCAAACTCTCCTCAATTATTCCCTCAAATTATTTCTTGCAAATTCTCCAAAATATGCGGACCAATCAGGATCTCAATTATTCCCTCAAATTATGTCTTGCAAATTCTCCAAAATATACAGACCAATCAGGATCGAGATCGCTTCAATAATCTGCCCCAAGAAATGATCATCAACATCATCTCAAAACTCCCCATCCGATTGTGAGGTGCAAACCAAGTGTGTTTGCATGTCATGGCGCGATCTGGCCGAGAGCTCTGAGTTTGTGAGGTTGCATCTTTCTCAACCGAGGCCCGCCATTCAAGGCTTCAAGTTCACAAAGCCCTACTCCCGCTTACGATGATTAAGTGATACAAAGCTCACCTAGTGGTTTGCCTTCTTTCCCACAATTGGCCAAAGCTTATAAACTTGTTGGGTATAGATCCTCGACGTCGTTGGCATATGATCTCCACTTGAGGCAGCAACGCAGCACCAATGGCGGAACAACAACAACGCAGCAACACGCCAATAATTCATTAACTTGCGCACCTACAGTTGCAGCGGTACCTTAAAAAGCCCCAAAGAAAAGCTGTAAAAGGAAGGTTGCAGAGAAGGAAAGAAGTGCAACGGCACAAAACGAGTACAGAGGGAAGAATGGGGGCTTCCAAAATACAAGGTAGGGGTTGGGCCTATTGAGCTACTGGGCCAACAAACAACATCTTCACATTTGGCCCAATCGTGGTGTTGTGTGCATCAAAGAGGAAACTGAACAAATAATCATCATCGTCGATGCCCCTTGTAAGATCACAAAGATAAAATAGGGAAACATAAGACCACAAAGATCAAATGGTAAACTAACCATGTTAACTCTTGCAAAACACACACAAGAGAAAAACAACACCAAGCACGAAGCAAACTAACACAAGGATAGTCGAACACAAAAGACCACGAAAAATAACCACAAATAGAGCTAGCACAAATCACAAAGCACACAGGATCACGAAGATAACAAGCGATACAAAGATCATTGATGGGTGTGTTTTAGTTATCTATTTTCGTGTCGTTTTGCCGTTGATTTTTCCTTGATATTATCCAAGTTGTTGACATTTGGCGCAGGAATTAGATGGATTGAAGATGGATCTCGTGGATGCAAAGAGATGGTGAAAGTCGAGATTTTTGAGAAAGAATTGCATGAATTTTGGAGGAGATTAGAGATTGGGCTTGAAATTAATTGTTTAGAATTTATTTAACCCAAAACTCTTGTTTTTAGTTAATATTTTGCCTTAATATTATTTAAGGGGCCGAAGCCCATGAACTAAGAGTCGGCCACTTAGGGATTTTAATTCCTTAGTTTGTTTTGATTAGGAGAGCCGCTAGTTTAGTATTATATATGTTAAGTTTTATTATTCTTAGACACACGTTTCCATACTAATGGTTTTAGTGTTAGATTTTTAATCTCTCTCTTGTTTTAGTTTGGAGTTTTGCAATTTAAATTCTTTTTTTTGCTTTTTACATTGGAGAAGATTGGCGGTTAGTTTGATAGATTAGTTTGTTTAGTTCTGCACATTTACTTTAATTTTTGCTTAGATTAGGAATTGGAGTTTGACTTTTGTTTTGAAGATTTGGCAGAAGACGTCACTCTCGACTTCAGTTTGAAGATTGGTTGCTTTTAAATTTAGTTTATTTCGTTGGTTTCGTATTTGCTTAGTTTCATGTTTACTTTAATTTATTTGCTTGTTCTTAGTTTAATTATGAGTAGCTAATTTCTTTAATTCGGCGAGAATAATGAAACACTAATTTATTGATCTGTGAGACCTAATTGAGCATAAAATTGGTTCCTATTGATTTCGATTGATTCCTAGGGTTTAAAGATAATTCTGATTTTATTTAAGCCTGATCAACTTAGATTAAATTGGATTACAGTCAATTAGCACCTCCAATCCGTAATTGTTGGAATAGGGCTGATTAGTGATAAAGCTACCATGTTCGTAGTAGGAATAAATTGGTGGATTAATTATTACTAGCGTATCTAGGATAATTGGTCTAAATTGGGTTCCTTCCTCTTAATGCTATTAGAATATTAAATCTAGGTCTGGCGTCTCCAGCTAGGTTATATTTTAATAAGGGAAATAAGCAGGTCTGGCGTCTCCAGCTGTTTATCGACACAGTAAGTAGGAATTGGGGTACGTCCGTTGCGTTTCACGGTATCTTATAACTGGTTGGTTGATACGGATTAATTAATCTTTGCGTCGATGATCAGAGTTTGAATTAGAGTGGATTTATTTGAGCCGAATTACCTTTTTATTGATTTATTTCAAGAGTTATTTATTTGATTTAATTTGCTTTATCAGTTAATTAATATTTTCTCCAAAATTAAGGCGTGGTGGCATCACCAATTTTATAGATTTTAGGGAATTGAATGATTTTTATCTGCTCTCTGTGGGATCGACCCTACTTACCATTATACTAATTTATTTTGGTAATTCCGTAGGAATTATTTGGTGGTATACGACGTCCACCAAATTGGCGCCGTTGCCGGGGAGCGGTGTTAATTTAATTCTTTTCCCTTTTGATCTATTTTTCTTTTTATTTTCTTTTTGTTTATGAGCAGATCTTCTAAGCCGAACCTCCTCTACGATTTTGAGATCGAGAAAACCGCGAAGAGATTGAGGAAGGAGGCCACGGCGAGGAAGCTGCAAGAGGATCCATTTTCCCAAACAGACCCCGATTCAGAGGCAGACACAAACTGTGAAGAGGAAACCGACTCGATTTCTGTCGCAAGTACTGAGAGCGACATGGCGGCTGACGATCCCAGACTTTGTGACCTCTCCAGCCACGAGGCCGATGACCCACCCACCCCAATCCGGATGCCGGCAGCTGCTTCCGGAATTGAGATTAAGCTTGGTCTGCTTCATGTTCTCCCGAAGTACTATGACAAGAAGGGAGAAGATCCGTACAATTTCTTGAGCGAATTCATCAAAATTTGCAAGGTCCAGAAACGCCCAACTGGAGTTACAGAGGAGCACTTTAGATTGGCGGCTTTCCCCTTCACTATGACAGCAGAGGCGAACTCTTGGTTCGCGAGTCTTCCACCCAATTCTATCACTTCATGGGCAGAGATGAAAAAGCTATTCCTTGAACATTTTTTCCCTCCCACCAAGACGAATGCACTGAAAAAGGAAATTAGTGGAGTGAAACAGGAGTACGATGAGTCACTAAGCACATACTGGACTCGATTCAGGAGGTTGGTGGATAGCTGTCCAAACCATAAGTTTTCGGAGGGGGATTTGCTGCAGTATTTCTATCAAGGGATGACGGTAGATACCAAAAATTTGGTGAATTCATCAAGTGGAGGAGCATTTTCTCAAAATACTGTGAGCGAAGCTAAGAAGTTGATTCAACACTTGGTGGAAGCAACGAGAGAGTATGAGGAGCCACGCATTCAATTGCTCAAGAAAGTTGCACAGGCAAGTTCCTCTAACTTTGAGGACAAGTTCGAAGAAAGAATGGGGAGGATGGAAAGAATGTTAAGTACTGTGGTGGAGAAGGTGGCAAATGCTGGACAACTGACAGAAAAATCATGTGGAGCGTGTGGTAACTTTGGCCATACAAGTTTGCAATGCACCGGGGGCGACGAAGATCTTCAAGCCCAAGTGAATTCTCCTCACAACTTTTACAGTTGTTCTGATCCACTGCCCCGTTTGCCCAAACAGGACCCCTACTCGAGCAACTACAATGCGCCGTGGATAGATCATCCTAATTTTCGTTGGAGAGACCAAAGCAATCAAGTGCAGCAGCAGCAGAGCTATAGACCGCCTCATCAAAGAGGATTCCAACAAGCACCACCACCTTCACAAGAAAATCAAGGAAAAGCTCTTGAAGAGATGATGAGAGAGTTGATTGGCTCACAACAATTGTTGCAAAATAATTTGCAAACAACCAATGAAGCGGTGCTAAAACTCCAACAGTCTCAAGCAGAGCAAAGGGTTCAGATCGAAGGGTTGGCTCGTCAAGTGTCTCAGCTTGCAACGTCCGTGAATCAACTCAAGGGCCATCAAGGTAAGTTACCATCTCAAGTCCAATTGAATCCGAGGGAGAACGTTAGTATGATCACTTTGAGGAGTAGCAAGGAGTTGAGTGAGCCCACAAGCCAGAATTCAAGTGGATGTTCGAGCAAGGCCTCTGGAGTTGAATCTCAATTGCAAAAATTTAAAAATTCTGGAGGCAAGGTGGATTCTGCAATCCAGAATGCAGATCAGTCCGGTTTGGCCAAACAGAACGGTGACCTGGCAGCTATGCAGAAAGGAAAAGAGGGAGAACACAAATTGGTTGAGGGTGAGCAGTCTAAGGTTCATAAACCTTTGAGTCTACATGATCCCGAGATCGAGATACCTGTTCCCTTTCCTAGGAGGTTAGCAAAGAAGAAGCCGAAGGAAGAGCTAATGGATTTCATGAAGATATTTGGAAAGTTGGAGATTAATCTTCCTTTCCTCCAAGCACTCAAACTCCCTCATCTGAGCAAGTTTTTGAAGGACTTCATCGATGGAAAGTCTAAGAAATCTGGAAAGATTGTGATGGGCGAGAACGTGTCAGCAGTGATACGAAAAGAGTTGCCGCCCAAATGCAAGGATCCAGGTATGTTTTCTCTGCCATGTTACATCGGTGATGCTAAGATTGAGCATGCTATGTGTGATCTAGGAGCTTCTATTAATGTCATGCCTTTAGCTGTTTATAATAGTTTAAATGGTGTGAAGTTGGTAGATACTAAAGTTGTGATTCAGTTAGCCGATGGATCATGTGTGCACCCTAAAGGTTTGCTTGAAAATGTCCTTGTGAAAAGTGAATAATTTTATTTATCCTGCTGATTTCTATGTGGTGAAAATGAGTGGTATGCAGTCGAAGGAGTCAGCTGGTGTTCTGTTAGGTCGTCCTTTCTTAAGGACCACTAGGGCAGTCATTGATGTTTACAGTGGTACTATTTGTTTGGATTATCATGGAGAAAAGTTTACTTTCAACATTGATGATACCATGAAAAGTCCCCATGCTGTTAATACTGTTTGTGCCACTAATGTTACTGACCCTTTTGTCCAAGAACATCTTGAGACTAAATCTGTGCAGGACAAATTTCTTCATGTTGACCCGAAACTCGTAGGTTCTGGACATACGGACTGTTTGCCCAAACGGAAGCCACGCGACAGAAGTCTGCATTTTGATGTGGAACAACCCGACTTAAAAGATAAGTGTGTGGAGGAGCTTCGTCTTGAAGCTTATGACGCCGCGATGTGGTATAAGGATCGCACCAAGATGTGGCACGACAAGAACTTGCAAGGAAAGACATTTACAGTCGGCCAAAAGGTACTTTTGTTCCAGTCAAAGCTGCGGTTGATGACCAGAAAATTAAAGACGAAGTGGATTGGCCCCTTCGTGATACAGTCTGTTTGCCCAGACGGGGCGTTTGAGATTCGCAGTTTAGACACGGCTAAGATATTCACCGTGAATGGACAACGTTTGAAGCCGTACTACGATGCCTCTTCTTTAGTTCCAGCGGATTCTGTTTCGCTGTTTGTTCTGGACATCTTTTGAGCACTTGAGCAGTCGAGCCAACGACGTTAAATAATGGCGCTTCTCGGGAGGCAACCCGACTTTCTTTCCTTTTAATTTTTCGTTTTGTTCTTCTTTTATTTAATTCTCGTTTTTCGTTTAATTTTTTTTAAGTTTCTTAGTTTTCCTTCCTTAGTTTTAATTTTTGTTATGTTTCAGTTAAAAAAAAAAAAAAAGATCGACGGGAACGTGGCTGCACTACAGGAAAGCCTCATGAATTTGAGCACCACGATTCGGCAGGAGCTGCGGCGGTAGCGCACACGGTGACTTCCTTCCTTATCTTGTTTTGTTTCGCTTGTTTCGTTTATGTCTTTGTCTTTCTCTTTTCGTTGTGTGTCTTGTTGCTCTTTTGCTTATGCTTGTTTTGTTTGCTTGAGGGCAAGCAAAATCTAAGTGTGAGGGAGGCGTCTTTGAGTTTGTTTTCTGTTGAGTCTGTTTTGTGTCGTTTTGTGTGTGGTGAGCCTTGTGATTGTTGAAGTATTAGTGATAAGCATGCTACCCGGTTGAGTTGTGTGATGAACTTGAGGTTTTATACTTGAGATTTGGGATTTTGAGATTGAGAAATTTGTGTTTTTATTGGATGACATTTGTGATGACAAATAAGAGCAACAATGAGTAAAAAACCACATATATGTGAGAATTGAGCTTATTAGAGTAGAGCACTCTCTACTATTTTTCTTTTTGAGTGGTTTGTTATTCATGAAGTTGTGATATGTTGTGAGTCATTGGTGATGCATGATAGAAGGCATTAGGGTAGCCATTTGGCCTGCGTTTCATTGCCTACCCATACATTAACCCCTAGTGAGCCATTTTTGAAGCCTTGACCATTTTTGTTCTTATTAGTCACTAAATAATTAGCCAAGGCCTGTTTTGGACTCTCTCTTTGGCCCAGTGATGCATGTCTAATTTTGAACTTCATTCCATTAATTACTAGAGAAAGTTAAGCTGTGTTTACATGTGCCGTTTGCCCAAACTGCTGTCTTGTGTAAAATGATAAGGATCTGTGATCCGTTTGGCCAAACAGTGGCATTGATCAGTTCAATTTTTTGGGATGGGAGCAGTTTTGGGAGATGATTTGTGGGGATATTTTGTAGATGATTGCATGTTGATTAAAAAAGAAGGGTGCTGCAAAAAAAAAGGAAAAAAAGAAGAAAAGAAAAATTGAAAACAAAAAAGAAAAAAAAAAGAAAAGAGAAAAAAGATGTTGCACCAGTTTGAGTTGAGCATGTAGTATCATTGTTATTATTGGAATTTTTCCCCTAAGTTTAGTAGCTTTCTTTTTTTCTCTATGAACTTGAAATTGTGGATGATGGTTTGGGTTAGATGTGCACACTTTGAGTTTCAATGTTTGAGCTTAGGACCCCTAGGATCTTTCCAAAAATCACAAATGGCCCTTAGCCCCATTACAACCAAATGAGAAAAGACCTTTTTGAGTTACTATGTGACCATGACATATCACGATTAAGTGGATTTTTCTTCTTACGTGTGAATTTCCAAATGAATTTTTGAGAGAAGAGTGAATCTTGAGAGGAATTTGTTGTTGCTTGATTTGGACTGAATTGACAATGAAAGCACATGTTTGATATCCCTTTTTCTTGATCTGAGAGTTGAGAGTTGATTGTGAGTTGCATGGTTCGACTTGGCAGTATGTTCTGTTACTAGTGTTTTGATGATTACTTGGCCGTTGTTTTTAGTTGAGTTTGTCGTTGTTTAGTGTCCTTGTTCTTTTCTGTTTCTTTACGTATGGTCGTTGCGTCTGTTGCTTTATTCCTTTCTTTTGGAGTCTTTAGTGTCGTGTCGAGGGGGGAGGTCTTGACTAGATAGCTATTTCCACTTTTGAGTCTTTTCTTCACTTCATACTTGAGGGCAAGTATGATTCAAGTGTGAGGGGATTTGATGGGTGTGTTTTAGTTATCTATTTTCGTGTCGTTTTGCCGTTGATTTTTCCTTGATATTATCCAAGTTGTTGACATTTGGCGCAGGAATTAGATGGATCTCGTGGATGCAAAGAGATGGTGAAAGTCGAGATTTTTGAGAAAGAATTGCATGAATTTTGGAGGAGATTAGAGATTGGGCTTGAAATTAATTGTTTAGAATTTATTTAACCCAAAACTCTTGTTTTTAATTAATATTTTGCCTTAATATTATTTAAGGGGCCGAAGCCCATGAACTAAGAGTCGGCCACTTAGGGATTTTAATTCCTTAGTTTGTTTTGATTAGGAGAGCCGCTAGTTTAGTATTATATATGTTAAGTTTTATTATTCTTAGACACACGTTTCCATACTAATGGTTTTAGTGTTAGATTTTTAATCTCTCTCTTGTTTTAGTTTGGAGTTTTGCAATTTAAATTCTTTTTTTTGCTTTTTACATTGGAGAAGATTGGCGGTTAGTTTGATAGATTAGTTTGTTTAGTTCTGCACATTTACTTTAATTTTTGCTTAGATTAGGAATTGGAGTTTGACTTTTGTTTTGAAGATTTGGCAGAAGACGTCACTCTCGACTTCAGTTTGAAGATTGGTTGCTTTTAAATTTAGTTTATTTCGTTGGTTTCGTATTTGCTTAGTTTCATGTTTACTTTAATTTATTTGCTTGTTCTTAGTTTAATTATGAGTAGCTAATTTCTTTAATTCGGCGAGAATAATGAAACACTAATTTATTGATCTGTGAGACCTAATTGAGCATAAAATTGGTTCCTATTGATTTCGATTGATTCCTAGGGTTTAAAGATAATTCTGATTTTATTTAAGCCTGATCAACTTAGATTAAATTGGATTACAGTCAATTAGCACCTCCAATCCGTAATTGTTGGAATAGGGCTGATTAGTGATAAAGCTACCATGTTCGTAGTAGGAATAAATTGGTGGATTAATTATTACTAGCGTATCTAGGATAATTGGTCTAAATTGGGTTCCTTCCTCTTAATGCTATTAGAATATTAAATCTAGGTCTGGCGTCTCCAGCTAGGTTATATTTTAATAAGGGAAATAAGCAGGTCTGGCGTCTCCAGCTGTTTATCGACACAGTAAGTAGGAATTGGGGTACGTCCGTTGCGTTTCACGGTATCCTATAACTGGTTGGTTGATACGGATTAATTAATCTTTGCGTCGATGATCAGAGTTTGAATTAGAGTGGATTTATTTGAGCCGAATTACCTTTTTATTGATTTATTTCAAGAGTTATTTATTTGATTTAATTTGCTTTATCAGTTAATTAATATTTTCTCCAAAATTAAGGCGTGGTGGCATCACCAATTTTATAGATTTTAGGGAATTGAATGATTTTTATCTGCTCTCTGTGGGATCGACCCTGCTTACCATTATACTAATTTATTTTGGTAATTCCACAGGAATTATTTGGTGGTATATGACGTCCACCAATCATCAAAAAAGAAAGCCACAAAGTCACTAAGCCACAGAGACAAAACAATCACAAAGAACAACACTAAGAGCGTTAAGCAAAGAAAAAAAAAAGCTACACCTCAGTGAGCAACAACAGTGCCTCATAGAAAACAAATTTCTAAACTCATGCACCCTAAACTTAATGCCAAACACAAGCTCCACATAAGAACAAAACACTAATAGAACCGACGAAGATGGTCTAATAAGACTATAAAAATAAATTATATCATACCTAATACAATTTTTATATTAGTACAAATATAGATTATGGTTAAATTGGTCAATTCACCAAAAACTTGGTATTTTGAATTCTTTTAGCTATTTTAGGAACCTATGGGATTTGGGTAGTAAAGTGGCGCGAATCCCGACTTCTTTTGAGTTTCATGATGAGATTTATGTATTACTGTATCTGAAAATTTTCATTTCACCTTCGCATTTGTCCACCCAGTTTGAGCTCTGCTGCTCCAAAGACACAAAACGGCTACTTCCATCTCCACCGATCGGCCGATGTCTCCACCGTTTTCCTTAGAAGGTGAATCATTACAACGAGCTAGCATTCTTTCTTTTCTTTTTTTTTCTTTTTTTTGTCGATTTTGTATCTATGTTTCTGCTTGTTTTTTAGTCATATGCCTTTGTTTTTCGGAATTTCTTTGTAAATTGGTGCTTGTAGTCTTTACTTGTCTGTTGGAGTTGTTGTAAGAATACAACATCTATGTATTTTGCTTCAGATCCTGAACTTGCTAAAATAGTTTTTGTGGAATGCGTTAGGGTTTTAGGCCTAAATTTCAACTTTTAACTCGCCACTCACACATGGGGGTATTATTATTTATTAGGGTTTGGAATCCTACAGTTTGATGTTGTAATATTAAGATTTTGTTGCTTGCAAGTGTGTTTTCTTTGATGTTTTCCCGAAAGTTCGTAAGCAATTTTAGGCTTTTGGGTGTGGCGCAAATTGTGACTTTTTATGAATTTCTTCAAAACAAAATGAAATTTATTTATTCATTATCTGACGTTCTCATTTCACCCATCATTCTTTAGCCCATTTTGAGCTTTGGTGCTCCTGAGCACACAAACGACAGCTACCATCTCCGCTGCTGCAGAGGCGCCATGCTCTAGATCCGCCGTCTCCACCGCATTCTCTATAAGGTTAATCATTTCCATGAGCTTTTTTTCTTCTTCATTTCTAATAATCAAGGAGATAGGAAAACTGTCATAATTCTAAGATGGTCCAAGATTTCTTCAAAAATCTACCATCGGAAATCATACCCTCATGTATTTTATTTTGGTTGTCCCACTATAAGTAGTTTGTTTCTATAAATGACAAAATTTAATCTTTAAAAATGTCTAGGACCTATCACTTTTAACCAATTTACATTTATTTTTTTAATTTGCATGTCCAAAAGTTTTGTGCCACTCATAATGGAACGTAGAAAGTAGTAGTATTAAAGATCTATCTTCACGGACTCCCCACTCAAGCCGCCATGATCTGCTAGTATGTTTGTAAGCCATGGGTTGATTACTATATTCGAAAACTTATCCTTTCAATTATTTACTGCTTGATTTCGATGTCAAGTTGTGGAGAGTATTTGTGGTTTAATAAGGTCTAAAAAAAGTGTGCGCTCATTAGCCATATTGAACAGCAGCACCGAACATTGATAGCGCCCCCAAAAGAATTGCATTTCTTCCCCAATTGTGTCTGATTTTATAAAGGATAAATTTCTACCTGTTTTTCTTTGAGCTGGGAGTTTATGGGAGGAAGCAACATGGAAACGAAGCAATTAAGAATCGGAAAATTAAATCAAGATTTCTTCACAAATCTGCCGGAAGAAATCATCAAAGATATACTCTCTAAACTACCCATTCCGACCATTGTGTGCTGCAAGTGTGTTTGCAAGCTGTGGCTCCGCCTGATCGAGTCTTTGATCGAGTCTCGTGAGTTTATCAAGGCCCATTTCTCTAAATCAGTCCCCTGCCTCGCTCTTTTTCAAGGCAAGAAGGGCTCAAAGCGATACAAAATTCTCGAATTCGTGGACACTCCAAACTATTGTAAACAACTCTTCAGCTTCAGCTTCCCTCGTGCAGAATTGCACGTACACAGCTCGGCTAATGGGTTGCTATTGTTGTTGAATCAAGGGATGAATCGTAATACCTACATATGCAATCCAATCACTCGTGAATACATCAAGATTCCTCCAATATGGTCCGCATTCTCTGAGTACGAGAGCTTTGGACTTGGAGTGAGCAAACTAACTGGTCAATACAAGGTGGTTAGGTGGTTCGAGGATTATGCAGTCAATTCCTCAACTAAGGCATATGCTCCATGGAAGTGTGGGGTATACACTCTCGAAACAGGATTGTGGAGAACTATTGTAGCTGTATCCGCACACGCGTATTGGTTATGTGGAAAAGTAAGTGTTTTCTTGAATGGAAATCTTCACTTGTTGGTTTCTGAGGAAAAGCTAGGTGTACCTCGAGAGATTGCATGCTTTGATCTTGAAACCGAATCTTTCAGCACCTTTTTCGTTCCTGATCATCCTACTGATTGTCGTAGAACCCTCTGTGCGTTGGGGGATTGCTTATGCATGTGCGATACTTCTCGTGGGTGTGTTGATATATGGTTGATGAGCAAATACGGAGATGATAAATCTTGGACAAAGGAATTTGCTATCAGGACAAAACTGGCACATGGTAAAGATCTTGTGCCCATCAAAATATTATCCGAACAGGGCAGCCGCCGACTGCATTGCTACTCGAGCAAGTGCAAGACTACAACTATTCGACATATTGATCTTACTGGATCGTTTGACAGGTCTCGTATGGAGCCCGCTGTTTATGCCCCAAGCTTTCTACCTCTCAAGAATTTCGCTCATTCTGAGACAAATATGAGCATCGCCTCCTGACTAGCTGTTTGCTTTTCTTGTCTGAGACTCTACATATTTGAAGTCTAACACCAAACTTCTTTTGGTCAGTTAACTGTTAGAATTATTGTAATTTTTCACTCGAATGTTTTTCGTCTTGCCGTATATCTTTGGTGAAAAATTTACGTGCAGATTTATCAAATATATATAGAACCATGTGCTGCAAGTGTGTTGCTCCATCTGCTTGCTGCTCTGCTCCTGATCGAGTTGTCAACTTGCATCTTTCCGAAATCAGCCCCTCGCCTAGCTATACATAAGCAGAAATCAAATTCAAAGCCATCCAAAATCGTTGAATTTGTAGATGAGCTTGATCTTAACTTTGATGAGCATCGCTGGAATAGAGCTTTAACTTCGACTTCTCTTTTCATGCGCCACTGCACATTTCATCTAAGGGGACACGATTATACTTATTACTGGGAATTCTTTGATCACATTCTTTCAATGGAATATAAATAAAGTAAAATTAGTTTAAAACAAATCTTGAGGTGGGTACGAGTTTTAGAAAAAGTTAATTATGTGTTTAGTGAGTGAGCAGAGAAAGATTCCCGCAAAAAAGGGTAAAGGCTAATGAGATTATTTCTGAAAAAGAGTGAGACATATTTTTTCGTAGATGAATGAAAATGACAAATTATGATATATTTTGTATTGATAAATTAAATTCAAATGATAAATTAATAAATTATAATTAAATTTTACTCTCTCTGTCCCACGAATCTTGACACGTTTAGATTCGGCACAGAAATTAAGGAATTGTAGATTAGTGTTTTAAGTGTATAGTTAATAAAATATAAAAGTGATAAAATAGGAGAGAGAAGGTAATAAAAGTGATAAAATAGGAGGGAGAAAGTAATAAAAGTGATAAAGTAAGAGAGAGAATGTAATAATTATTACCTAAAATGGAAACGTGTCAAGATTCGTGGGACGGAGGGAGTAATTATTATTATTATTTAAGTTGTTAGAATTTCATTTACTAGAGAGCTGATCATTGTAGATGATTGAACATGACTTCAAATTTGATGATGTTGTTTAAAGTTTGAGACGAAATGATGCTCATAACTCAATTTTGATCTTTCAAGTTTTCGAGATGATGCTCATGAGTAAGGGGCGAGATTACGAGGACTCAATTATAATATTTCAAACTCCAGACAAGATGTTGCTCACAAGTCAGTTATGGTCTTTCAAATTTCAGACAAGATGATGCTCAAAACTCAGTTATGGTGTTTCAAGTTTCAGACAAGGTGATGCTCAAAACTCAGTTATCGTTTTTCAAGTTCCACAATAAATGGTGCTCAAAAGTCAGAGATTGCATGTTAAGCTCCAAACGAGATGATTCTCATAACTTTATTATAGTTTTGCAAATTCTAGACAAAATGATACTCATAAGTAAGTTATAATCTTCAAACTCTAGACAAAATGATGCTCAAAATTCAGATGTGGTATTTCAAACTCCAAACGATATGGTTTTCAAAATTCTAACGTTCAAAAATCGTATGTAGTCTTTAGAGCTCCAGATGATTATCTGGTCTTATTCTGTCCATATGAGAATGAGATGATATTCAAGTGACATATGTTGTCTTAATTAAATTATTTCTTATCCGTCAATTTTAAGAATTTATACAAACTTAATAAATATCATCTATATACAATTAGCAGCAAATGCGACTCATCAATCATACATCATATCATACTTCAAATTACATATTCTTTTTCTTCTAAAATTTTCAATCCCACATCAACTTTTTATAAATTTCATCAAATGAAAATTTATACAAAAAAAGTATTTTTATTATCACAACCTACAATTAACATTTAGGGAGAAATCTTTTTAAATACCTCATATTAAAAAGTAGAAGTTTTTAACACTCATTCATAAGATTATACGTTTTTTATACCAAAATATGTTAAATTATTATATTACTCTTACTATATATTAATAAGTTAAAAAAAATAAAAAAGTATAAGTTACGGCTTGCACACGATGGCAAGACACGATCGTGTAGCCACCATGTATAGCCATCGTGTGCATAAGACACGGTCGTGTAGCCACCGTGTACAGCCATTGTATACAATGGCTGTACACGGTGGCTACACGACCGTGTCTTAGCCTTCGTGTGCACAATTAGTGGTATATATACGTGCACACGATGGTTGCACACGGTAACGATACGGCCGTGTCTTGCCATCATGTGTAAGTCGTAACTTATACTCTTTTTATTTAGGAGTGTTTTAGTCCTTTTATTGATTTTGGTATGAAAAACTTATACTCTTATGGATGGGTGTAAAAAATTTCTATGTTTTATGCTTTGGTATAAAAAGATATATTCTCTCTAACATTTATTAACAAAAGTGATTGAGATTAATATTATTTCAAATATTATACTACTAATTTAATTTGATCAATCAAATTAATTAAAAAATAATTTATATAAACTATTTCATACTTTATAATAATATAAAATAGTTATAAATAACGACATAAAATAATTCCCATCAAATTTCGACGGGTTAGACACTAATTTTTAAATTAAGAGTTTACAAGCTCAATCAAAACACTCCTTATCTATCGATAAATTAATTTATTTGCCTCTTTTGCTTATGGCAATACAAGTCAAATATCCTTTAATTTTTTGTATAAATTAGTACGTCTTTCCGTGCATTGCACGAGACACAACATATTTATTTAATTTAAAATCTTAAATTATGTTAAAATATTATTATTTATGAATTAGATTAATTGAATGCCAAAAAAATTACTATGTTAATTTAAATATTAATTTTTGATGTGAAATAGTGTATAATAACAATACTATCAACTTAATTCTTAATGAGTATAATATTAGGTTGGAGTTTTGGCAAATAAAATCATGAGCTATTTCAAAATTGCAATTTTAACGTGACTTTTGAAGTGCAGCGAATTAAATCACCCCACCCCCCCTCCAAATTATTTCTGATTACTGAATTATTGAGTTGGAGCTTACATCAATTAGTTTGCCACGTAATATTCATGCATGTTACAATAAAATTGTTGATTATTGAAAATTAGGATACATGTATAGACATGCATCATACAGTCCCTTTATAATTTGGAGAAATTTTTAATTGAAAATTGTATGAAACGACGTCCTTTAGGCCTAACAAAAACGGCATCCCCTTTACTAATCCACGTGAGCTCCAATTCAATACTCCAGCGAATGAAAAAAAATTGGGAGTGCGAAATTGAAAAAATTAAAAAGGTGGTGATTTAATTCGTCACACTTCAAAAGTCGCATTAAAATTGCAATTTCCAAATAGTTTGCGATTTTATTTGCCAAAAACCTCTATTTAATAATAATAATAATAATAATAATAATAATAATAATAATAATAATAATAATAATAATAATAATAATAATAATAATAAATTTATTGATTGTAAAGAAAATAATTAAGTCAATCTCATTTTGAGCAGATAATACTAAACCATCAATATAGCAAAGTTAATAGCCATAATTTAATATGACAGATTTGGGCTTTTAAAAGTCCAAGCTGTATTATTATTAAAAGTTCATATTTAAATAACCTAAAACTAATTAAAAATAGGGAAAATTGCATGTAAATACACAAACTTTGCTCAAAATCCATATTTGACGTGAAGTTAGGATTTTACAATTAAATACACCAGCTTTGTAAATTGTTCAATTTTGACGCTGATTTTATTTTCCCCAAATTTTAAAATGACGTAGCTCCTACCTGGCTCGCTGGCACACGCCTTTTAGTTCGTCGGACAAATAACAAAATGAAATGAAATCCTAACTTCCCGTAATTTTTTCTGATCATCGAAAATAAAATCGGCGTCAAAATTGAACAACTTACAAAGTTGATGTATTTAATTGTAAAATTCCAACTTCACGTCAAATATGAATTTTGAGCAAAGTTTGTGTATTTACATGCAATTTTCCCTTAAAAATATAAATATAATAAAAAGAAAAATATAACAGTGATATGTTTATATAAATAATGCATACACATAATTAAATAAATCTATATAATATTTTAAATTCTAATTTTAAGATATACTGTAACTAACTTTTTATTTACAAATTCATATTAAAATTAATACTACATCCGTCCCTCAAACATCTTCCCTAGAGAGGGTGAGACAGATTTAATAAAAGTTAGTTATGTATTTGATGAGTAAAAAATGAGTTCCACAAAAAGCAAAGATTAAAAGGGTAATAGTTAGTGAAAAATTGTTTCCAAAAATGGGTTAGAAAGATGTTCAGGACGAACCAAAATAGAAAGAAATGATGATGTTTGAGGGAGGGAGTGGGTATAATTTTTTTCTTCTAAATTTCATTAAAAATTATTATAATTTAATAATATTATAATTAAACAATCATGCAATTTTTTTTGAAAGGAAACAAAAATGATATCTACTTATTTTTTTCACCAATAAACGAAAACGAAGTGAACAAAGAGTACAAGGTTTAACATTAGAGATAAATGAGAGCAAACAAAAATTAATTTTGACACTTTAAAAAATCATAACTTATTCATTTTAAATTTATTTTTTATGATTTTTACATCGAATTGAAGTTCTTCTCATAGTCTTTAATTCAACATTCATATTGAATACTCCCTCCGTCCACCAAAAATATGCCACAATTTCCTTTTTCGTCCGTCCACAAAAAATATGCCACATCCATTTTTAGTAGTAGGGTCCACACCATTCCACTCACATTTAAAGTGGGACCCTTACTCCACTATCAACTTCACTCACAATTTATTAAAACTCGTGCCGAAAGTAAAGTGGCATATTTTTGGTGGACGGAGGGAGTAGTATTTTTTTTCTTCTTCAGTAATCGAAGTTAACGATTTTTTGAAAAGAATTAAAATTAAAAAGAGAGAAAAATTGGTGAGAAAAATTGAGAGGAGAGAAAAAATTTGGAGATAAAAATCATCTTTTATACTCCCTCAATCCCAGAAATAATGGCCCGTTTCTTTTGGGCACGGAGATTAAGGAGAATTATATTAGTAGATAAGTTGTATGCCCCACATATTTAATTAAGGGAAAATTGCACCTAAATACACAAACTTTGCTAAAAATCCATATTTGACGCGAAGTTAGGATTTTACATTTTAATACACCAACTTTCGTTGTTGTCCAAATTTGACACGACTTAATTCTTAAAAATTCAAAAAACAACCCCTTTTTGTAAATAATTATACAAATACCCACTTATGTTATAATTTGGGACATTTAAACCAAAACAAGATATTTCCTTATGATGTTTTCTTTTAAACCATTTTAGGCGCGGATCAAAGATTAAAAGAAAACATCATAAGGAAATATCTTGTTTTGGTTTAAATGTCCCAAATAATAACATAAGTGGGTCTTTGTATAATTATTTACAAAAAGAGGTTATTTTTTGAATTGTTAAGAATTAAGTCGTGTCAAATTTGGACAACAACGAAAGTTGGTGTATTAAAATGTAAAATCCTAATTTCGCGTCAAATATGGATTTTTGGCAAAGTTTGCGTATTTTCACGCAATTATCCCTTTAATTAATGGTTAATTAGTTTTAAATAATGTTAATAAAAGAACATTTCTTCCTCCAAAATTAGTTGCTGCTGCTGCTGCCGGCACTTTCATCACCGGCGAGGCCGGCGCCTTCCCTTCACTCTCCACCCCCAAATCCATCTACAGACATTTCAAACAACAATATATGGATCCATTCACAGATCCGAACTCCAAGTACTCACAGAACCAAAATGCAGAGAAACATCCATAGGTCCGAAAACACAAATAAAAATTAACAACAAAAGATGTTACATTTCCAACTCCAAGATGTTACACGAAAATTACATCCAAAATTTGAAGGAAAAAAAAAGTCTTTTAAACTAACACGAAGAAAGGAATGGTCGAGCATCGCCTACCATATGACGGCCTGGATCTGGTCGAGGCAGTGTAAGAGGACGTTGGCGGCGTGGATCTCGACGCAAAGTGCAGTGTTGGCTTAGCTGGCGGAGGAGATTTTCAGTGAAGGCGACGCAAGAGAAGACAGTGGAGACAAGCGAGGGTTGAGGATGGCGGAGGTGGTGGAGCAGCGCTAGAGTTTCTGAACGGTGAAGGCGGCGACGCTACAGTTTGTGGGTTTGAGGGATCTAGGGTTTGGCGGTTGAAGAAGAGGTTGAGTGTTGTTGGTGGAAGAAGGCGGCGAATGAGAGAATTCCGGCGACCAGCGAAGGGAAGGCTAATGGAGGAGAAGGCGGCTCAGGTGGAGAAGGTGAGGGTGGAGGCGGGTAGAGAGAAAGAGGCGCTGCCGCCTTCGCCTTTGCTGCTGCTACTGCTATAAGTCCGGCGAGTAGTCGTGTCTGGCTTTCGTCGCGCCTTCGGCGGAGGGTTGAGGCGAGCAAACTAATGAAGGGCAGCAGCGGTGGATGGAACCGGCAAGATGGGAGATGGTGGAATTGGAAAGATGGAGGCGGTAGATTGAGATGGGAGATGGGAGGCGGTGGAATTGGAATGGAGGGGTGAAATAATTAGGGATTTAGGGTTTTGTTGGCATAATTAAAATTTTAATTAAGTGTTAATTATAACCTAAAAAGGAAACAAACCATTATTTGTGAGACAACCCAAAAAGGGAAACATACCATTATTTATGGGACGAAGGGAGTATTATTTATAGATTCATAAATAAAATAAAATCTGTTGCGATTAATATCACACATAATCATAAAATCAAATTGAAAAAGTTCACCTTTTCTCTGTCAAATCTAGGCATAAGACCCATCTCCAGCAGTTTGTTCTTGTGATGCCCCGCTCTTTTAAATACATATTAGATTAAATATGTGCATTAGTTATAAAATTCTTTTAATTATTTATGGTGATTATTTTGTTCAGATAATATTATTTCAGCAAAAGTCTGTATAAGAGATACAGAGCTGCGATTTAATATTCAGTCATGAATGAAACCAATAATTAAATTTATTGGTTTAACTATACGTTTGAGACTTTGTTTTACCAGTTTATTGATTTAATCAATATTATTAGAAAATTTAGATTTATAACCGATTTTATAAATCGTGTTATTTAAATCAAATTGCTAGAATTATAATTTGAGATCATATGCATAATAATTTTATTATTTCGCATTATATGAGTTAAGGTATTAAGTCGCGAATTAATTCCGACTTTCACGTATTAAATCTCAAGATTGAGGATTTAATTTATATAAATACGACGAGTATTTATTAAACGAGAATTGGAGAATTATTACAGGAACTAGGAGAAACTAGATCACGGCACTACACGTATGTCTCGATTTTTCATCCAACACATCAATTCCTACACTATTTCCTACACTATTCCCTACACTATTCCCTATACTATTCACCTTCCCCTCCAATACACCATTACTGCAGAAGGAGATTGTAAAGATTGCAGATTTCTTCCTGTAGTATATCTGAACTCCATCACACCCCAAAGTCTCCTGTAGGAGAAGAAAATCACGCCAATATCCACAATTTTCAAAAGCTTCAGCACGCCGAGAAAGAAATTTCACGGTAAGATCACAATTGTCAAAGGATGTAAATTTCAACGATCAAATCTTCAAAAGTTGCAACTCCAGGTACCAAAATTTCCACCATTTTGATTCTGTTGTCTGCAGAAACTCCTCTACAAATTGAGGAGAGTTCTGCAGAAGGAAGAAGTGCAGCGAGCAAGAGTGAGTTTAGGAGATTTGTTTTTTTACTTGCAAGAGCTCAAGTGAGCTCCCTTCGCCGGGCCATTTCTTCGTCGACCGGCCACTAGGCTCTGAACCGAGAACGTGTACTCGTTCCTCCATCTTTAGGCTACCAAACCCAACAATCGAAAGGCCGAAACCTTCTCTATATTTTCCCGACCAAAGGCCACAATATCCTTCGGAGGCCAACGTCGAATTCCCGACTTAGCCACCGGCCAACTTACGGCCTTCGTTTCTCACTATCCTTACGACGAAAAAGGATCGAGAAACCACCGTTGTGTAGCCTGATCTATCTCGCACGAGGAAAACTAAGTCGTAGACCTTCGCGGCTAAACCCCATCGCGGAACGACGACCAGAAAAAAACCCCGGCGAACAACTTCCATTAGTGCTCACTTGGACAAGGGTAAGTTGACGCCCTTATTTCGATGCATTCCCGTTTCTATTATATTATGAGAAATTTCTGGGGTATAGATGGGAGTGTGGTAAATATTCGTACAAAGTTTCATATCATTTGAACTTCGTTTACTACCCTTTTAAAATTCGAGAAGTCTACTGCCCGTATCTGCTAAAACTGTCGTGAGGCAGATGATTAAGTTAATTATTTCAGTAACCATATGTTGATATTTAGCTCTCAAATTTTTATTCTATGAAGATATATGTGTTAGCTATCTACATATAAAATTTGAGCTCATTCAGGTAACGTTTGCTATTTTTCAAAAATCTGGACTTTCAGTTGGCAGAAACTGCCGAATCTGGTAGGCGATGGGAAAATCGCTATATCTCTTAAACTACTTGGAGTTTTTCAACATACTTTTTTTTCAATTAAACTAGACTCAAAGAGGTTTCTATTGATATAAAATTCGACTCCATACGAGTTCGGAGTAAAAGCAGTTTATTAGTTGAAGTTGAATCTATACAGTTTTGTTGAGATTGAAATGTTTCTAAATAATTCTTATTAAGGATTTTAAAGTTTTATTGTTGATAAAATATCACTTTTAGTTTATAAATGAGCTATTGAGATATATAAATATTCTGAGAAAGATTTCATGAGAACTTGTTGGTAAAATTATATTAGATGGAATAGTTGATAAATGAAATATTAAAGATTTATTAATTAAATGGTTAAAATATTAAAATTATTAGATCTTCTCGAAAATTTCTTTTATAGTTAACTCCTTTTATTATTTTAAAATATTTTTACAAATGTTCCTAAAATCTCACAATGAAATTTTCATCAGGAATTAATATTTAGAATTTATTAATGACTTATTAGTTCTTTTAATAGTAGCAATATATATATATTGATTGGCATTATTAAATGGGGAAAAGGAAAATATTTTATAAATTATTCTTTATTTATAATGGATAAATAAAGGAATAATATAAAATGGGCTTTCCTACATCCTCAAAGGTACATGAAGTATTTCGATAAAAGAAGAACGATTGTATATGAGTTAGATACAGTCGTTTAAGGAAATATGGGTAGTTAGAGAAATGAGTGAATAGTGATTCACTGCATTTGTTGTTATCTTTTCTATTATTCACTCGAACACATGTTTCGTGTTATCAAAGGTTCAAATAAACAAAAGCGCCTGAGTAACCTATCGCGCTAAGGAAAGAGAATCATTGTCTTAAGTAGCAAAACACTGCAATCAGGTAGGCATTACTTTCATATATATCAAATGAATTTAACTGTTACGTTCAAGCAAGTTATTTCATGACAAAATCTTTGAATTGAAGTTAATTCAAGTATTGTCTTGCCATAAAATGTTTTAATTTCAGTATGATATCTATCTGATATGGCTTTGCCAGTTATCATGTAATCGAATTCGGGTCTTGAGCAGTTGATAGCTATCCTGCCTTGGCTAGTGTACACCAGTGACCGTGAGTCATCTAGCGGGTTGGCCGGTCAAGTGACCGTGAGAGGTGGCCACCTCTCCGGTACACAGATTCAGATATGATAGATTACAAAAGAACTTAGTCTGATCAGACGAACTTTAGAATCACAAATGAATTTAGTATGCTTAGGGCCTTTTTAAGTAAAAACCCTTGGTTATACTATTGAAATGGCATGACAATTTACATTTATTATGTATGTATATGATTTTCGGCATATGTCTACTGAGTACTTTGTACTCAGCCCTGCATGTATTTCTAAATGTGCAGGTTGAGCAGTGATGAGTGATGATGGGGTGTCGTGCGGAGCTTTGTCATATTTACTAAATAAACTCTTGGCGATACATGTCTTCATACATGTATCACGTTCTATTTCCGCTGCGAACACTCAGTTATGATGCATATTATCCTATTATGTTGGATTGTCAAATCAAGTTATTGTATAAACACTTAAATCGGATACTCTTGACCGATTACTCGCTCTTATCTATTTATGTGTGTTTTTTTCTCATATGATGTCTCAATCTTAGTTCAATTCCTTTATTATTATTTATCACCCCTTTTCTGTCCCCTCTCCTAATTTCCCTTCCCTAGTCACGGTTTCCCGGCTTACCTATCCTTAGTTAAGACCGGTCGTGACAGAATGGTATCAGAGCAGTTCGGTTGCTCTGAACCCAAGAGTTATCCCAAAATTTATTCTTTACTGAATACTAGTGTTAGAAAGGTCAGTTGACAAAAGCTCAGCACCTCATCACAACATCCTGCTCAACAGAGAAACAGAGGTAAATATTTATTAAATGTTGAGAAAGTTGTATTTTCAAATGTTTGTACAAGTGCTTAAATCTCATGCTATATGATTGAGTAGATTCCTTGATGAACTTAGATGCGTTAGAAATGTTTGATCACTCTTACAAAGAACATAGAAGCAAAACATATACATGAGTTTAGTTATCATTCATTACAGTTGAAATGAAAAACACAATAGAAGAAAGAAAATCAGGCGTCACTCGAGGATGTATAAAGATAGAGACATGACGGAGCGTGTCACTCATGATGATACGGGCATAGTTCGAATTGTTCAAACATATCAACTATTGCCTTACCCAATAAAATTATTTATTATATAGCTCGTAGTGACAAAAGTGCATTGAATGATTTACTATTTGTGCAATGAGTTGAATCTCTTTCAACCCTTAAAATTTCAATACATATGTAAGTATTGGGATTATGACTGCACGATCTAGGACTTGTGAATTATTAATTATGCATAAGTCAGAGATTAAGACCAATATTACTTATGATATGATCACGACTTGTGTTGTTAATACATGAGAGTAATTAGAAACCTACTGCTATAATAACTTATTATGAGTTTAATTATAGAACGTCATTCTTTCAAAGATGGCAAGAACACGACGCACCGCTAGAAAGCAAATGACGAGGCGACCAAGTCCTGAAAGTATCCTCAGGGAATACCGAACCTACACACGTTGTTGGAGAGATGACCTAGGAGAGTTCCTCGCCCATTATTATCGACTGTGGAAAGCTGCACATCCCCATGGAGCCACTGGTTATGACGGGATCATGCGTTTGATCTTATTACTTCCACCAGACTGGCAGGGATGGGCTACAGAGCTCGCAGGTGACTACGTACACACTGCAGAAGAGTCGTTTGATCCAGAAGGTAATTTTCCACGGTTCATCGCAGCAATTCACTACACCTATGATGCCTTTGGCAGAGCATTCAGGGGACCATATATGAGGCCAGGAGACCTTGCTCCTGTTGGAGTTCGTCCGGAAGAAAGGACCCCACTTATGCCTACTCAGGCTCCTATAACAGCAGATCCACCCATCCCAGTGCAGAGTGTTTCCCCACAACTGTCTGTTCTCGGTCGTCGATGCCGAAACGACTTCGAGGCCGGGACATCACGTCCAAAAACCCAAAGGAAAGAGACGCCACCACCCCAATCACCAGTCGGTACACCCCCGATACAGCCACCTCCACCAGGGGAAGAGGACCCCATTTACAGTGCGGCCATGAAACAATTAGAAGAAGTCTTGCGTCAAGCACGCGAACTTATTGATAAGGGCAAAGCCCTGGCAGGCACTGACAACGATGAAGGTGAGATCTTACGCCAGGCACTCAAGACTGCTGAAAAAGGGAAAACTCCAGCCCATGATGACACTGGGGGAAGTAGGAAGAAAACTCCAGGCAAGACGAGTTGGAAGCCACTACCTGCTCAGCCTCTTTCCCTTAAGAAGGGTACTACGACCTCCGATGCAGGAACGCCCTGCAAGGATGTGGTGAAAATCCGACTTCTCGGTGGTCGTGTTCAGCTCGGGGCAGAGGGTGAGGAAACAGAGGACTACTACCTGGATATCGACTCCGAAGAGGATCCGGAGGAAGACCCAGAAGAGGATCCGGAGGAAGACCCAGAAGAGGATCCGGAGAAGAGCAAGTCTGCTAGCTCCCATGGATCGATAGTCTAGGGCAGTTGTATTTGCTTGTATGATGTATCTCGAACTCGTGGGTTGTAATATTCATCTATCTAGGAAGTTGTTACTACAGGAACGGTAACTACCTATGGACCGTTCTATAACTCCATATTATTCGAAGAGGCCTCTAGGAGGCAGAATCTTTAAGTACTTATATATAAATTCACGCCTTCAGTAAATTCGTGTGTTAAGTACTTATTATATTTCGTTGATTTAAAAGTTTTGCATACGATATAGCTAGTACAAGGAATTGAAGAAGCAATGAACGAGTGTTAGAATACATCTACCATGTACTAATAAACATATTATATTGACTTATCAGAATGCCACCAAAGAGAGGACGTCCAAGAGGTGGGAGAAGAATCCCACAAAATGATGAAAGAGGTCCAGAACCAGGGCCAGAACCAGAAATAGCTCCACAACCAATACGGCCAGAACGTAGAATAGAGGAATTGTTTTTACGTCAAAACCCACCTGTATTCAGCGGTACAGGAGATCCAGCTGAGGCTGAAACTTGGGTGCGTGCAATCGAACGCATCTTCAACTTTCTGCGCTGCACCGACCAGGAACGTTTAACCTGTGTATCTTTCCAACTGACGGGATCGGCTGACTTCTGGTGGGAAGCCAGAATGAAGACAATGACAGCTGATCAACTAGAAAACCTCACCTGGGAGCAGTTCAAGATTGGGATATATGATAAATATATACCCAAAAGTTACCGAAAGAAGAAAGAGATGGAATTCTATAACCTGAAACAGGGGAGGATGACGGTTACACAGTATGATAGGATGTTTTGCGACATGTCCAGATATGCCCCAGAACTAGTTGATACAGACGAGAAAATGGCTGAAAAATTTTGTGCCGGTCTGAGGCATGAAATCAGGATGGCTTTGGCTAGTCATGGAGGGTTGTCGTATACTGAATCCCTTAGTAGAGCTCTAGACATTGAGGCAGCAATGCCATGGGAAATACCAGTGGCAACACCTATGCCACCACCCCCACAAGCCCAATCCCAGAACTACAAAGGGAAACGAAAATGGGTAGGCAATTACAATGGCCAAACTGAGAAGAAACCATGGCAGGGACAACCACCCCAGCAACAGGGCTTTGGAAGGCAAGTTGCTCCTAATCAGGCGGGGAACAACCAACAGAAAACTTCACCCTGCCCAAAGTGCAACAAAAACCATGGTGGAATCTGCAAGGCTGGCAGTGATAGTTGTTACATCTGTAACCAGAAGGGGCATTATGCAAATCGTTGCCCAAATAAGCAACACGGGATGAGCTTAAGGCCAAACCCACCATTCCAAGCCCCACATCTGAGAGCTATCCAAGCGCTACCCCAGCCACGTCATCTGCAATTGCCGCAGCCTCAACAATCACATCAACCACAGCTGCCACAACCACAGCCACGTCAGCAGCAACAAAAGATGCAACCGTATCACGCAAGAGCCTATGCTATCAAACAGAACCAGCCCGAGAAAAACCAGGGAAACCTGGCAGGTATGGGCATGCTACTCAACACACCTGTTGTACTTCTGTTTGATACGGGTGCTTCACATTCTTTCATTGCAAGTGCATGTGTGGACACCCTAGGACTCAAAATAGAAAGATCTAATCAGGACATGAGTATCTCTTCACCAATAGGAGGAACAATGACAGTAACGCATGTTTGCTCGAACTTAGAATTGAACATAGGATCACTAGAGGTCATAGCAAACAACGTATATGTTATACCGATGTCGGACGTTGATATAATCCTAGGAATGGATTGGCTAGCTGAAAACTACGCTACAATCTTATGCAAGGAGCGGAAGATCTCTTTCAAATTTCCAGAGAAAAATGCTTGGGAATTTCACGGGATAAGAATGGGTAGGAGAATACCAATTATATCCACCCTACAAGCAAGAAAGATGATGAATAAGAAGGACTCTCAGGCATTCCTCGTGTACCTAAACGGGAAAGCTGAGACAAAAAGAGCAATTGAAGATGTGGATATCGTACGAGAATTCCGTGATGTGTTTCCAGAAGACTTGCCAGGATTGCCACCTAATAGGCAAGTGGAATTTACCATAGACTTAGAACCGGGAGCGGCGCCAGTATCAAAGGCACCGTATAGGATGGCTCCAAAAGAATTGGAGGAACTAAAAATTCAATTGCAGGAACTACTGGACCTAGGTTTCATCAGACCTAGTGTATCCCCATGGGGAGCACCAGTTTTGTTTGTCAAAAAGAAAGATGGCACCTTGAGAATGTGCATTGACTATAGAGAGCTGAACAAGCTAACACTCAAGAACAAATATCCTTTGCCAAGGATAGAGGATTTGTTTGACCAACTTAGGGGTGCGAGTGTATTTTCAAAAATCGACTTGAGATCTGGCTATCATCAACTGAAGGTCAGACAAGAAGATATACCCAAAACAGCTTTTCGAACAAGGTATGGCCACTACGAGTTCGTAGTTATGCCATTCGGGCTAACAAATGCACCAGCTGTATTCATGGATCTCATGAATAGGGTTTTTCACCCCTACTTGGACAAGTTCGTCTTAGTGTTCATGTAGTGACCCGCTCTTTTATAAATATTAAATCCAGTAATGAGTGTTTATTTATGTTCATCAGTGAATGAAAACGGTTATTATTCTGATATGAATTCAGCTTATGATCCTGAATTTATATTGTTTAAGCAGTCAATGATATTATTTCAGAGTTATAACTGACTTAGCAAAGTCACGTTATTTATTTAAGCGAGATGGAATTAGAATTTATTTTTACTCAAGTCGTGGATTATTTCCGACTCGTGAGTTAATTAAATCTGCGGATTTAATTTATATATCAAGACAACGAACAAATTAAATCTACGGATTTAATTTAGATTCATTTTACAACTTATCGATTTTAGCGAGTTATCACATGTCGAAATCGAGATTTATGTAAATATACAATATTCCAATCACATTGATACATTGATGTCCACAACTCATAATAACATACAAAGTCATCAGTATCATTACACAAATTTTCTTTTTGCTCCACCATGCTTTTCTCCCCATTCATACAACACCACCACTCAACACTCAAGTGCACTCCATCGCCCCTTTGCCTTCCTAGCCTACAAGTTCAGCCAAAACACTCCCTTAATCACTAGCAAACCAAGGGAAGTAATTAGTCTAAGATGCTGCCAGAAACTCCAAGGTGAGATTTGGCTTTCATTCATCCGGTGCTCTGCCACTTCTAGGTAAACTTTGGCTACATTTTTTTTTTTCCATCTTCTTCCATGATTTTACCTGTATTCATTAAACAACAACCAGTACTACCATTTTCAGATTCAATCATTTGATACCAGTTAACACTTGAAAGAGTGAGAGATAGAGCAGTTCAAATTTTGCCAAACTTCAACAAGATCCAATCAACTTATTTAACTCAGCAACAACGGCAAACCTCTAATCATTTTCTAGGTATATACTACTGTTTCAGTTCATTTTCTCAACTCATTCAAGCCACATATATTGTCATCATATCATAGCATAATCGATCATCTATGAAGTGCTTAAGGAGATGGAACGAATTGTAGGCATACTTCACTATACTTTATAAACACAATGAGATTTCTTAACTTCATAAGCAAATGAATCAAGATACAATAGTAGAATGAAATAGACTTAACTTTAGAAGAGAAGAACGTTGGGCTGCACTGCGGGCCGCTGGACCTCAAGAACAGCGGCAACGGTGCGACGAATCAAGCAGACGCCGGCAGCGACGCCCCTAGTCGTCAACGACAGCGCTACTCGCCGACTGCACAGTGCCGGTGGTGGATCGAAACGATAGCAGCGGCTTCCCCAAAACGGCAACACACGAACCACGTCGGTCCAGTGGCGACGACAGTGGCGGAAGTCTCGAGCGCAGCAGCAGCGGACGCTCGGCAACGGCGTTCTGCCTTTTCTAAAACTTAGGGCTCGACGACGGAGGGAGATTCTGAGGACGAGGGAGATGAACGGCGCCGCTCCCAGGCGGCGATATCTCGCCGAAATTTCAGGGCAGCGGAGGCGCGACTGATTTTATGGGAGCAAGAGGCGGCGAATCTCCCGGCCTTCCAGTTACAGCGGCGGAGGGATCGACGGTGGTCCAGAGATGGTGAGATCGACGATTGTGGTGGCCGATGGCTGCTACTGTTCGTCTGTCAAGGAGTCGGATTCACTGGTCGGCGGCGGCTTTTGTCGTTGCTGTCGCCGGAAACGGACGGAGAAGGGAGAGCAGTGGGTGACGACGGCTTATCGCAGCTGCTCCCCGGCGAGCTTCCGCAGCGGCGAAGCTTTGAGAGAGAGAGAGAGATGGAGGGAGACGGCGGCGATACCTATCATCGTTGCCAAGGAAGGAGGCCGGTCGACGGCTGTCTCGCCGGAGGAAGCCGCGGCGGCGGGACTGATGGCTGAGTGAGAGAGGTGAAGAGAGAGCCGAGAGGCAGAGAGGGAGAGTGAGGGCTGAAGCTATGTGTGTGTGCGTGAGAGGCGCAGATTTGAGGGAGGAAAGGAAGAAAAGGGCTAGGGATTGGGGAGTGGATTTGAGTTTGGGCCAAGTGATGGGCCGATTTTTTTATTTAGTTGGGCCGAAAAATTTGGGCCTCCTATTTATTTTTGGGCTTTGTTATTTATTTTCAGTGGGCTTGAGTTGGGCTGAGTTATTTATTAATTTTGGGCCGATTTTAAATTAGGAATTGGGCTTCAGAATTTATTTATATGGACCGATTTTAATTACTGATTGGGCCTCTGATTTTATTGGGCTTTGATTTAATTGTTGTTTTGATTTGTATGGGCTTTATTTAATTGAGTTGGACTCTATTTATTTAATTGTTTTGGGCCTCATCTTTTAATTGTTTTGGGCTCCCCTTATAATTCATAAATTGGGCCTTTATCTATATTATTTGGGCCGAATTATTTGAGCTTGGGTTTGTTTTATTCTAAAGGAAATGAGCTTCCAATTTAATTGATTGGGCTTTCACTTAAATTCGAATTGGGCCAGTCTTTTATTTAAATGGCCATTCCCATTATTTCTATTGGGCTTGAATTATTTTAAAGATTGGGCTGATGCTTATTTTACGATGGGCTATTATTCTAATCTCATTTATATTTCAGCTGGGCTGAGTTTTATTTAATTTTAAGCTCAGAATAATTCATTCTATTCTTGGGCTAATTTTAAATTATGGACTGAAATTTTATTTAGTTGGACCTTACATGATTTATTTATTTGAGCCCAACTATTTATTATTTAATCATTTGGGCCAAGAATGATTTAATTACTAAGCCCAATGAATTATTTTTAATTGGACCTTTCATTTTAGCTATCCAGGCCCATTTCTACTTAATTAATTATTGGGCTACCTTATGTTGAGCCTTTTAATTATTCGAACTCATAACATTTCAAATTCTCATTATTAAGCCCGGTTGATAATGAGTTTATAAAGCGAATAAGCTGAAGTATTTAATTATTTTCTATCGACTACGAGGAGCGGGATTTATTTAATCGACGGATTAGAACATCCTGAAGAGAATAGATTAATTTTAATTAATTATCCGGTTTCATGAGACGAAACTTAGCTTTTGTTAAATCCGATAGCCAGGATTAACAATAGAAATTCCCTGATTATTATCTCAGAATAATAGTTCATGCATACGAGATTCATGCATAGTTTAATTACGCATTCTCATTTAATTGAGAATTTTCCCTCGATTTAAAGTCTTACGTTATATTCTCGTGATTAAGGTCAAGCGCAAGAGTAAGAACTACACAAGGAGTTAGAGTACCTTAGCAAAACTTTGCTATCAGGTGGGCATTACTTTCATATATATATCAAATGAGTTTAAATGTTACCTTCAAGCAAGTTATTTCATGACTAAATTAATTGAAGTTATTTCAAATATTGTCTTGCCATAAAATATTTAAATTTCAGTATGATATCTATCTGATGTGGCTTTTATCATGTAATCGAATTCGGGTCTTGAGCAGTTGATAGCTATCCTGCCAGGGCTAGTGTACACCAGTGACCGTGAGTCATCTAGCGGGTTGGCCGGTCAAGTGACCGTGAGAGGTGGCCACCTCTCCGGCACACAGTTCCAGATATGATAGATTACAGAACTTAGACTGCAGTCGAACTTTAAGAATCACAAATGAATTTAGTAAGCTTGGGCCTTTTAGCGAAAAACTCCCTTGCTGTACTGTTTATGATGGCATGACAATTTACAGTTTTGAAGCATGTATTTTTATACTTAGGCATACGTGCCCACTGAGTACTTTTGTACTCAAGCCCTGCATATATTTCTAAATGTGTAGGTTGAGCAGCTGCAGATGGTGATGAAGTGACGAGCGGGATTCTTTTGTCTTATTATGTATTAATGAACTCTAGGGTTACATGTCTTCATACATGTAATCAGAATCATATTCCGCTGCGTACTCAGAAGTTTTATGTTTATTTGGCTAAGTCAGAGATATCTGAACTTACTAGTTATTTGAGTCTATACGACTAAACTTCTGTTATATTATAAATATTCCTTTTGTTAAATTATGAAATGTGATTCTTCTTTGTTTAATTATTCCCTTTCTACCCCGTTTCTAATCTCCCTCCATTAGTCACGGTTTCCCCGGCTTAATTATCCTTAATTAGGACCGGTCGTGACAGAGTGGTATCAGAGCAGTTCATTTGCTCTGAACCCTAGAGTTAATAAATTTTTCTAGTATGATCACTAGTATGAAAGAGTCAGTCGGCAAAAGCTCAGCACTTCATCACATCGCTATGCTCAACAGAAAGGAATGCAACAGAAAGTTTTGAATGTTGAAGTTTATATTTCGCCTTGATGCAAATGTTGATTTTACTTATGCCTTTTTATGGAGATGTTACTCAATGAACTTAGATGCGCTAAGGATGCATGATCACTGTTATGAACACAACAATAGAAGGAATTTAGCAAGAACATTTTTGCTTTTCTCTGTAAATTGAGGCGATGAGTAAGTTACAAAGTTAGTGAACCAGACGAGAAATCAACAAACAAAATACAATGGGGAGTAAAGAAAAGTGTCACACACGAGATAGTGACACGGGCATAGATCTTCGTTCGGATTATTCACGCGAGGCGGATACCGAATCAACTATTGCCTTAATCAGAGTATAGTGGGAACACTTTTCATAGTAATAAGAATACCCTACATAGTTTGGAAATTGCAACATAGCGGAGTTATCTCTTTTCAAAAACCTAGTTAGTACTAGTTGCAGCATATTTAAGACTTCACGAATTATATTCGAGTCTAGTGTTAGGCTATTATGATTATAATACCGTGGTTTGAATTTCGAGACCTCAAGTAGAATTATTACCTTACTGTTTTGCCACCTATTTTGATATTCGTGAGTTTGATTATGCGACCTTCATGTATAGATGGCGAGGATGCGCTTTACCAGACGACGGCCGTTGCGTCGAGATGCTAGTCCGGATACTATCAGGAACTCATATTTTACTTATCGCCGATGCCACGGTGATGACTTAGGCCAATTCTTGGCCGGCTTCCATCGACACTGGGTCGCTGCAAGAGACCATGGGATATCGGACTATGACGGAATGGAGCGGCTAATGGATTTGCTGCCATCAGAATGGCAGGGATGGGCGAGGATGATTTCCGCTCACTACATCACTCGTTCTGGCAGGTCCTATGACTTGCATTATGACTTCTCTGGATTTACTGCTGAGATCCAGGCACAATTCACTCGTTGGGGAAATGCTCCTCGAGGGCCGTATATACGTCCGGGAGACCTTGCTCGAGTCGGAGTACCTTCGCCCGACGAACTACTGGACCCACTTCCGGAGCCGACTCCACCAGCAGCCCCTATCTTAAGGCAACCCAGGAGGCACGACGCTGAGGCAGGCCCCTCTAGGCCTCAAGCCTACAGAGATTTTCCACCTGGCACGGGTTCAGTGCCATTAGTCTGTGAGCCACCATTGTCATCGAGGCAGTTGAGCAAGGCAGAGATAGCAGCCGCTATGGCCGACGTGGACAGAGTCTTAGCCGATACCATGGATTTCCTCAAAAAGGGCAAAGCCCCGGCCATGGACGACCGCCCAACTCTTCGAGTCACCTTGAAGATGATTCGCTCAGCCATCATTGGCCAGGCAGCAGGTGAAGGAAGGGGTGAGTCGCACCCATCTGGCGGAGAAACAGATGAGGACCCAGAGGAAGATCCGGAAGAGGATCCAGAGGAAGACAGCCATGCCCCGACCCAGGGATCTTGTACCCGATCTTCTTAGACCGGTTTATATATATATATCTAATAGGATGATATTTAAATATCCCAGAAACATAGATTGATCTGATGCTTTTGTATGCCATGTGTCGGCATAGACTTTTGACTAATATTAGGACGGAGACGCGAAACCTTGGGACGTTCTGTGATTGAGTACTTTTTGTAATGGCTTCGCTGGATAGCCAGTTCATCATGTGTGGTACTTACATAGATCTTTGAACCTAGATTTTTTTTATGATGATGTAAAGTCCTCATTGAGGCAATTTTCCCTATGTTATATATGGTGACCTTATTGGTCTTTCGTGGCAAGTCATTCCGCTATGTTTTATTATATGTTCGCTTAAGTTTTAACAGGAGCAGAACTCGATGAGTTAAAGAGTAACTATAGAAATGATAGTATGTCCTTATTGCATTTTAATGCGCTGACAACTTATGTTTTGACCTAATAGAATGCCGCCAAAACGAGGACGACCAAGAGGAGGGGGCAGGATTCCCCGAAATGAAAGAAGAGACCCAGAAACAGTGCCAGAACCAGAACCCGAAATAGTTCAACCACCTGTTCAGCCAGAACGACGGATTGAAGAATTATTCTTGCGACAGAACCCACCTACCTTCAACGGGACAGGAGACCCGGCAGAAGCTGAAACTTGGGTTCGCGCTATTGAACGCATTTTCAACTTTCTGCGTTGCACCGACCAAGAACGTCTGACTTGTATGTCCTTTCAGTTGACTGGGTCAGCTGATTTCTGGTGGGAAGCACGGATGAAAACGATGACAGCAGAGCAGTTAGAAAACCTGACCTGGGAACAATTCAAAGCTGGTATATATGACAAGTATATACCCAAGAGCTACCGCAAGAAGAAGGAAGCTGAATTTTACAATCTAAAGCAAGGGAAGATGTCGGTAACTCAATATGACAGGATGTTCTGCGATATGTCTAGATATGCGCCGGAACAAGTGGACACAGATGAGAAGATGGCTGAAAAGTTTTGTGCCGGTCTGAGGCACGAAATTAGGATGGCTTTGGCAAGCCACGGAGGATTGTCTTACACTGAGTCGCTCAGCCGAGCATTAGACATTGAAGCAGCCATGCCAGGAGAAAGACCTGCAACTGTACCTACGCCAGCACCTTCACATGATCAGAATCATAATCAAAATTTTAGAGGAAAGAGGAGATGGGACAACAGTAACCCGAACCAAGGTGAGAAGAGGCCATGGCAGGGACGGGTTTTCCAGTCACAGGGCTATGGAGGCCAGAGTGCACCGAAACAGATGGGAAATGACCAACAGAGGGCCCCACATTGTCCCAAATGTAACAAAAATCATGTGGGAATCTGTAAGGCCGGCAGTGATAGTTGCTATATCTGTAACCAGAAGGGGCACTATGCAAACCGGTGCCCGAATAAGCAACATGGAACGGGTTCAAGGCCAAACCCACCTATCCAGGCTCCACCTCTGCGAGCAATTCAAGCTTTGCCCCAACCATACCCTAGGCAGCAACCACAGTATCAGCAGCCACAGCAGCACCAACAGCTACAGTACCAACCACAACCTCAACAACCATATCAGCAACAGGCCCGCCAACAACAGCAGCGACAACAGAAACAACATGAAAAACCTCGTCATGCTAGAGCCTATGCTATGAGGCAGAAGCAGCCCGAGAACAACCAGGGAAACCTGGCAGGTATGGGCATGCTATTCAATACTCCTGTTGTACTTCTATTTGATACGGGCGCATCGCATACTTTCGTTTCAAGTACATGTGTTGACACATTAAAACTTAAAATGGAAAGAGCTGACCAGGAGTTGAGTATATCATCACCTATAGGAGGGATGACGATAGTAGATCATGTGTGCTTGAACCTAGAACTGAACATAGGGTCACACAAGATTGTAGTGAACAACTCCTATGTTATACCGATGGGAGATGTGGACGTAATCCTAGGAATGGACTGGCTAGCCGAGAACTATGCCACCATCCTTTGTAACGAAAGACGGATATCGTTTCGACCCCCAGGAAGGGAGCCGTCACATTTCCACGGAATTAGTATGGGAAGAAGAAAGATGATCATCTCCGCCCTACAAGCAACGAAAATGATGAAGAAGGGATACCCAGCTTACCTCGTATATTTGCACGGAGAACTGGGTACTGAAAAGAGTATAGAAGATGTAGCAATTGTACGGGACTTTTCAGATGTATTTCCAGAGATTCTGCCAGGGCCACCACCGGACAGACCAATTGAGTTTACCATTGATTTGGAGCCCGGGGCAGCTCCCATTTCGAAGGCACCATACCGGATGGCTCCTAAAGAGTTGGAAGAACTCAAAATACAACTGCAAGAACTTTTGGAACTTGGATTCATTAGGCCAAGTGTATCACCTTGGGGTGCACCTGTACTTTTTGTGAAGAAAAAGGATGGCACATTGAGAATGTGCATAGACTATAGGGAACTGAATAAAGTGACACTGAAGAACAAATATCCTCTACCAAGGATAGATGACCTCTTCGACCAGCTCAAGGGAGCAAGCGTGTTCTCGAAGATTGATTTGCGGTCTGGTTATCACCAGCTGAAGATTCGACCAGAAGACGTACCTAAGACGGCATTTCGAACTAGGTATGGCCACTACGAATTTGTAGTTGTGCCATTCGGGCTAACTAATGCGCCAGCCGTGTTCATGGACCTCATGAATCGAGTGTTCCATCCGTATTTAGACAAATTTGTCTTGGTATTCATAGATGACATCCTAATCTACTCGAAGAACGATAAAGACCATGAGGAACATCTGAGAATTGTTCTAGAAACGTTGAGGACAGAGCGCCTTTATGCCAAATTCAGCAAGTGTGAGTTTTGGCTCAGCGAAGTCACGTTTTTAGGACATATTGTATCATCAGAAGGGATTAAAGTGGACCCCGAAAAAGTGCAAGCAGTGCGCGAATGGAAATCGCCTACTAACCCTAATGAGATAAGAAGTTTCTTAGGATTGGCAGGTTACTATAGGAGGTTTATGGAAGGATTTTCCAAAATTGCAAGGCCAATGACGCAACTACTCAGGAAGGGAATAAAATTTTCTTGGACAGAGGAGTGCGAGAAGAGCTTCCAAGAACTTAAGGAGAAGTTGACTACGGCACCAGTATTAGCCGTCCCAACAGCTGATAAGGAATACATGATCTACACAGACGCGTCCAAAAATGGACTTGGTTGCGTGCTGATGCAAGAAGGAAGAGTGATAGCATATGCGTCACGACAGCTTAGGCCACATGAACTGAATTACCCGACTCATGATCTGGAGTTAGCTGCAGTGGTGCATGCGCTGAAGATTTGGAGGCACCACCTATATGGAGTTAGGTGTGAAATATTCACAGATCATAAAAGCCTGAAATACTTTTTCGAGCAAAAGGACCTCAACATGAGACAAAGGAGATGGCTCGAACTAGTGAAAGACTATGACTGCGGTATTAACTACCACCCAGGCAAGGCCAACGTAGTGGCTGATGCATTGAGTCGTAAGACCCAATCTAAATTGGGAGCTCTCATCACTCGAGAGACGGTGCTCATAAGGGAATTTAGCAAAATGAGCATAGAAGTGGTTAAACCACCAGGGACGATAGCAAGCGTTGTGGCAACAGTACCTAACTTGAGGAAGATGATCGTAGAAGCACAAAGAAAAGACGGGAAGATGGAAAAACTACGGGAAGCAGTAAGAAAAGGAGGCGTCAAGAATTATCAAGAAGCATCAGATAATGTTATCCTCTTTGAAGGAAGAATATGCATCCCCCACGATGATGAGCTTAAGGATAAAATCATGAGTGAGGCTCACGATACCCCTTATACTGCCCACCCAGGCAGTACTAAGATGTATCAGGACCTAAAGAAACACTTTTGGTGGGAAGGAATGAAGAGAGACATAGCGTCATTTGTGGAGAAATGCCTAGCATGCCAACAGGTGAAGGCCTTACACCAAAGGCCATATGGAAAACTACAACCGTTGGAAATCCCAGAATGGAAGTGGGAGCACATAGCAATGGATTTTGTGACCAGTTTGCCCAAAACAAAGAAAGGAAACACTGCCATTTGGGTAATAGTAGATCGACTCACAAAATGTGCTCATTTTATACCAATACCGATCACACATGGATCAGACAAGCTAGCTCAGTTGTATGTTCGAGAGATTGTACGCTTACACGGTGTACCAGTGTCGATCACTTCAGACCGAGACTCAAAATTTACTTCTAGATTTTGGATGAGCTTACAGAAGGAGTTAGGCACGAGGTTAAATTTCAGCACCGCCTTCCACCCGCAGACAGATGGGCAGTCTGAAAGGACAATTCAGACCCTCGAAGATATGTTGAGAACAGTGGTGTTAGATAGAGGTGGAAGTTGGGAAGTAGTGCTGCCGTTGATTGAATTTGCCTATAATAACAGTTACCAGGCAACTATCGATATGGCACCATATGAGGCATTATATGGAAGAAAATGTAGATCACCGCTTTATTGGGATGAAGTGGGTGAGAGAAAAGTTTTAGGACCAGACTTGGTCAATGAGATGGTTGAGATAGTCCGCCAAATCAGAGGGCGAATAAAGGAGGCGCAAGATAGACAGAAATCTTACGCTGATGCACGCCGAACCGAATTACAGTTTGAAATAGGAGACAAGGTCTTCCTAAAGGTATCTCCTACCAAGGGAATAACTAGGTTTGGTGTCAAGGGAAAACTTAGGCCCCGATTCGTAGGACCTTATGAGATTTTGGAAAGAATAGGCCCAGTAGCCTATAGGTTGGCATTACCGCCAAGTTTTGGAAACGTTCACAATGTTTTCCACGTATCACAACTCAGAAAATACGTTTTCGATCCAAAGCACATAATCCACCAAGAAGAGATGATCCTTTGCCCAGACTTGAGTTATGAAGAGAGACCAGAGGCCATTCTAGATCGAAAAGTACAACAACTCAGGAATAAGGCAATCACATCAGTGAAAGTCTTATGGAAACACCACGGACAAGAGGAAGCCACGTGGGAGCTTGAAGACAAAATGAAGGATAAATACCCCGAACTGTTTTAGAAGAAATATGCAAATTTCGGGACGAAATTTTTGTTAAGAGGGGTAGTATGTAGTGACCCGCTCTTTTATAAATATTAAATCCAGTAATGAGTGTTTATTTATGTTCATCAGTGAATGAAAACGGTTATTATTCTGATATGAATTCAGCTTATGATCCTGAATTTATATTGTTTAAGCAGTCAATGATATTATTTCAGAGTTATAACTGACTTAGCAAAGTCACGTTATTTATTTAAGCGAGATGGAATTAGAATTTATTTTTACTCAAGTCGTGGATTATTTCCGACTCGTGAGTTAATTAAATCTGCGGATTTAATTTATATATCAAGACAACGAACAAATTAAATCTACGGATTTAATTTAGATTCATTTTACAACTTATCGATTTTAGCGAGTTATCACATGTCGAAATCGAGATTTATGTAAATATACAATATTCCAATCACATTGATACATTGATGTCCACAACTCATAATAACATACAAAGTCATCAGTATCATTACACAAATTTTCTTTTTGCTCCACCATGCTTTTCTCCCCATTCATACAACACCACCACTCAACACTCAAGTGCACTCCATCGCCCCTTTGCCTTCCTAGCCTACAAGTTCAGCCAAAACACTCCCTTAATCACTAGCAAACCAAGGGAAGTAATTAGTCTAAGATGCTGCCAGAAACTCCAAGGTGAGATTTGGCTTTCATTCATCCGGTGCTCTGCCACTTCTAGGTAAACTTTGGCTACATTTTTTTTTTTCCATCTTCTTCCATGATTTTACCTGTATTCATTAAACAACAACCAGTACTACCATTTTCAGATTCAATCATTTGATACCAGTTAACACTTGAAAGAGTGAGAGATAGAGCAGTTCAAATTTTGCCAAACTTCAACAAGATCCAATCAACTTATTTAACTCAGCAACAACGGCAAACCTCTAATCATTTTCTAGGTATATACTACTGTTTCAGTTCATTTTCTCAACTCATTCAAGCCACATATATTGTCATCATATCATAGCATAATCGATCATCTATGAAGTGCTTAAGGAGATGGAACGAATTGTAGGCATACTTCACTATACTTTATAAACACAATGAGATTTCTTAACTTCATAAGCAAATGAATCAAGATACAATAGTAGAATGAAATAGACTTAACTTTAGAAGAGAAGAACGTTGGGCTGCACTGCGGGCCGCTGGACCTCAAGAACAGCGGCAACGGTGCGACGAATCAAGCAGACGCCGGCAGCGACGCCCCTAGTCGTCAACGACAGCGCTACTCGCCGACTGCACAGTGCCGGTGGTGGATCGAAACGATAGCAGCGGCTTCCCCAAAACGGCAACACACGAACCACGTCGGTCCAGTGGCGACGACAGTGGCGGAAGTCTCGAGCGCAGCAGCAGCGGACGCTCGGCAACGGCGTTCTGCCTTTTCTAAAACTTAGGGCTCGACGACGGAGGGAGATTCTGAGGACGAGGGAGATGAACGGCGCCGCTCCCAGGCGGCGATATCTCGCCGAAATTTCAGGGCAGCGGAGGCGCGACTGATTTTATGGGAGCAAGAGGCGGCGAATCTCCCGGCCTTCCAGTTACAGCGGCGGAGGGATCGACGGTGGTCCAGAGATGGTGAGATCGACGATTGTGGTGGCCGATGGCTGCTACTGTTCGTCTGTCAAGGAGTCGGATTCACTGGTCGGCGGCGGCTTTTGTCGTTGCTGTCGCCGGAAACGGACGGAGAAGGGAGAGCAGTGGGTGACGACGGCTTATCGCAGCTGCTCCCCGGCGAGCTTCCGCAGCGGCGAAGCTTTGAGAGAGAGAGAGAGATGGAGGGAGACGGCGGCGATACCTATCATCGTTGCCAAGGAAGGAGGCCGGTCGACGGCTGTCTCGCCGGAGGAAGCCGCGGCGGCGGGACTGATGGCTGAGTGAGAGAGGTGAAGAGAGAGCCGAGAGGCAGAGAGGGAGAGTGAGGGCTGAAGCTATGTGTGTGTGCGTGAGAGGCGCAGATTTGAGGGAGGAAAGGAAGAAAAGGGCTAGGGATTGGGGAGTGGATTTGAGTTTGGGCCAAGTGATGGGCCGATTTTTTTATTTAGTTGGGCCGAAAAATTTGGGCCTCCTATTTATTTTTGGGCTTTGTTATTTATTTTCAGTGGGCTTGAGTTGGGCTGAGTTATTTATTAATTTTGGGCCGATTTTAAATTAGGAATTGGGCTTCAGAATTTATTTATATGGACCGATTTTAATTACTGATTGGGCCTCTGATTTTATTGGGCTTTGATTTAATTGTTGTTTTGATTTGTATGGGCTTTATTTAATTGAGTTGGACTCTATTTATTTAATTGTTTTGGGCCTCATCTTTTAATTGTTTTGGGCTCCCCTTATAATTCATAAATTGGGCCTTTATCTATATTATTTGGGCCGAATTATTTGAGCTTGGGTTTGTTTTATTCTAAAGGAAATGAGCTTCCAATTTAATTGATTGGGCTTTCACTTAAATTCGAATTGGGCCAGTCTTTTATTTAAATGGCCATTCCCATTATTTCTATTGGGCTTGAATTATTTTAAAGATTGGGCTGATGCTTATTTTACGATGGGCTATTATTCTAATCTCATTTATATTTCAGCTGGGCTGAGTTTTATTTAATTTTAAGCTCAGAATAATTCATTCTATTCTTGGGCTAATTTTAAATTATGGACTGAAATTTTATTTAGTTGGACCTTACATGATTTATTTATTTGAGCCCAACTATTTATTATTTAATCATTTGGGCCAAGAATGATTTAATTACTAAGCCCAATGAATTATTTTTAATTGGACCTTTCATTTTAGCTATCCAGGCCCATTTCTACTTAATTAATTATTGGGCTACCTTATGTTGAGCCTTTTAATTATTCGAACTCATAACATTTCAAATTCTCATTATTAAGCCCGGTTGATAATGAGTTTATAAAGCGAATAAGCTGAAGTATTTAATTATTTTCTATCGACTACGAGGAGCGGGATTTATTTAATCGACGGATTAGAACATCCTGAAGAGAATAGATTAATTTTAATTAATTATCCGGTTTCATGAGACGAAACTTAGCTTTTGTTAAATCCGATAGCCAGGATTAACAATAGAAATTCCCTGATTATTATCTCAGAATAATAGTTCATGCATACGAGATTCATGCATAGTTTAATTACGCATTCTCATTTAATTGAGAATTTTCCCTCGATTTAAAGTCTTACGTTATATTCTCGTGATTAAGGTCAAGCGCAAGAGTAAGAACTACACAAGGAGTTAGAGTACCTTAGCAAAACTTTGCTATCAGGTGGGCATTACTTTCATATATATATCAAATGAGTTTAAATGTTACCTTCAAGCAAGTTATTTCATGACTAAATTAATTGAAGTTATTTCAAATATTGTCTTGCCATAAAATATTTAAATTTCAGTATGATATCTATCTGATGTGGCTTTTATCATGTAATCGAATTCGGGTCTTGAGCAGTTGATAGCTATCCTGCCAGGGCTAGTGTACACCAGTGACCGTGAGTCATCTAGCGGGTTGGCCGGTCAAGTGACCGTGAGAGGTGGCCACCTCTCCGGCACACAGTTCCAGATATGATAGATTACAGAACTTAGACTGCAGTCGAACTTTAAGAATCACAAATGAATTTAGTAAGCTTGGGCCTTTTAGCGAAAAACTCCCTTGCTGTACTGTTTATGATGGCATGACAATTTACAGTTTTGAAGCATGTATTTTTATACTTAGGCATACGTGCCCACTGAGTACTTTTGTACTCAAGCCCTGCATATATTTCTAAATGTGTAGGTTGAGCAGCTGCAGATGGTGATGAAGTGACGAGCGGGATTCTTTTGTCTTATTATGTATTAATGAACTCTAGGGTTACATGTCTTCATACATGTAATCAGAATCATATTCCGCTGCGTACTCAGAAGTTTTATGTTTATTTGGCTAAGTCAGAGATATCTGAACTTACTAGTTATTTGAGTCTATACGACTAAACTTCTGTTATATTATAAATATTCCTTTTGTTAAATTATGAAATGTGATTCTTCTTTGTTTAATTATTCCCTTTCTACCCCGTTTCTAATCTCCCTCCATTAGTCACGGTTTCCCCGGCTTAATTATCCTTAATTAGGACCGGTCGTGACAGTTCATAGATGACGTCCTCATCTACTCCAAAAATGAAGAAGAACATAAAGAGCATTTGAGGACCACTCTACAAACGCTAAGGAATGAACGACTCTACGCCAAATTCAGCAAATGCGAGTTTTGGCTGAGAGAAGTCACATTTCTAGGACACATCGTATCATCAGAAGGAATCAAGGTAGATCCTGCTAAAGTGGAAGCAGTACAAGAATGGAAGTCGCCAACAAATCCAAACGAGATCAGGAGTTTCTTAGGATTGGCTGGCTATTATCGAAGGTTTATTGAAGGATTTTCGAAAATAGCAAGGCCAATGACGCAACTGCTCAAGAAGGGGATCAAGTATACTTGGACGGACGAGTGTGAGGAGAGTTTCCAAAAACTCAAGAAGATGCTAACTACTGCGCCGGTTTTAGCAGTCCCCGAATCAGACAAAGAATATGAAATCTACATGGATGCGTCCAAAAATGGACTAGGTTGCGTGTTGATGCAAGATGGCAAGGTAATAGCATATGCATCACGACAACTTAGACCTCATGAGTTGAATTATCCGACTCATGATCTGGAACTAGCTGCAGTAGTACATGCATTAAAAATCTGGAGACATCACCTATATGGAGTTAGGTGTGAGATTTTTACTGATCACAAAAGTCTGAAGTACTTTTTCGAGCAAAAAGATCTAAACATGAGACAAAGGAGATGGCTCGAATTAGTAAAGGACTATGACTGTGGTATTAACTACCACCCAGGCAAGGCTAATGTAGTAGCCGACGCATTAAGCCGAAAAGTCTCGTCAAAATTAGGACATCTTCTCACGAGAGAAGTTGAGCTTATAAAAGAATTTGACAAGATGAAGATAGAAGTGATTAAACCACCTGGAACTATAGCAGGCGTTGTTGAGATAATACCTAGTTTAAGAAAAATGGTGGTAGAAGCACAAAGAAAGGATGAGAAGATGGAAAAATTACGGGAAAAGATAAGATTAGGAGATCTCAAAGATTTCCAAGAAGCACCAGACAATGCCATACTCTTTGAAGGAAGGATATGCATTCCTCAAGATGAAGAACTTAAGAATAAAATCTTGAGCGAAGCCCATGATACCCCTTATACTGCCCACCCGGGAAGTACTAAGATGTATCAAGATCTAAAAGAGAATTTCTGGTGGGAAGGAATGAAACGAGATGTAGCCTCGTTTGTTGAACGATGTCTTGCTTGCCAGCAAGTGAAAGCCTTACACCAAAGGCCTTACGGGGAACTACAACCCTTGGAGATACCAGAATGGAAATGGGATGATATAGCAATGGACTTCGTCACAGGATTGCCAAGATCCAAGCGAGGTAACACGGCTATATGGGTCATTGTGGACAGACTTACGAAGTGTGCGCACTTTATACCAATCCCAATCACCCATGGATCCGACAAGTTAGCTCAACTTTATGTTAGAGAAATTGTGCGTTTGCACGGAGTGCCAAAGTCAATTACATCGGACAGAGATTCCAAGTTCACATCCAGATTCTGGATCAGTTTACAAAAAGAACTGGGCACAAGATTGAATTTTAGTACAGCTTTTCACCCACAGACAGATGGTCAGTCTGAAAGAACGATTCAAACATTGGAGGATATGCTGAGGACAGTAGTGCTAGACCAGGGTGAAAACTGGGAGCACATTTTGCCACTCATCGAGTTTGCATATAATAATAGTCACCAAGCGACTATCGCTATGGCACCCTACGAAGCACTGTATGGGAGAAAGTGTAGATCGCCACTTTATTGGGATGAAGTGGGCGAGAGAAAAATCCTAGGGCCAGACACAATAGGTGAAATGATTGAAATCGTTCGCCAAATCCGACAGAGGATTAAGGAGGCCCAGGATAGACAAAAGTCATATGCTGATAAACGCCGAACTGACTTACAATTTGAGAATGGAGAAAAAGTCTTTCTGAAAGTTTCTCCATCAAAAGGGATCATTAGGTTCGGAGTTAAAGGGAAACTTAGACCCCGATTTATAGGACCCTATGAGATCCTAGAAAGAATAGGCCCAGTGGCTTACAGGCTGGCATTACCGCCAAGTCTAGGAAATGTCCATAATGTTTTCCACGTATAACAACTTAGGAAGTACGTTTTCGATCCAAAGCACGTGATACACCAAAATGAGATGATCCTTAATCCAGACCTGAGCTATGAAGAAAGACCCGAAGCGATTTTAGATAAAAAGGTGCAACAACTCCGAAATAAATCAATCACCTCAGTGAAAGTTCTTTGGAGGCACCATGGACAAGAAGAAGCTACGTGGGAGCTCGAAGACAAGATGAAAGAAAAATATCCAGAGTTGTTTAACGAAGGTATGCAAATTTCGGGACGAAATTTATTTTAAGGGGGGTAGTATGTGATGCCCCGCTCTTTTAAATACATATTAGATTAAATATGTGCATTAGTTATAAAATTCTTTTAATTATTTATGGTGATTATTTTGTTCAGATAATATTATTTCAGCAAAAGTCTGTATAAGAGATACAGAGCTGCGATTTAATATTCAGTCATGAATGAAACCAATAATTAAATTTATTGGTTTAACTATACGTTTGAGACTTTGTTTTACCAGTTTATTGATTTAATCAATATTATTAGAAAATTTAGATTTATAACCGATTTTATAAATCGTGTTATTTAAATCAAATTGCTAGAATTATAATTTGAGATCATATGCATAATAATTTTATTATTTCGCATTATATGAGTTAAGGTATTAAGTCGCGAATTAATTCCGACTTTCACGTATTAAATCTCAAGATTGAGGATTTAATTTATATAAATACGACGAGTATTTATTAAACGAGAATTGGAGAATTATTACAGGAACTAGGAGAAACTAGATCACGGCACTACACGTATGTCTCGATTTTTCATCCAACACATCAATTCCTACACTATTTCCTACACTATTCCCTACACTATTCCCTATACTATTCACCTTCCCCTCCAATACACCATTACTGCAGAAGGAGATTGTAAAGATTGCAGATTTCTTCCTGTAGTATATCTGAACTCCATCACACCCCAAAGTCTCCTGTAGGAGAAGAAAATCACGCCAATATCCACAATTTTCAAAAGCTTCAGCACGCCGAGAAAGAAATTTCACGGTAAGATCACAATTGTCAAAGGATGTAAATTTCAACGATCAAATCTTCAAAAGTTGCAACTCCAGGTACCAAAATTTCCACCATTTTGATTCTGTTGTCTGCAGAAACTCCTCTACAAATTGAGGAGAGTTCTGCAGAAGGAAGAAGTGCAGCGAGCAAGAGTGAGTTTAGGAGATTTGTTTTTTTACTTGCAAGAGCTCAAGTGAGCTCCCTTCGCCGGGCCATTTCTTCGTCGACCGGCCACTAGGCTCTGAACCGAGAACGTGTACTCGTTCCTCCATCTTTAGGCTACCAAACCCAACAATCGAAAGGCCGAAACCTTCTCTATATTTTCCCGACCAAAGGCCACAATATCCTTCGGAGGCCAACGTCGAATTCCCGACTTAGCCACCGGCCAACTTACGGCCTTCGTTTCTCACTATCCTTACGACGAAAAAGGATCGAGAAACCACCGTTGTGTAGCCTGATCTATCTCGCACGAGGAAAACTAAGTCGTAGACCTTCGCGGCTAAACCCCATCGCGGAACGACGACCAGAAAAAAACCCCGGCGAACAACTTCCATTAGTGCTCACTTGGACAAGGGTAAGTTGACGCCCTTATTTCGATGCATTCCCGTTTCTATTATATTATGAGAAATTTCTGGGGTATAGATGGGAGTGTGGTAAATATTCGTACAAAGTTTCATATCATTTGAACTTCGTTTACTACCCTTTTAAAATTCGAGAAGTCTACTGCCCGTATCTGCTAAAACTGTCGTGAGGCAGATGATTAAGTTAATTATTTCAGTAACCATATGTTGATATTTAGCTCTCAAATTTTTATTCTATGAAGATATATGTGTTAGCTATCTACATATAAAATTTGAGCTCATTCAGGTAACATTTGCTATTTTTCAAAAATCTGGACTTTCAGTTGGCAGAAACTGCCGAATCTGGTAGGCGATGGGAAAATCGCTATATCTCTTAAACTACTTGGAGTTTTTCAACATACTTTTTTTTCAATTAAACTAGACTCAAAGAGGTTTCTATTGATATAAAATTCGACTCCATACGAGTTCGGAGTAAAAGCAGTTTATTAGTTGAAGTTGAATCTATACAGTTTTGTTGAGATTGAAATGTTTCTAAATAATTCTTATTAAGGATTTTAAAGTTTTATTGTTGATAAAATATCACTTTTAGTTTATAAATGAGCTATTGAGATATATAAATATTCTGAGAAAGATTTCATGAGAACTTGTTGGTAAAATTATATTAGATGGAATAGTTGATAAATGAAATATTAAAGATTTATTAATTAAATGGTTAAAATATTAAAATTATTAGATCTTCTCGAAAATTTCTTTTATAGTTAACTCCTTTTATTATTTTAAAATATTTTTACAAATGTTCCTAAAATCTCACAATGAAATTTTCATCAGGAATTAATATTTAGAATTTATTAATGACTTATTAGTTCTTTTAATAGTAGCAATATATATATATTGATTGGCATTATTAAATGGGGAAAAGGAAAATATTTTATAAATTATTCTTTATTTATAATGGATAAATAAAGGAATAATATAAAATGGGCTTTCCTACATCCTCAAAGGTACATGAAGTATTTCGATAAAAGAAGAACGATTGTATATGAGTTAGATACAGTCGTTTAAGGAAATATGGGTAGTTAGAGAAATGAGTGAATAGTGATTCACTGCATTTGTTGTTATCTTTTCTATTATTCACTCGAACACATGTTTCGTGTTATCAAAGGTTCAAATAAACAAAAGCGCCTGAGTAACCTATCGCGCTAAGGAAAGAGAATCATTGTCTTAAGTAGCAAAACACTGCAATCAGGTAGGCATTACTTTCATATATATCAAATGAATTTAACTGTTACGTTCAAGCAAGTTATTTCATGACAAAATCTTTGAATTGAAGTTAATTCAAGTATTGTCTTGCCATAAAATGTTTTAATTTCAGTATGATATCTATCTGATATGGCTTTGCCAGTTATCATGTAATCGAATTCGGGTCTTGAGCAGTTGATAGCTATCCTGCCTTGGCTAGTGTACACCAGTGACCGTGAGTCATCTAGCGGGTTGGCCGGTCAAGTGACCGTGAGAGGTGGCCACCTCTCCGGCACACAGATTCAGATATGATAGATTACAAAAGAACTTAGTCTGATCAGACGAACTTTAGAATCACAAATGAATTTAGTATGCTTAGGGCCTTTTTAAGTAAAAACCCTTGGTTATACTATTGAAATGGCATGACAATTTACATTTATTATGTATGTATATGATTTTCGGCATATGTCTACTGAGTACTTTGTACTCAGCCCTGCATGTATTTCTAAATGTGCAGGTTGAGCAGTGATGAGTGATGATGGGGTGTCGTGCGGAGCTTTGTCATATTTACTAAATAAACTCTTGGCGATACATGTCTTCATACATGTATCACGTTCTATTTCCGCTGCGAACACTCAGTTATGATGCATATTATCCTATTATGTTGGATTGTCAAATCAAGTTATTGTATAAACACTTAAATCGGATACTCTTGACCGATTACTCGCTCTTATCTATTTATGTGTGTTTTTTTTCTCATATGATGTCTCAATCTTAGTTCAATTCCTTTATTATTATTTATCACCCCTTTTCTGTCCCCTCTCCTAATTTCCCTTCCCTAGTCACGGTTTCCCGGCTTACCTATCCTTAGTTAAGACCGGTCGTGACAGTTCTACTATATATACTCGTGGTAATATATAGTAGTAGCACATTTGATAAAGTGCATGAATTTAATATTACTCTCCATAAAAATATAAGTTAGTAGCACATTTTGAATGAAAGGACTTCAATACTCTTATGACAAGTCAATAAATTGAATGATGTTGATATCTAATTTATTTTTTATTTAAAAAAACAACTAAAAGTTGACAGATAACACAAACTCACGTAAATATAGATACATTAGTTTATATGCTTTAAAACCCACTTACAACAAATATGAAATTTATGGCTGAAAATGGTTGATACTTCAATTAACTTATGTAATATGCAATATGGGCAATACTTCAATTAACTTCAAACATTAATGGCCGGCTGTTGCATCCTCTAAAAATTGAGACTAAAAATCGAAAAGAACAAGCAAACTACAAAAAGTATTTAGTTCAATAAATACACATTTATTTCATGTAAGAGGTTGTTGTGTAGTTAATAGGTTGTGGGAATAAGCGTATACACCAAACTATTGAGTTCATTCATTGTAAATTCAAAAATGAAAAACAAGAAAATCCTCTAACATAGTGCACGACCACTACACGGTTGCTCAAAAATCAGAATAAATTCATCTCAAGGCCTTATAATACGAAAGGTATGTGAAATATGCTTCTTCTTTTTTCATTTCGAGGGTACACGGTTCCTGTTCTTGTGTACACAATTATACATGGTTGGATTTTATGTGTTTATATTATGTGTAAATTAGTCTGTAGTAGTATTTTAATGTTACGGACTAAAATACTAAGTACAAATGTAAAAATCGATGAATTTCAACAATCGTGTACGAATTCGTGCACGGTTATGTTTATGAATACACGGTTGTCAATTTTTTGATTCTGTATAGTTTTGCTTGTTATTTATGTTATGTATATCACTGATAGAAGTCTTCTTGCCTCGAAGTACTCTGTGAAAAAGGTTCGTCCTCGAAATATCATGATCCGCATTCGGATCAAAACCCTGCGGGGAAGGCCCGAAGTGTAATCCCATCACCAAACAGAACTCGAGGGTCCCAATTCGCATGTCGTGTCCACAAACGTGGAACCACTGTTCCCATGCACCAAACTGCGAGTCGTACAACTTTCGTGCAAGAAGCTGGTACAGTGCGGCATTGGCGCTCTCTTCCCTCCTCAAATCATGTAAGTGGCCAAACAGACTACATTTGAATTCCTCAAAACGACGGTAAAGCTCCAAACATTTCTTCACATCCTTTAATAAAGTTATTCGGATATAGTGATTGATACGTCCGACATAACTCTGGATATGTGGACGTAACCAAGCATAGCGAGGAGGCTGCAATTAATTAAAAATAATTAGAATCAACCAAAATCAAGCAAAAAACAATCAAACAATGCCCGAAAAGCAAACCGTGCACATAACAACCAACCGTGCACACCAGAACACTTTTCAGTTCATAACCGTGCACAGAAGAACCGATCGTGCACTAAGGACCCAACCGTGCACGGTTGAATCGTGCACACCAGAATACTTTTCAGTACATAAAAACATAAAACAAAGTGTAATAATACAACCTTGCAAAACCTAATCGAAATCGTACGCAACTGTGCACGGAAGAACCAACTGTGCACTGAAGAACAAACCGTGCATGATTGAATCGTGCAAAAAATTAATTCCAGACTTTAGAATATATCATGAGAGCATATTAATATTAAACACATCAATAAAATCTAACCGTGTACAAGAAAAATGAAACCTTGTCTAACCGTGCACGGTTAGTTCCAAACATTTTCCAGATTGCAAATATGATGATTCGATACATATTCCAACACATAAACACTCAATAATCAACTACCGTGCACTCATAAACATTACACGACACTCAAATTCAACGTTTAACAAATATAGGGCACGATTACTTACCGGATTCGGCCCCGGGTATTGTTCCTTCTTCTTTGATTTACTCCGGTGAATTGGCTATTCTACCTCTCTCGTGTACTTCGATTCAGTATCACTATCGCTAATTGTGAATTTGATAATTACAAGTCACAAAAATAAAGTCATTATTTTTTTATGGAATGCACGGTTCGTTGAGGAGGAGAGAGGCGTGCACGAATCTCTTCTTAGTTGCGTAGAACACGAAAAAATTGGGGAGAGAGCGTGCAGAGTTTTGATTTGAGAAGGCAAAGAGAGGCACACGATAATTTGAGAATGAGGCGTGTTTGAACTAGGGTTTTCTCGTGTACAGTGGAGTGAAGCAATCGTGTATAAATGAGAGACAAGAAAAATACAAAAAGGAATAGTTTGAAATTGATGGAAGATTCTCGGTTGACCACTTTTGGCATTTAAAGCTAGCGATTTTTTGGGAACTAAAAATCGTGTAGGATTTTTTTGTATTGGGATTATTTGGGTTGAAAGAGACGGTTTTCTTTGGGAATTAATTAATAATAAATTTTTAAATATAAGTTAAAAGTTATGTGGGGATCATTACGGATATATTTGACAATTTACAAGAAATGTGCTATTAAACTTATACTTTTATGAACTTTGATAAAAAAAAAATTTATTTCTTTTATCAAATGTGCTACGTGTGAATTTCAGCCTATATACTATAACTTCATCCTAAAATAGGCAAAAAAAAAAAAGAAAAAGAAAAAAAAGAAGCGAAGAAGAAGAGGAAGAAGAAGGCCAGGAGGCTACATTGCTTGTTCTCTGTTAATCTGCTCTATAAAAATGAAAATTTGAGTATATGATTTTTTATTAATTATTTTCAATATTTTTTGTCTAGTTATTTTATGCTATTTTCTTGATTTTACTTAATTTATGTAATTCTGTTGGATTTTGGCAATTTTATTATTATTTTGGTTTTCTATTTTAGCATTCCATGTTATTGTAGTTTTTTATTAACATAAGTTGAGTTAACTTTCATATTAGTTGATAACATAAACTTAGAAAATAATTAGCACAACTAAACTTTCACTATATATATATATATATGCATATATATATAGTTCACCTAGAAAATAAACAGTGAATGAAGGAAGCAAAAACCCTTCAAATATGAAACACATGAAAGCCAAAACCAGAAAAATAACCAAATCAAGGAAACTTTCCTCGAGCTTATTTAGCTATAAAGAGCATAATCTTCATACTTCAAATAGGTTTTCAGGGCAAGGTCGCCTAGAAAAACAAAAAATTAATTTTTTTTTAATAAAAGGCTGATGTGTATGGGTGTTCTTGCTTACAGTAGTTGGGCAGCTCATCATGTCTCTCTTTCTAAATATGGATATACATTTCTCCACCTTTTTATGAACCCAATTTCAATTTTGAGCCTAGTTATTTTCCCTCGTCTTCCAACTCCAGCTGCATATACATTTCTCAACAACAACCACCATATCCGCACTCTGCTCTGCTTCACCGCATTCTCTACAAGATGAAGAAGATGAAACATGAGGTTTGTATTGTTACTCCAATTTTTTGTGTGTTTATCGTATGCTTATTTCTTATTAAATATGATCTCTTCTCTTGATTCATTAGATCTCCGTTGTTGTAAAAAGATATGTTTGTATCAAAAGTAGATATTCTGCATTTAAGTTCTTGCTCAATTTGTTATTAGCCACACCAAATTCGCCTAATTATTTTATGTCGATGATTTTCCGGATGTATTAGGGTTTAGGTCTAAAATCAGTTTTGATGAAGTTGAGTTTTTACGCTGAGATTGGGGAATCTCTTTGGATTAACTGTAGCTGTATATATTCTTTGATAAGAGAGGTCAAAAATTAAGAAAACAGAGAGAAACTGCTCAAAATCCCAAAATGGGCCAAGATTTATTCATTAGGCCTAAAATCAGTTTGATGTTGTCGAGTTATTACGCTTTCAAATCTGATAAAAATAGCTAATTTTGTGAAATTGGGTATCTCTTTGTAATAACACTACCTATCTGTATTCTTTGATCAGAGATGTAAAAAATCAAAAAAACAGAAAGATGCTGCCCAAAATCCCAAAATTGGCGAAGATTTCTTGACATTTCTACCATCAGAAATCATAATCAATATCCTCTCATCAAGACTCCCTATTCGCACCACGATGAGCTGCACGGCTGTTTGTAAGCCATGGCTTGATCTGCTCAGGACTCCCGAGTTTGTGAAATCCCATATTTCTAAATCAGTCCCAGGCCTCGCTGTCTTTTTAGAGGGAGAGTACGCAAAGCCATACAAAGTCTTTGAATATGTCGATGAGCTTAGTAACCCTAAGCGCCGTGTGCCTCGTTGGAATATGACATTGAACTTCAACCTCCCCATTGATAAGCCCCCATATAGCTCTGTTGATGGCTTGCTCTTCTTGTGTACTCGAGGCATGATGTCTCGTGAGATTTTCAAATCTGGTATCTTCAGGCAGGAATTTATTAGGTGGCCTCGTGATCTCTTTATATGCAATCCAATCACTCGCGAGTACATCAAGCTTCCATGTCCCCTGGAGTTCTCCTCCTCGAAGTCTAAAGTTCATATGGACACTTTTGGATTCGGGGTGAGCAGAACGACCGGTCAGTATAAGCTGGTTCGGGTTTTCCATGAATGGATTCTGAATAAAAGATTGGTGTTGGCAGAGCTTGTTGAGCCGAAGTTCCAAGTATACAATGTTGGAAGTGGATTGTGGAGTGGGATCGCTTGTGTTGGCCCGTTCAAGTATGAAGGAAATGCCAAGGGGGCGTTTCTCAGTGGGAATATCCACTGGTTGGTAAGGGATATGTACGGCTCCTCTGTGTGGATTTCATGCTTTGATCTCGAAACTGAAATTTTCAGCACCTTTTCTCCTCCGCCTTGTCGTCGTGATGATCGTGAGGAATGCTTGAACGTGTCCACTTTGAGGGATTGCCTATGTATGTGCGATAATACAGCTTACGATGAGATTGTTATATGGTTGATGAGGGATTATGGAGATGACAAGTCTTGGACAAAGGAATTCGTCATCCGCAAAAAGGATCTTGATTATAATGAGGGACTTATGTGCCCCATCAAAGCTTTCCAAAATGGTGACATCTTGATGGCGCTGGAATACAGCAAGCCCTTGACATTATACTTCTCCAGCAAGACTAAAACGTTTCGCCACGTTGATCTGTTTGGATTGCAGAGCTGTTTCTGCATCCGCACAGTCAGTTACGCCCCGAGCTTTCTTCCCCTCAAAACTCTCGCCGTCGACAACGTCAGCTCCTTCTGATTCCAGACTGCAAATCTAAGTATGGGGGGCTGTTTGGCCGAGTTTATTAGCTCCTTAAAACATCTTAGATCGATATTTAACTTGCTTTCCTTCATGATTCTCCTCTCTGAGGTCAAGGCTGTTGATTTATATATTTACTAGAATTCTTCAGTTTATCACTAACAAGACTTTTTCTCATATTAGCAAGATCCTACGTTATTAGGAATTTTTTATTTTGTCCAAGATTTCTACTTGCAGGAAACCAGAAAAAGGAGGGCAAGAGATGTCTTTTTCTCAGTCTATTATGTCTCAATTTTTTTTTGAGGAATATTATGTCTCATTATTAATTTCACTATTTTATAATCTTTGTTTCTAAAACAAAAAAAATATTATTATATAAATGAATTCAACAATTATATAAAATTGGGGTATAATAATTTTTTAAAATTTCAATTTTAAGTGATAAATATTAATTAGGGTTCATTATATAATAGAGGAAAAATTCACCTGTTGCATCAAATCTATACATCAAGAAAGGGAAGGGTTTTACAAGTCGTTTGCAACTATGGATGGTCTCAAACTCTTAGCATTATCCGAGAGAAAGAGACACCACAATATTTTATAATTTCTAATTCTTTCAGTTGTATGGATTTAACCATAATTTATTAAAGTTATAACTATAATTTGACCACAATGGTGCTGCCTGCTAGTTCATTAAGGCTAAAGCTGGTTTCAGCTTAGTGGTCGATTATTGGTCAAGTGATAAGGTTGAGCACCAAAATCCCTCCTTAGTAAAAGGTCTTCAGACATAAGGCAACACCTCTCTCTCTCTCTCTCTCTCTCTCTCTCTCGAAGAATGCAATAAATGGAGACGAAAACTAACAACAGAATTGGCTATCAGTCAACTCAACTTAGAACTCATAGCCTCGAGAGCAGAACAGTCGACGGTCACAGTAGAAGCAATAAAAAGAGTAAAAGATCTCTGAATAAACTAAGTCTATGCAACAGTTTACAACTTGACATAACAAATAAAAGCATATGCCCCTACCTCGTGCATACGGCACCTTCGTTCTGTATTAACAGGTCCTCAAACCCGTGCGTTGAGCATCTTCATTCGTCTTACATCCTCGGAGCTTAACTAGACAAGGTGATACGAGAACAAAATCTTCAATCTCCCATGGTACGGCAAATCTAAAGCGTTAGATCTTTAGGATCCTCGATTATCTTGGCCAGGGTTTGCAAGAAGGCCGCTAGGTCAGCACCATATATCACACGATGGTCTGCTGTTACATTTACCTAGAAATATAGCAAGCCAGCATATTAAAGGAGTGTTGAGAAGTTCTTATAAGTTAATGGAAATGGATATAAAGTTTCTGTATAATCATCTATCACGAGTGTATGAGCTCACCTGCATCTGAGTTTTCAGTCCAATCCGGCCATCCTTTGTACCAACAAGAGTCGGTTCAGAAGCTCCCACAGCCATGATCGCACCCTGTAGAAAATGGAAATCCCATATATGGTTTGATATTTCCTAAGATATAACACACTACACGCAACACAAGCATTCCTTCTTAATTTATATACGTGAAATGCTTACAGTTCCCGGTGGCAATATGGCATCAAAGCGATCCACGCCAAACATTCCAAGGTTAGACAGTGTGAAAGTGCCTGTGAAGCAATGAAACAACCATGGTAAGCATGAATCAACTGCAACGAGCGGATTTGGAGCAAGCCGTGTCATCTAAGCAGGCACGAGCAATGAGGTTAACAAGTTACCCGAATTATATTCTTGAGGCTGGAGCTGCTTCGCTCGTGCCTTATCAACCAACTCCTTCCACTTTCTCGACAATGAATAGATATCAATCTAAGACAAAAATAAAGGGGACGACAAATAGGATGAGCAAAGTGAAAGAAGGGCAACCAACGCAAACACACTCTCCCAAAAACTTGATAGACAAGGGCATTATTCAACCTTGTCAGCATCTTGAAGTACTGGTGTGATCAAACCACCATCTATGGCTACTGCTACTGCAACATTGATATGACTGTTATATGTAAAACTCTTGCCGTCTCTGCAGCTGGAATTCACAACGGGATGTTGGACCAGAGCAAGCGCCGTAGCCTTGGCCAGCAATGCTGTCATAGTCACTCCTTTAGACTTGATCTGAAAAGGTATCAGCAAAGATTACAATGATCTAAACAATCTGATCCATAAAACCAAAAAAACAAGCATTCCTTAGAAGCAAAACCTATTGAGACACCACCAATTCGATCAATTCCCAAACCAATCTTGTCTAGGTTGCAAAGAACTAAAAATTATCCCCTCATGTATCGTTTTCCCTAAAACTTGTTTCTTCAATAAAACTGCAGACAAGATCATGTCTTAGATAATCTATATAACTAATAAGGCAGTCTATATACTAACTTCTACAAACTTCAAAGCATTTTGCCAAACATTTTCTCAAGTACCAATCTTCTAAAAACCTCTTCCTCTTATCCAAGTTATATATTGAGTTATGCTTTGACATAGAAATTTCAAAGAACAAAACTAGACAAACCTCCACCAAAATGGAACTTTAAGGGGGTGTTTGTGTTTTAGGATAAGCCTAGATATATACAAATAGTATAGGCTAATCCGTTGTTTACTAAGATGGATTGGAACTCTGGAATATCCAAGGCCCTTGATAATTTCTATCATTTGAGCTAATTTTGCTTGATTAACATCCTATTGAAAGCGTGAAATTGGAAAGATCATAGTAACGAGCATAAAAATACTCAATCATGTATCTTATCAATCATGAAAACAAACGCCCCCACAAGTATTTCGCTAAGAAAACGACAAAACGAAGCAATCAAATGAAGCAAAATTACCTTCTTGTATAAAGCATCAAGAGCATCTGTTGTGAAAGTATACCCCACTCTGAATGTTGGCACGGCCAAGCTCTCAACCATGTTCCTACTCACAGCACTCTGCATCGTCGTGAATGGCACCACGGAGCCCAACTCCACGCTACTCGGCTTAGCAGCCGCCGCTGCAGCCGTGGTGGTGGCAGCGCCCAGATTCACAGCAGCCAAAGCAGCCTCCACATCCTTAGCCACCACCCTCCCATTTGGCCCGCTCCCAACAATTCCCTTCAAATCCACCCCCAAATCCTTCGCCAGCTTCTTCGCGTAAGGCGAAGCCACCACTCTCTTCCCCCCTTCAGACGCCGGGTGCACAGCCGACCCCACTGCGCCCGCATTGCTGCTGGCACTAGCCACAGCAAGCGCAGCAGAAGGAACTGGGCTCGGCATTTCGTCGACCACCTTCGGGGCGTCATTGCTTGCGGCGGATACGGGAGCGGAAGTGGGAGAAGATGATTTCTTCGATTGGGCGAGGGCGATTTCTTCCTCAGTCTCGGCGAGTAAAGCGATGGTGGATCCAACCGCAGCTGAAAGACCCTCGTCGACGATAATGGCGGCCAAGTACCCATCGTAAAACGACTCCACATCCATATCTGCCTTGTCGGACTCGACCACCACGACTGATTCGCCCTTGGCCAGCTTATCCCCCTCCGATTTGACCCAGGAAACGATTTTCCCCTCCGTCATCGTGGAACTGAGTGCCGGCATGAAGATTTCCCGGATCTTGGATTGAATCAGATGGGGCTTTCGGGGGAGATAGGCTGCGCCGCCGAGACGGCGGCGGAGGGAGGGAGGAGCGGTGGGGACGAAAGAAGTGTGGAGGAGGTGGGAATGAGACATGGTTTTAGCGCGAGAGAATTGGGGAGAGAGAGAGGGGGAGGAGGCAGAGAAAATGTTTGATGAAATGGGTGTTAGAGTATTTGTTGTTAAAAAAAAGAGAGTGGTTTTCTTGAACGCATCGAAGGAAGGAGGCGGAGCTTCCTAGGCTCAACCAACTTTACCGGCATTGTCAAGAAATACTGATGAGAACTGGAGTGTGAACTGTATTCAATTTTTTTTTATATATATTTTTTTTTTCGTTCATTTATATTAATATCGAACTAATACAAATTGTACAATATTGAGTGTTATTTAGATTATAGGTTACCCAACTATAGCTTTTGGATCACAAATTAATTAGATAGTTCAATAAGAATGTTAAATTTTTTTCTTTTAATCTACACAAATGGAGGTTTGTTAATTTTGTTGTTAACCTGTTTTCACCATATTTCCTTTGGTATTTCACTATCGAATTTAAATAAGTATAAACAAAAATAGTAAAGTTGAAATTTAATAATAGTATTATTTGTATGAAGAACTCATGAATAGTACCCCTTAAAAAAAGAATTATAGTCAGAATAAGTGGGTAATTATACAATCTTTTTCAGAAGTTGGGGAGACTGCATGATCACTCATCCAAGGGACGTAAAAGAGAACAACCAGAAAATTGAGGGCCTCATTGCAATTATCACAATTAATCTTGTATAGAAACGTGTTACGGTTGATAAAAGCGCTATTAATGTAGCGGGGCCCAGATGAAAACCGAAGAGATAACGCGCGCAGCAAAAATCTTGAACAACACCGGAATTTCTCGGAGCAGCCCATCTCATGTTGACATGTTCTATGGATTGTCATCTGCAAATCCGTAAAACTTCCCAATTAATTTCTTCTTGCGACATTCTAAACCCCTCCAGAATTTATCATCTGCCGTTCTTAATTCCTGTTCCGAATTCTAGAACGAAAAAGGCCGAATCTTGGAAGTTATCATCCACGAATGGCGAGCAATCGGCTGTTCACGATGAAGCCCATTTGCCCCAACTGCGCAAGAATGGTGCTTTGAGTTTAGATGGTGGTAGTAGTGGCTACCATAAGATGGCAAGAAAGAGGAGGGTGTTTTTCTTGGATGTGAATCCGTTGTGTTATAGAGGGAGCACTCCTAGTTTGGACTCTTTTGCTCATTGGATTTCCCTTTTCTTCTCCCAAGTCAGCCTCAATGACCCTGTCGTAGCTGTAAGTATCTTTTCTTTGTGTGTGTGTGTGTGTGGAGAGAGAGAGAGAGAGAGAGAGAGAGCGAATCATCACCTGTATGTAATCTGGTAAACAGGCTGCAACTTGATTAACTGCTTTGGTATATGTATGCATCATGCATTTGTTGATGTGTAGAGAGAGAGAGTAACTGCTTCTTTGTGTGTGAACTGATAAAAAGGCTGTATGTTGTTTATCTGCTTTGGTATATGTATGCATTATGCATTTGTTGATGTGGAGAGAGAGAGAGAGCAAATGCTTCTTGTGTATGTGAACTGGTAAAAGGGCTGCAACTTGATTATCTGCTTTAGTGTATGTATGCATTATGCATTTGTTGATGTGTAGAGAGAGAGAGAGAGAGAGTAAATGCTTCCTTGTATACAAAATGGTAAAAAGGCTGCAACTTGATTATCTGCTTTGGTATATGTATGCGTCATGCATTTGTTGATGCGTAGAGAGAGAGAGAGCAAATGCTTCTTTGTATGTGAACTGGTAAAAAGGCTGCAACTTGATTATCTGCTTTGGTATATGTATGCATTATGCATTTGTTGATGTGTGTATTCTTTTATATTTTGTTGTTCGCTTGTTTATATGTGATGGATGGAAGGATATATGAGGTGGAAATGCTGCTTTTATGATTAGCAATAACATATCATTAATGGTGGTGGCAGTTTAGTTCTTTTAGTTCGATGGAGTTTGAAGGATGTTGAGTTGATTTAGCTTTCTCTTTGGTTATCATCCATTTGCTCTTGTGAAGTTCAATAGGCTTCTGTTTCTCGTATGAGTTGGATTCGTGTGGTTATGCCGAATGTAGTACCCATTGCTGTATAAAACTATACAATATTTGGTGTGTTACTCCACATATGTACGAGCACGGTGAAGTGGTTGTTGCTACTATCATATTCATAACAGAAGAGAGATTATTTACTTCGTGTATAGGTCCTCGATGGTGAAGGTGGCAATGAGCACCGTAGGCAGCTACTACCGTCGTACAAAGCAAACAGGAAGAAGATGTTGCAGCAATTCCCAGCTGCTGAAATGTCAACTTGGGCTTCTGTTGGAAGATCGAAAAAACTAGTTATGGATGTTCTTCAGAAGTGCAATGTCCCGGTGAGCAATCATGCTTTTTATAACGTAGTAGGAACAAAGAATTTGGTATCATATTGAATACTCTCTCTTATATGAAACTTGTAGGTTGTGAAGATTAAAGGGCACGAGGCAGATGATGTTGTCACAACACTTGTGCATCAAGTGCTGCACAAGGGATATCAAGCTGTGATAGCTTCTCCTGACAAGGATTTCAAGCAGCTCATTTCAGAAGACGTTCAGATGGTTATGCCCATCCAAGAATTGGATAGATGGTCCTTTTACACCTTGAAACACTATGTTGCTCAATACAACTGCGACCCACAATCCGATTTGAGCTTAAGTAAGTCTTCATTGCACAAGGCACTAACCTATAAAACAAGTTTTTCGTCTAAGGTTGTATGTTATCGCGTCTCACAGTTGTATCAGTCTTAACTGCCTGCTCACGAACTTGTTGTGTTAACTACTTACAGACCTTTTGAAGACGACTATGCAAACTTTTGAGAAGAATCAGTAGCACTGCGATAATTAGAAAACAGAAGAAGCAAACTGTAATTTTTGTTATTAATTATTTGTGGGCAGGGTGCATTTTGGGCGATGAAATAGATGGTGTTCCCGGCATCCAGCATCACGTTCCTGGTTTTGGCCGTAAAACTGCTTTAAAGCTCTTGAAAAAACACAGGTCTTTGGAGAATTTACTTAGTGCTGCCAGTGTGAGATCAGTAGGAAGACAATATGCACAGGAAGCACTAACAAAATATGCTGATTTTCTGCGAAAGAATTATGAAGTTCTTTCTTTAAAGAGGTAGTAATTCATATTCTCTTTTTCGATAATCATTTTGTTTGCAGATTTTCATGCTCATTATTAAAAAAATATACAGGGATGTGAATATCCAGATTGAGGAGCAGTGGCTGGTCACTAGAGATGCCCAAAATGACTCGATAGTCTTATCCAGCTTTATGGAGTTCCTGAGTAAAACTCGCAATAGCAAATGGCAGTATAAATCTCAGTCCCACGGTAAGAAGCTAGCTTAGCTGAAATTCTGCCTTACCATTTCATACATTAAATGGAACTTATTTCTATTTTCATGCACTTTATATAATATCCTTTCTGCTCTGTGGTTTAGAATGTTTAGGTTTTATTGCTTTCACGTGTGTGACACATGAACTACTGTGCGCTGATTAGCCTTCCTTGAGAATACGACTTGCAACAACCTACTGCCCTACAAGTGACCTCGTACTTTTGCGAGCAAAACTGACTCCTAATAATCCGACACTACTTCTGATATTGTTTGATATATATGGATGGTGAGACCCTGATATCTGAATTCTAATATAATCTTCTAATCGATTAATTGAACTTCCTCTTAGCTAAGTTTTCTTTCTATTGCTGATTTGCTTCATAGGCTTGCACGCAGTGTTATATCGTGTCGTAACCAAATAGATTGCAATCTGCTTGTGATTTACTAGGTATCACTCTTCTAAAGCATATCAAGGTTTTAGCAAAAAACAAAACACAAAATATCTACGATGTCAAAATTAAGTAACGATTTCGGGTGCATAGAAAACATATACAATATTTACATATCATGCCAAGAGGCATTTAGTATGATTTATACAAAACGAACATCGTAAAAACATCATAAAGTTGCTAATTTCTAGGCAGAGTAAAACAGAAGGTGATTGCAATGAGAGAGGTTACTAGTAACACGAAATAGTCACCACCTTCGACTTTTCTTAAGCTCAATGGTGAATAACTCCTGGCTTCCTTTCCAAGAACCTATGTTCACAAATAACCAATTATGTGATTGCACTTGTCAATGTGCTCATGGCTCATGAACTAATAATTGGTTATTTGTGAACATAGGCTCTTGGAAAGGAATCCGGGAGTTCTTCACCATTGAGCTTAAGAAAAGTTGAAGGTGGTGACTATTTCATGTTACTAGTGACCTTATTTCTCCTTGCAATCACCTTCTGTTTTACTGTGTTTTTGTTACTGGGTTTGTTTTGTATATATCATACTAAATATGCCTCTTGGCATGATATGTGTATATTGTATATGTTTTTTATGCAACCAGAATCATTCCTTAATTTTGATATCGTAGATACTTTGTGTTTTGCTAAAAACATTGAGATGTTTTAGAAGAGTGATACCTAGTAAATCACAAGCAGATTGCAGCCTATTTGGTTAAGACATGATATAACAAGTACTAGGTAATTGAAATTGTAGAGGAACCTATCAAAGTCGTTACTCCATTGCAGTCGTAGTTGTATATATATGACGAAGAACCTTCTTTGGTATCTTTAATTGCAGTGCGATAATAAGCTCATTTCTTTTAGTTTTCAGAGTTCTTCCACCTGTTATGCAGACCTTCGGATTTCTGATATTGAGATGTGTACATATGCCATCATTGAGTATATACTGTTATGCACCTAACGATTTGTATCTGATTTCACTATTCTGTTTTCAGAAGTTTCACAGAAAATATGGATTGGAGAAGAGGGTAGAGAAGTAGGACCTTCCTTTCTCGTTCCCACTGTTTTCTGTTCGTCAGTTTCATGGTTGGCACTTGCTCAAGTGGCACGAGCAAGTGAGGAAGTAAGAGCAAATGCAGTATATGAGGTCGGGGAGCTGTTTGAATTGGGAATCCAGCTTTCCTACTTGCTTTTACTTCTAGCTTTACTCGGGGCTGGGACCTTCTTTGTGATTCGTCAAGTCCTAGTACGAAGAGAGCTTGATCTTTCTGCAAAAGAACTACAAGTAAGCTTTTTTGTATAGTCATGTTGTCATTCTTCGAATAGTCTACGTATCCCATACACATGTGAAAATCTGCGATTTAGACTTCGTTTTAAACTGTAGTATGCTTGATAAGTGAGGTTATGAGGTATTAGGCAAAGATTTGAGAAGCTTGGTTCTTGTTTCCTTCACCCGAATTCTTGCTACTCTCTCACCTTTTACAGTACGCAGGAGCAAGTTAGAAGTGGTGATGCTAGTGCAACGGAGTTATTCGAGCTCGGAGCTGTGATGTTGAGAAGAAAGTTTTATCCGGCCGCCACCAAATACCTCCTTCAAGCAATCGATAAATGGGACGGGGATGACCAAGATCTTGCTCAAGTACACGGCTTACCTCAATATCCCTTTCTTTTCTTTTCTTTCTTTCATTGTTGAACAAATAACTTTAAAGATCGTGTGGCGGTGTACTCGAACCTGAAACCTTTGGCCTCAAACATCAACCACTTTAGACACACACCCTCAATCTCCTTTTGCACCATCATCTTTTGTCAGTAGCTCGACACCGTGCTGACCTTTTTCAATCCGTCTCGTGTTTTTCCAGGTCTACAATGCCCTTGGTGTGACCTACATCCGTGATGGGAAAACGGACAAGGGCATCGCTCAGTTTCAGAACGCTGTCAAGCTCCAACCGGGATATGTCACGGCCTGGAATAACCTTGGCGATGCCTACGAGAAGACCAACGACCTGAAATCCGCACTCAAGGCATTTGAGGAAGTCCTGCTCTTCGACCCCAACAACACGGTTGCCCGTCCCCGGAGGGACGACCTCAAGGCGAAAGTCGACATGTACAGAGGCGTTCCGGTGAATGTGAAGACCAAGAAGAAACAATGATCATATTGTAAGCTTGTTTTAGATTCAGCATCTTCTTTTGGTCAATGTTGGTTAATTTGCTAGTTTTTCTGCCTGTTTTTTACATACTGGGATTTCGGCTATGCAAGTGTGCAGGGATCAATATTGGCTGTGACTTTATATTTATTACTCCCTCCGTCCGCCAAAAGTGGACCACTTTTACTATATCGGGCGTCCGCAAAGAGTATACCACTTTCCTTTTATAGAAATGGTCCCACCATTCACTTTAATCTTTTATCCTTACAAACACTCTTTATTTACAAAAAAACCACCCCAAATTCAATCTCAACCATACATCTCATAAAGTGGTGGGACCCTTTCTCCACTACATTAAAATTATCACCAATTTTATTAATTCCCGTGCCTAGTCAAAGTGGTCTACTTTTGGCGGACGGAGGGAGTATTATTTTTTTAAGAGCGTAATGAGATCATTGTTTCGTGCAATGCAGTATTATGATTAATAGATCCCATTGCACTAGTATACTGTGTAACTAATAGGGGTGAGGAATTCTCTTTTCTGAAAATAAAAAATTAAATAGAACCAAACCGAACCGAAAGCCTGAAAACATTTCATTTTGATTCGGTTATATTTTCAAAAAAAAAAAAAAATCGGTTACTATATTTTAGATTAAAACCGAACCAAACAACTGAAAACGTGACCCTATAAACTATTGTGAAAAGTAAGGAAATATTTGAAAAAAAAAAACAAGGGAATAGATACATGCACCATTGTATTTATGCGGTAGACATGATTAACACAAAACAAAATAAGGGAATACTGTATAGGAAATATACATCAAACAACACTTTTTTAAGAAAATTCATTGTTTCATGAAAAAATATATATTTATAAGATTCGCCCCTTCGATTGTGTATTTGTATTGAGCTGATCTCCTCTGCGCGAAATAAAATTTAATTGTTTCATAAAAGTAAAATTTAAAAAGTTTTAATTATCCTTATTTTAAGGAAGAGCTCACACAAAGTTTTTATCGTTTGTATGTGTACTCGAACCTTTAGTTCCGCAAAATTCAAAGGTAGTCAGTATTTTGAGTTTGGTGTGTGTATCTTTTATTTTTTCAATTGCAATTAAAGACCATAACATTATAGATAAAATAGTGTATGTGTTTCTTTTTAGAAAAAGTGCCACCATAGATAAAGTATTGTATTTGTTTTTATTAAAAAAAAATTCTAAATATTATTCCATCCGTCCCATAACAAGTGTCCTAATTTATTTCGAGAATTTAGGTGGATATGATTAAAGAGTAAAAGAAATAAAAAATGATGAAACCTACTTTTATTTTATGAGAAAAATAGAATTATAAGAGGCAACACCTTAATGTAGCCAAAACCTTTTAGTCATAGGAAATTCCAGCCATACAAATAAAAATATAGAGATAATAGCATTTCTGACAAAAATACCTTTTTAGTGTGTAACAGTGTAAAATACACTACTACACATTTTTTCGCTTCGAAAAAGTGTGTAATAGTGTATTTTACACTGTTACACACTTTTTTGCAATTATACACTTTTACGTTGTTACACACTTTTACAAAAAAGTGTGTAACAGTATTAAGGATATAATTGTACATTTACATTAAAAAATGCTAGTTTTTTCATATTTTATTTGGGTGGACACTTTTCCCTTTTCTTATACAAGAAGGACTAATTGAGCACATTAATTCTGGAGGAAATAAGTGGAGATGATTAAAAGGTCAAAAGGTAAAAAATGGTGTAGCCCACTTTCTTATTTTAGAAAGAGGACACTTGTTTTAGGACAACTCAAAAATAAAAGTACGACACTTGTTATGAATCAGATAGAGTGGTACCTAAGAGCATCTGCAGCAAGGCTCATTGGGCGTGCTCGAGCCCCGTTCGCTGCCGCGTCCTCCCGACTCGAAGGGCGGCTCGTGATTTCGAACCCAACTTGAAGAAGAAATGTATGGCGCGTGCAAACGCACGCACCTTTATAAAAAAATAAATTTTTTTAAAATCCAACCATTGCATTTTTCGAATTTATATTTAAATTCAAAATAGGCGTTGAACATCTTTTTAAAAAATATGTATATATATCCAAAAATCTCTCTATAAATTTCAACTCATTTCATTCATTTTTAATATCAAATTCATTATATATATACCTCCTCCGTCCACAAAAAATAGTCCTAGAAGAGGACGGCACGAGTTTTAATGAAAATGATTGAGTTTATTGTGAGTGGAGAAAGGATCCCACTAAAAAGGTAGTATTAATAATGATAATTAAATGTATTGTGAGTGGAGATAAGGGCCCACCATGTGATAGAAAGTTGCCAAAAGTGGAAAGAGACTAATTTTTGTGGACGTCCCAAAATGGCAAAAATGAACTATTTTTCGTGGACGGAGGGAGTATATTTTTTAGGAACATTATATTCTCTTCTTCTACTCCATATTTCTTAAAAATATGTCTTATTTTTCCAACTCTTCTTCTCACGATGCTTCAGAGATTGATACCGAAAATTTATTTTCTTCAAATTTAGAGCACGGTTGAGACGGTGGTGAAACATTTGGTGACGCATAAAAAAAGAATAAAAATTAACGAAGAAGAAAATATACATTCATCGTGATCGTGCGGCTGTTACTGAACAACTTTATAAAGATTGCTTTGCCCCGGAGCCGGTATGAGGCGAAGATATTTTCCCACGATATTTTTGGATAAGGAGATCCTTGTTCTTGCGCATCATCAATGTGCTGGAGTCGAATGCTAACTTCCAACAGCGCGAAGAAGCAACTGGGAGAGCTATCTTCACACCCTTATATAGAAATGTACGGTTGCAATTTAGCAATTCCAAATGACGGCGCCGCTGACCAATACAACGAGTACCTACGTGTTGCCGAATCTACGGCGCTGCAGTATTTGAAGAATTTTCGTTGATGCATCGTTTGCATATTCAGCACCGAATATCTGAGGAAGCCGAGCAGCGCCAACCGACGAAGGTTGTTAGCTATGGACGAGACGAAGCACGTTTTTCCCGAAATGCTAGAAAGCCTTGATTGTGTGCATTTTGATCTTGGAAAAATTGTCTGACGGCGTGGCAAGGAGCTTACACCTGAGGTTATCACGATGAGCCGATGACTATCCTAAAGACAGTTGCATTCCAAGATCTGTGGATTTTACATGCTTATTTTGGAGTCCCCGACTCAAACAAAGATATTAATGTTCTCAACCAATCGACGTTGTTTAATGATGTTCTTGGGGAAAGGGCTCCTCCGATGCAATTCGTCACCAACGAAGCTCATGGTGATTATGTAGTGTGTGTGTGTATAATTAAAGCGCGCGCGTTCTTTTTAATGGAAAAAGGTGGAATACATATATTTTTCCCATTTTTTTAATTCTTTTCACACGTTCTCTTAGTTGGAATTTTTTCCTCCGGCAGGAAGTAAAATTTTCCCTGACGGCCACATTTCCTACCTTTTCAGTCTAATTCATGATAATATTATTTCAAATTATATATGTGATAATATTTTCTCATATTTTATATTTTTATCATATTTAAATTTTACCCTCAAAATATAACTCATCTCTCTTCCTTTTCTCTCTCTCTTTGTAATATTTTTACAAATTTTTTCATTCAAAGAGAAAATGAGATAAAAAGAGTGAGCACTACTCAAAAGTGATAAAAAATTTCTAACTTTTCTTTTTCCTTTTTTTCTAATGATAAACTTCCACAAAAAAATAACAAACCCTTAGAAAAAAAGTAATTGGACTTCATCCCATATCGATTGTGCTGTGTGCTTGAATTACTATTCTAAAAGTAATTGGACTTCATCCCATATCGATTGTGCTGTGTGCTTGAATTACTAGCTTCACGAGTTGAAAATCGATTTTGATAAATTAATTGTCAAATTGTAAATTAATGATATACTCAAAAAATGAAGTTGAAAAAAAAAAGACACAATATTAGTTTTTAACTTAAAAAATGGTCACAGCACAAGAAAATGACTAATTCAAAGCAAATTTAAAAGCCCACCAACCCAACCCAACCCACTAAAAGCACGTTTTAGGTTCAAGCATAGGCCCAGACAGGACCACTGCATAAAAGCTCTATCTCAACTTACAATTCTCAATTCATTATAAAAAAAAAACTTACAGTCCTCAATTTAATTTGTCAAAATCAGCTTCAGATTTATTTATTTTCCAATAGATTTAAATTTTCAGTTTCTCATAATTGTTTGTCTAGCACCAAAAATGTGGCACCACGTAACCCCAATAGAAAATATTGTGATTTTAATAGGGTTTGCTTTGAGATTCAAGAAGTTGCACGTGAAAAAAATAAATAAATAAGCCAATGAAAACTCCAATGTGAGACAATCGATTTTCGTGTTCATTTTGATTTTTATTCCTTTTGGAATGAAAAATAAAATCCGGAAAAAGGGTTTTCAGATATTCTGAGGAAATCTTATCCACCGACTGAATATTTTCTTTTACATTCGAAGAAACAAAATACACTTCTCATGTAATATCTATTCATTCAAAAAGGGGAAAAAATTTAGTTGGTATAGCGTATATGAATTTTTAATGAAATATAAGTTTTCGAAATTTGTCGAATGAAAATTCACAATATAATTTGTCTGGTGAAATTTGGGATGCAGGTCATAATTGAAAAAATCTAAAAAATTAATGTCATTAAAAAATGAAAGATGTGGTCAAAAAAAAAAATATCAAAATTATGCTATAAACTATTTTTAACTCTTTATTAAAAAAATATAACTTTATAAGAAATTTTAATTTAACCCGCCATAAAAAATTGAGTGTTCAAAAGCTGAATCAGCTAATTTAATGGAACACATTTGTCTTTTATCCTGAGTTTTTTGTATGATTTTATTTTATTGCCGTCGATATTATTAGAACAAGATAAAATATAATTCAAAATAAAACAAAACAAAACAAAACACAGATAAATTTCTAAAATGTAAGTATTTAATCTAAACTTAACTTTGTTCCCTCATTTCGATTTCCCAACGAGTTCAATGGTCACAATGAATCGAGGAAAAGTCTTTTAATTAAATATTAAATGCCTACGAAAATATGCCTACTTCACTTCCTAGAAGGAACTCGTTTTCAACTCGGAATTGCCCTTTGCTTCTGCTTTCCCCACTGCCCACTTGCATTATTATTCAAATACATGCTTTTATTGCTTAACTACTGATTAACTAGCTGTGTTGATTCTTGATTGTCATTCTAAAAAAAAGGAAAAAAAGAAAAAAGATAAAAAAGCTGTGTTTGATTGTCTAAGTCAGATTATTCTTTTAATCACACACCGACTGTCTGTGTTTATTTATCCGAGTCAAATTATTTTTTTAATTCGTGTGTCCACAGATGTATTGTGGTTGAGGAAGTTTGAGTGAAGTATTGAGCACACGAACTTTTCTGGTTTTTATGATTATTTAATGTTAATTTGTTATAATTAATATGTGGTCATGCTTAAAATATAATTAATACAATAAGATAAATGATCATGTCACCATGAATAGGATGTGTGGACACACTTCCTTCAAATCTAGAATTAAAGAAACAAAGGAATATATAATTATATCGATTTTGTCTATATCTTGAAAAAAATGGTTAATATTACTTTCTATATCAAAGTTTGTCCGTTCTATTTTTTAAATTAAAATATAGAAAATACTTTTGATATTAACAAAATTCAGAGCACCTAAATGTTGATTTCAATTTTAAATCGAGTTGGTCTCCTGTAAGACCGTTTCTTATCAGGAGATTATAAAGAAAAATTACGCACACTTAAACACAAAAATTGCGGTGGCCCAGTAATTAGATACTTCGCTTATTATTTTAAAGTCACGAGTATCATCACTCACGCTAATCTCCTTCACTTATCATTCATAGCGAGCGAGTTTAATATTCAGGAGCAACACTTTTTTATTTGATGTTCAAAACATTACTTTTCTTCATATCAATGATTACTTTTTTTACGAATATTAGTTTTCTTCTTTATTTGATTCTTGAAACATTACTTTTCTTTTTATTTAATTTTCGGAAACATTACTTTTCTTCATATTAATGATTTTTTTTTTTCACGAACATTACTTTTTTTCTTTATTTGATTTTTGAAACATTATTTTTCTTCATATCAATGGTTACTTTTTTTTATGAACATTACTTTTGTTCATATTAATGATTACTTTTTTTTTACGACAATAATTATTTGACTAAATAAATGAATAGTATAAATTCTTGTGAGTAAAAATAATAATTATCGTGAAGAAAAGTACGTTTGATAAACATTATTTTGAAGTTATGACTTGCGACTCGTGCAAACCCGCCCCGACCCGCCCGATCTGCACCTCGACCCTAGCCCGATCCATTTTATATATACATTTGGTCTCACTCAAGAATTTGCCTTCTAAATTTAAAGAGGATCCATTTTTGGGGTATTGAATAATCACAAAATCTCTTGTACACTCTGGTGTACCGTATACCCGAGTTAACTCGTACCCAAATCCTGACCCGTATGTTAATCCAAACTCACATCCTAACCCAAATCGTGTAAATGACACTATTAAATTATACAGACGACACTGCTTATAATTGACACTATTCAATTATATAAATGACACTGTAACATTTTAAAATGTTATAGTGTCATTTTCAATCTTATATTGTCATTTACGATCTTATAATGTTAATTACAGAAAGTGTCATTTAAATTTGTGAATATTGTCAATTATACACAATGTCATTTACAATGTTATAGTGTCATTTATACGCAGTGTCATTTGTATAACATAATAGTGTCAATTACAGGTAGTGTCATTTGTATAACTAAATAGTGTCATTTATACGATTTGAATCAAAATGTAAATTTAAATCAGGATACGGATCAAAATTTAAGTACGAGTTAACTCAAGTATGCATACACCTGAATGTACCAAAAACCACCTCTTGAATAATTGTCCCCAAAAACGAAACTTCGTATGCAATAAAATTAAATAAAGCCGTTCGTAATAATAAAAATCCCACATCATCCTTTTAGTCTATAATATTAATTGCACGTAGATCATCGGTCGGTAATTCAACCATCACGTATTGAAAATATAGATCCAAATATGAAATAATAATAAAATAAATAAGTACTATTATGCCAATGTTAAAAGTGTGACTTATTTATAAGAATTGGTCATTGTGTCTAAATGTATAAATTTTTATCAAATTCTTGTTTTGTATATGAATTAAATTTTTTATTTAATGTATAAATTATTATGATTTTTCGCATAATTATTATTTTTTAATAAATTAATATTCTCATTACTAGTTAAGATTTAATAAAAATTCATATATTTAAATTTAATTACTCTTATGAAAATAAGCAAACTTCAGTTTAGAAAATACGCCCGCTGACTCATTAAAAATAGCTTGTATTTTATTTTAGGCTGTCCTAATATAAGTGACTTTGTTTTTATAAATGACAAAATTTAATCCTTAAAAATAATATGTATGTTCTACTATTTTTAATTAATTTATATATACTCCTATTTTTTCTTAATTTGTGTATCCAAAAATTTCATGTTACCTGTAAGTTGTAAGAGCATCCGCAATGGGGTTCCTTGATAGCCTACTTGATAGTCTACTTGATAGTGGTTGTGTTATTGAGTAGGTAGTGCTGCATTGGGGTTCCTTGATAGTCTACTTGATAACATTAGTTTTGATTTTATGTTTTTCATTTAAATTTTATTGCATAATTTAAATAACATATTTTTGTAATAACATTAGTTAAATACGCCATTAAACATAAAAAAAAATTACATAAAAATTTAAAAACACCTAAAACATAAAAAAAAATTACATAAAAATTTAAAACACCTAAAACATCATATTACCCCATCGTTAAAATCACATAATTAAAATCCTAGTCTAGACCACGACGCCTGAGCACGTCGGTGACCATGGACGCGTGCAATGCCTTTTGTGCGTCCGTCATGTGCATCGTATCCGCGTTCAGGAGCTGCATATCGAGCTCCCTCTCCCTGATATCGTTCCTCCGCTGGTACTGGGCGGTGAATGCCCTCATCTGTTGGTCGGACCTGTCCAACCTCTCCACTATTTCCAGTGGAGGCTCCGAGCTCGTATGCGACGCTGCTGCCTTCCCTTTTCCCCTTTGCAGCCTTCGCCGCTGCCTTCGCCGCCTTGTTGCCAATGGGCCGGGCAGAAGAGATCTCCTCGCCCGACGCCGAGGTGGTGAAGCCGCCCTCTTCCGTAGTCTTTGTCCTCTTGGAGGCATGCACGTCTCCAACGAGGTACATCGACTTGAACTTGGGATTGTTCCGGAGAACTTTCCACGCGTTCCAGAAATTGAAGGAGGCCCTATGTGGGCTTCGAGACTTGAAGAGTTTTTGGGCCTTGTCACGAAGCATATCATCCGAATGACTGGAGGGCCAATTGTTGCGCGTCTCCACCCAAATAGCTTCCCAGAGACGCACATCCGCGCTCACCCGCGACCAGTGGCCTTGAAGTTGCTTGATCTTAAGGTCGACGCCGAGGATGGGGTTCACACGTGCGCGGATCCGGCCCCAATACGCCTCTCCCTTCTGATCCGTCCCACGGATGGCGTCGTTGGTCTCCTCCGCCCAAATTTGGACGATGAGATCCGTATGCTCGGGAAAGTAAGTATGACGGATCCTTCCTTTCTTGTCGTGCTTGATTTTGGTGGCCATTTCCTTCCTCCGGCCGCCCTTCTTTGGTGGGGAGGCACTCTGCTGTGCACTGACCGGTTCCTCCTCAGGTAGGATCTCCTCCAAGTTGATTCCTCCCATATCGGGATGATAATCGGAGGAGAGATCGGGGCACCAATTTGGATCGTAGAAAGGGTTGTGTGGATCCATGACGGAGAAAATTCTTGAAGAGAAATGGAGGAGAAGAAAATTGGAGAAGAAGAGGTGTGAAGAAAAATGGAGAAGTTGGGGTTTTTTAAAGAGGAGAAGAAGAAAAAAAGAAAAAAATTGAAAACGGTCGGTCAAAGTGCGTAAATCGAGGCATTGTAGTCAAAATTCGAATTTATCTATTTTTTTTTTTTAATTAGGGCGCGTGCATTGCACGCGCCTTCCCTCTCCCCCCTTCGAGCATACTCGAAGACTCGAGTATTGCTCGAGTACCTCCCCCCGCAACGCACCTACTCGAAGGCAACGCCTTCCTCGAGGAGCCACTCGAGGAAGGCGTTGCGGGTGCTCTAATTACACGAAGGGAGTAAAAGCTACTCGAAAAATATTCATCAAATGTATCAGAAACTACCTGTACCCAAATATAAACTCAGATTTTCAAATTAAAATTGAGGTTAGAGAAGCATCCAGGTTGGTGGGAAGCACCCATTCCCCAATCCCAAAGTCAAGAACGCAATAATTGCACTTTTTAATACTACAAAATTACACGAATAACACAAGCAGAGTATGAACAGATTAATGTAATTACAGAAAACAAAGAATAAAAGAGTAAGAATTCATGATTTGGATTTACAGTGGCCCCAAAAGTATCAAATTTTCGGTGATTGGGATTTGAGAACAAGTGGTGGCAGTGCGACAGAGGAGGAGAGACAGGACTCGACTTCTTCGAAGCGCACACACATAAAGAAAAAGAGTAAATAAAATAAATAAATAATTTTATTATTGAGCCCTTTAAGCTAAAATATAAAAATTTGTGCAAGAAATTAAAGTTTAGAATAGACATCCATGGTGAGAGATGGTGATATATATGGATTGACTTCCAACTTGAAAACCCCTTTTTTTATCAATTTGCATCTAGGGCTCTCTTTAATCTGGTGAGTTTCTATATATTTATGTATTTATTTATCTTGATTCTATTTGATCAATGCTTTTACCGCTACTCTTTTTGAGGGTTCTTGATTATATGCTTTGATTGATTTGTTCTTGATTTGTAATTTTGATTCTCGAACTTCTTTGCTCTGAGTTGAATCCCTTGATTTGATCGAAAAAGGGAGTAGGATGTGACTCTGTGAGTTCTCTGAAAATGTGGGGTGATTTATAAGAACTAAAAATGAGTTAGTATCCTTTTTCTCTCAGTTTTGTCTGGTGATTTGGGATTTCTTGTAGCTGGGAAAGGGAAAAAAAATAAAAACTAAAAAAAGAGATTTTTAATTTCCTCTTGGTGATGTAGGAATAGTTGGAAATATGCAATTAATTTTCAGCAAAATTACTTATGGTCTTTACCTTGTAGATTGGCAGGAGAAATCAATGGCAGAATTAGTTCTAGAGGTTCCTAATTACCATTTAATAAGAAATATATTTAGATTCTGCAGAATTATTCACTTTCCCTTTATTTGGTTTTGGTTTTGGTTTTAATTTGAGAATAATTTGGCAAAATTTTGCAGATATGCAACTCTGTAGAGTATGGCTCGTAGATAACATAACATCCCTTCACCATATAGAAAATAGGAAAGAGATCATTAGCTTTTGTTGAAGTTTTTCTTGCTCGTCTCGTCATTCTTGTTCCTCATCTCCACTGAAATCAAAAATCACCTGATTCCGACCACTGGTTGGTTTGATGAATAGATGACTGAGGCTCTCTGTCCATGAAACGCTTGAAATTCATGCTGTTTTTGGTTGAGGAAATTTTGAGTCACTTGTCGAGGCTTGCTTGTCATTGATCCGGTGCATTTAAAACTCGATTGTACACTGGCATGAGAATAAATATGCTCAATTTATATATATATTCTAGGTTGGTATATTGTATTCATCTTCCTTAATTTACATGTGTTCATTTTGGTTTGTTTATGACGTGACTTCTGCTAAAACGTTTACATCTTTCCTACCCTATGATTGCAGTTTTAATATCTACCAATTTGGTACTTGCAAATTCTAAACTTAAAATGGACCCCGACGAGAGGCTATGTGCAACTACATGGGCAAAGTCCTCATCGGGCCATGAATCACTCAACACGCATTCAAATAACCGATCTTTAACAGATTTTGATAGACAGCAGCAGAAGTGGGAAGAATCCTCGTTCCATGGCTACGGAGTAAGGACCTCTGACCAACAATTTTCTGGTTTCAAACGACCATTTGCATCCAACGTTGATAGCCAGAGGCAAATGAACAATCTTCATGGTAAGCAGATACCCGAGGCTCATGAGTTGGATAATATGCAAAACTGGGATCCTAGGGCTATGCTGAACAATCTCTCGTTTTTGGAGAACAAGATTCATCAGCTGCAGGATTTGGTGCATTTAGTTGTCGGGCGCAGAGGCCAAGCTATGAGCCAAGCTGACGAGATCTTGGTTCAGCAACAGCAGCTTATCACGGCTGATCTCACCTCGATTATAGTTCAACTGATATCTACTGCAGGGAGCCTTCTACCGTCTGTGAAGAACTCCGAGAATTTGACTAGCCAGCTCGGGCAATTCAGTGGAACAGCGAGTCAATCAGCAGGAGTCTTGGATAATGTTGTTCATAACAATGCGAACAAGATGGAAGATCAACACGATCCAACGGGCGTTTTTGAGGATCATGATATGAAAAGCGATGATGATGCTGAAGAAGGAGAGAATCTCCCTCCCGGCTCGTATGAAATTCTGCAGCTCGAGAAGGAGGAGATTCTCGCACCTCACACCCATTTCTGCACTATCTGCGGAAAGGGATTCAAGAGGGACGCCAATCTACGGATGCACATGAGAGGCCATGGCGATGAGTACAAGACTCCAGCTGCTCTCGCTAAGCCCCACAAGGAATCGAGCACCGAACCAATCCTGATCAAGAGGTATTCCTGCCCTTACGTTGGCTGCAAGCGTAACAAGGATCATAAGAAGTTTCAGCCTCTAAAGACGATCTTGTGTGTGAAGAACCACTACAAGAGGACCCACTGCGACAAGAACTACACCTGCAGCCGCTGCAACACGAAGAAATTCTCGGTCATTGCGGATCTGAAAACGCACGAGAAGCATTGTGGGAGAGACAAGTGGCTTTGCTCTTGTGGCACGACCTTCTCTAGGAAGGATAAGCTTTTCGGCCACATTGCTCTCTTTCAAGGCCACACCCCAGCTATCCCTCTCGAAGGGGCTGGGCCATCTGATCAAGGACAAAGCAGCGTTGAAGCAGCAAACAAAGTCGAACAACTGGGCTTCAACTACAAGTTAGACGATCCTAGAAGAAGTGTGTTGCAAAGTATAATGGAGGTTGAAGGACCTGGAGAGGAGGATCCAGCAAGCTATTTCTCGCCTTTAGGTTTTGATACGAGTAACATGGCCGGATTTCAAGAATTCCCTCGACCTCTATTTGAGGATGCAGAGAGCCCCTTCTCGTTCCTTCTTTCTGCTTCCTGTGACTACCCTCCGAAGAACGAAAGGTACGCCGCTCCAAATGATCTGGAATAAGGCATTGTCGTTCGTTGTTAACGTAGCTTTGAGTACTGTGTATCCCATGTATTAGTTCTTGACATCAAATAAATATTTCTGTAGAATCTTTTCCAATTTCCATGGTGATCTACCATTGTTGCTGTCTCTTTTCATCAATGAAATAGCATTATATTCATCATTTTGCAGATTCTTGTCATTTTATGCATTTATAATTGCTTTGTGGCAACAGATCAAAGTAAAGCAAGACTTCCATTTGATTATATCCACTGCCAAAATATAGTAACATAACATACAACGAGAAATTGAGAAGCGCTCAAATTTGGGTCATAAATTTTGCAACTGCCTAAGCTCTCATCGGTCTGAAATTGGAGTTGTGCAGCAGTATCAGCTTCAAACCCTTAGCTCCGTCTCCCAATCTCGTGGCTTTCTTCATGGGGCTCGGGTAGTATTTCTCTTTAAGGACAGTATCATCCACACAAGTCCAAGTAGGCCCTCTTGGAGAGCTGTCGGAATACAAGAACCTCGCTGAGAAAGGGTTGACAAGACTGGCACGAAATTCCTTTGCTGTCTCGCAGATGACACCCTGCACCGAAACATAATCACTGAGACGCGTTGCAAGTTCAAACAACTGTATAAAGGAACTGTATATGGATAGAGATGAACTTACTTCAGCCATGGCTTTGATTTTTAGAGTGACATCATCACTGAGAAGGACAAGATGTCCATTCATGGCTTGCTTGAAGAAAAGGGCAGATTCGAGAATGTGGTCTGCAGCGGTTGGAGTGACGATTTCTTGCAAACTATAGGGAGAGAAAGGGATAGAGCCAACAGAGAATGCTCCCTTCTCCTCACCGAACCAGTGAGCAGAGGCAGCAGCAGGCGGAGTTGGTGGGACGAGCCTGCTTTCCTCTGCTGAGCTCTGCACATGAATCCACCACGTTGATGAAGCCATACATTCTTCGATCCACTGCAGTGCAGCAGAGGCCTCTGTCATTCTTGACAGGAAACTAGCGCGTCTCACCATGCAGTCGAGCTCCCTCAAGACTGAGATTCAGAAGAGAAGGGCATCATCATTCATCTAAATCAAAGAAAAGTTTACAATAGAGAAGAATGTTAGATCCATCATACCGATTCTTGGAATGACCAAAGAAGTCCCTCGAAGACCTCTCAATAGCTGCAGCTCCCTCCTCGACTTCTTGTTTAGCAGACAAGCAGTGTCTACTACAATAATCCACCTGTTCCCACTCACCTTTGAGTAATCGATACATCTGCTTTTTCTCATCGTGCCTTCATGAGCTGAAGGTATCGGTGTGGGCTTATCATCACCGGTGGAAATCACAGGCAGCAGAAGAAAAGGTTCCCTTTCTGCTGCCTTCATAACACAAGGAGGCTGTTTCTTCAAGCTGCAATGGCTTTTGGAAGCAGAACTTGCTGGTTTACGTTCCTGAAGGATGCCTCGACTAACTGTCTTCAAGGGCGAAGGTTTGTGAAAGTTCAGATGCCTAACTTCTTGAGAACTCCCAACGTTCTTGATGGACCTAAGCAGATGACTGTTTGGAGTCATGTTCTCTTTGTCTGAGGTGAAAACTTCTTCGTCCTCGTCTGACATTGATTCACTCTTCAAAGTTTCGTTGAATTTGCCCCGCAAGGATCTGACCAGACAGGAATCAGGAGAGGCATTCTCCTTGTCCGGCGTGAAGATCTCTTCATCCTTATCAGGACTAGCATCACATTGATCTTTCAGCATTGATTTGCTTACACAATTTTCAATCCCGCAGGTTGCCTTGCTTCTGCTGGTTCTGATCTTGACACCTTCGGATTTACCCCTCCTTGACCAAATGTTCATCCCTAACCTTTTCTCCGAGTTCCTCTCAAAAGCTTCCACAGTTTCTGCTAATGGAATGCTGCGCAAGAAATCGTTTTTGTTTATGCATATTTCTGGCATGCTCTCAACTTCATCTTCAAGCTGTGGTGAGTTTTCCTTTTCAACTTGACATAGCTGACTGCTGTAGAATTCATTTTCTTCTTCACGTATTTGAGGCGAACTGGCCTCATCTTCGGGCAGTGGAGGCGTAGTTGCCTCATCACAGAACGGCCGATCTTCCATAACTTCACCTAGATCATGAAGCAAACTATCCCCATCCTGAAAATTCAAATCACAGAATACATACAAAATCATTAAATTTTGACATTTCATGAAACCACATCTCTAACAAGACTTCTTCCTTTACATTTTTACCTGCTCCGTCGCCCCTTCTGTTTCTTCATCAGCTGATAACGATACATCCAGCGATAACAGCTGGCTACCAGTGATTTCATTTTCGTTGCTCAACATTTTTACCTGCTCTGTCGCCCCTTCTGTTTCTTCATCAGCTGATAACGATACATCCAGCAATAACAGCTGGCTACCGGTGATTTCATTTTCGTTGCTCAACATTTCAGGCAAACGAGTGTTCTCTACTTCTGCAGTTGTTTCTTGCCACCCTAGAGCTTCTATTTCATCACTCAGATCCCAGCCCCATTCATTTTCACGAGAGAGACGATTCTCATCCTGAAAAATCAGATGCCAAATTAGTATAATCAGACATCCCAATAGAACATCCATGATGATGTATAATTATTTCAATCTACCTGATCTGCTCCTTCTGTTTCTTCATCGACTGTATCCAATGTATCCGGCTGAGGTACAAACGGGTCGTTTATATCATAAGCAAAGCTGATCGGAACCCAGTCAAGTCGGTACAATCTACTCGATTCCCCCAGCTTCAACGTGTCACCCGGAACTAGTTCCATTGTGACCCCGGGCTCGATTCTTTTCCCAGAAATACAAGTCCCATGTACTGATACAAGAGAGGCAACAATTCAATAAATTCAGTGCAGCAAGCATCACACCAATACACAAACTGAAGTGTTAAGGTGCTTCTAACTCTACAATCAAGGCTATGGTGATTAGGAACTGGCTGCCAATATGGAACAATGCCTACCCAATTTGAATCTCTTAAATTGTCAAGAAAAAAATAGGGCTTTCATTTCAAGAATTTATTGACAAAAACCCAGAGATTGCCCCATCCAATTGGAATCTCTAAAATTATCAAGAAAAATTTAGGGGCTTTCATTTCAAGATACATACTGAACATCGGAATCTCTAAAATTAGTAACACACACAGCAAAGAAGTTTGACCGAATTAAGATAAATTAGTTCGTTGCAGAGAGTAATCCAATTCAAAAAACTGAATGCAGGCACACAAAATCAACATATACACCTGAAATTTTGTATCAAATCGAAATACCTAATTTGCAAAAAGTTACAATTCAGGAAAGGGTTTCTAGATAAGTGAAAGAGACCAGAAGAAAAACTTAGGCACATCAAAATACGCAAACAGATATCATCAATTTCACACACACACACACACACACACATAAACGCTGTGGAGGATTACCCGATGATAAATCGGTGACGAAAAGAGATCGAGAAGAGGGCATAGAGTGAATGCGGAGATGAAATCTGCTGATACTCGGGTGCTCCAGCTTTATATTACAATCGGGGTGCCTCCCCACCAGCAATATCTCTTCCCTTTCCGATTCCTGACCAGAAATTTCGGCCGAGGAAGACGAAGAAATCGGAGGAGGGTTGTCTAGAACAAAGATGTTCTTCAATATACAATTATTCTTCAAGACTGTGAAAACTGGGATTTCTCTCTCCTTTGGCCTCACTTGTTCTTGATTCTCCGCCATTGTAGTGAGAGGATGAAGCTTATCGTGAAGAAAATGGGTTCCTTGATTTTGGGGTTTCTTGGAGTGGAAAGGGAAGGAGAAATATAGTTGGGAGTTTGAATTGAATCTTTTTGAAAATGGTTACCGTTGGAAATTATGATGGCTTTTGCTCGATGTGAAACGGCTCATTTAGTCATTTGCTCAAACCAACCATGGAAATAAATTGACTACGATTTGACCTAATTAATACTACGACTTTATTCTATTATTATACCCTCCGTCTTATAAAAACATGTATAGCATGAAACAATACGAATTTTAAAAAATTCTGTAAAGTGTAGTGTGAGTGGAGAAATGGTCCACATGATTGTGAATCTGTGATGTTTAGTGGGATAATTATAACAATAAATGACTATACATATTTTATGGGACGGACGAAAAAAGAAAATTATGCATGTTTTTATGGAACGAAGGGAGTATAAAATTACAATTTGACCTAATTAATCCGATTTTTATAAAATTAAAATTTTATAATTATTATATAATACAATTATACAATTAGAGATTGTTGATTCCTCCTCAATTCACTCCCCTCCATGGCTTAACAATAGATTTTTATTTTATATTTTTGCCGTCCTACATTTTTTTAAATAATAATTTATTATTTTATTTATATATTTTCAATTATAATTCTCTTTTTCAACATGGAAATTTTCTATTAATAGTAAAATTTTCTTTATTTTTCGTTTCTCTTTTCTTTTTTATTCTCATTTTTGCTAAAATATATGTATTTTAGTTAATGATAAAATATTCAATATACATATTAAATTAAAGATCAGGGCGAGAACTTTAATTTGATATATAATATATGAATAATAGGTTTTAAATAATAAAGTTATACAAGTCAGAAGTTTTAAAATAAAATACTCTTATCCCTCGTCTCTTTTATTATATACAATATAGTTTTGTGTTAATAGGCAAAAATGCCCTTTTCTTATAAACACTTGTAAAAATGCCCTTTTTCACTATAGTTTTCATTGTATTTGAAAATATTAAATATACATGTATTATTTGATTTATCAAATGAGTGTATTTTGAAAATAGTCACTTTGGAATAGTAAATTTAAAAATTGCCCACTAAGATAAAAAAATTAGCCACACTTACCATTTTACCCTTGCATATAAAAATTTTGAAATTACCTGCGCATTCACACCCAGTCGAATTCACAATCAGTATTCATTTAGGTTGTGAATTCAAGTAATCGTGAATTTGAGTTTTTAAAGTTTGAATTTATAACTACAAATAGTGTTAGTCGTGAATTCAAGTTTTAAAGCGTGAATTCACAGCTATAAAATATTGTTAGTCATGAATTCATAACTAGGAATATTGTTAGTCGTGAATTCAAGCTTTAAAACTCAAATTCACGACTAACAATAGAGTTGGTTGTGAATTCGAGATTTAAAACTCGAATTCACAACAAACACTAGCAATTCAATTGTGAATTCATCAAACTGGTTGTAAATTCTAATTTTAAAACTCGAATTCACAATCAAAACAACTAGTTGTGAATTCGAGCTTTAAAACTCGAATTCACAACAAAAACAACTAGTTGTGAATTCGATCTTTAAAACTCGAATTCACAACCAATACTAATGATTCAGTTGTGAATTTATCGAGCTGATTGTGAATTCTAGTTAGGAGGGCGGATCCAGGATTTGTTGATGGGGGGGGCTGAACTCGAAGGTATTGTACAGGGTTCGGGGGCGGTAGCCCCCGAGTCAATTTTCTTTGGACAGTTTGTACAGTTCATTTTTATGTCTAAGTAGAATTTAATGGATTTAAGATTAAAAATCAGTCACATAATATAATACATAGTTGTACTCTTTCTATTGATTCAATAATAAGTACATATAAAGCATATAAAGAACTACATTTATGCATTTTTAAAAGAAAAAATTATATTCTATAAAAATAAACTATTTTTTATTATTATATTAAAGATTTTTTTTTTTTTTAATGTTTTTTGAAGGTTGGACTGGGCTATGAGCTGAATAATGTAGATACTAAGCTAAATATATGCAATATATAGAAGATATGCCCCTGATTCTAGTTTTAGTTGTGAATTAATAGATCTAGTTGTGAATTCAAAAACATTAATTTATGAATTTATAGATCTGGTTGTGAATTCACAAATCTGGTTGATAGTACACAACTTCAAATATTTAATTAAATCTACAACAATTTTCTCCATCATTTTTTTTAATTGTTGTAAAAACTATTTTTTTTTGTTAATATTTAATTGTTACCGTAGCTTCGTAGCCTCCCTTGCTGCTTCTCATCCCTATATATCCATCAATCACAAAAACACGCCTCTGGAATCTTCTTCAACGAAGAAAAGACGACATCACAACTAATTTTCTTCTCGACAAAATAGTTTTCTTACGACGAACTTCACCGCGCTCAGCCATCTCTGGACCCTTGTCTCCAGAGTCGTCCATTCCATTTTCTTCAGTTGAGCATTGTTTAGGAGAAAGAGAGAAAGATGAGAGAGAGAGAGAGAGAGAGAGAGAGAGAGAGAGAGGAGAGAGAGAGGTGCAAAGAATTCTTACTTGAAATTTAAGAGATGTTCAAATCCAATTCATCGATCACAAATCAATAAGCTGGAGTAAAATCAATCAATCAATCGCCATGAGAGTATAGAACCATCCACGAGTTTGATCCAAACCCTTGATGCGTCTTCGACTTTTGGGCCATTTGAGAAGAGAACAGGATTTACAGGAGGGGAAGTCCAGTAAGAGGCAGACGAGAGAAAAATGGTCAGAATGGGCATTACCAGCCCAGATTGCATATGTCATGTTTACCAGGAACGAGCTGAGGTGTAGTACTCCTCAGTATCTTATCTGAGATGTGGGAATCCCGAAGTGTACCACCTGGTATGAGCTAAACCCGAAGAATCAATCCGTTCGATCACAAACGTAAGAAGCAGCTAGCCGAAGCCAGAAAATGAAAGTTCAATCAAGAAGATTTGATGGAAGATTGTCGGAGGAAGAAGAAGGGACTGGAAGAATCGAGAAAGTGAGGGAGTTGACTCAAGAATGCAGTTGGAAGAATATCTTCAATCAGATCAATCAATGATTGAACTAAAGAATGAAAGAATATCATGATGAAGATATGAAAGCCAGAGCAGCTAGGATTTGCCCTCCACCAGTCGTCAGTATTTAAGGAAGAGGAGATGCAGGAGGAGAAGAACTTTTGGTCGGATTTTTGCACTTCTGCTCCCACTTATTGTTTATCACTTTGCATCCAGAAACAATTTTCAATTACGTTTTGCTTTAGTTCTTAAACACTTTATCGTTTTAAGTAGTTGTAATCGCAAGGACGACATTCTCGGGCATCTTTGTTCCCGGTATTTTATTATCTATTACCTATCTACGCTTTGCTTATATCATGAATTCATTTCAGTTTGTGTTTGTGTATTTCATTATGTGTGAGTAGTTCTCTTGGTGAGATTTGAGGGAAGGAAATTATTATTGTTGATACGTAAACATTCGGGAGACTATTGTGCCTTTGGTTGAGTCTAGTGGTTCCGAAAGGATCTGAGCCGAATCATGGACAGTAGGGGCCTAACGGGTGATCTCCGTTCGGTAAAAGGCTGTTTATGTTAAGCAAATGCCAGGGTATACCAGGGCGTGACAACCGGTATGCCCACGACCGAGAGCAGCGTTAACAAAAAGCGTTGTAGATCCGGAAGAGCGGGAAAGGATTAATGGAATACACTGTCCTTCCTTGGTCTTGGGCTTCTCTAGCAATTACGCATCAACTGTGACGAGGCATAAAGCTATGGGTATCAAACAAGGAAAGTGTCGAACGCATCCGTAGGTGTATCGATGACTGGTTGGACGCAATTTCAGAAATCAATAGCCCAGGAGGTATACCTTCCGAATGTGCAAAGTCAGGGACCTTGGGAGAGAAGGTTGGTGAGGGTCATACTTGGTGGATAATGGGTATGACTATTACCTAAAGAGAAGTAAAGCAATGCCTTGTGATTGGGGAATGTGTGACCTTCGGATCAAGTGACTACAAGGGACTCAACCATCCCAAATGTGAAGTGTAATCTCTTGAAACGCTCCAATGTTTTGGGCCACGCCTTGAGATTACACAGAGCATGGACGGATCTGTGGTATGCCCATGACCGAACCCAATATCGATAATAGTCCGGACCTAGCTCAAATCTTACCCCCTTGTTATATTTGATCTTTGTTAGTTTATTTGCGCAGGTTTACACAGGTTGAGAATTGTGACACCTCAATTTGTACGCTGAGAACAAAGTGGTTCCTCACTTCTTGTGGGATTCGACCCTACACTTACCACTAAGACTAACTTATCCAGTTGTGGGTATATGAGCGTGTACTGTCCGTCTAGGGGATACACGTGTATTTTAATCTTACCATACGACGGGTGCTTGTCAACCCTCGGCCACAAAATGTCTTGGGAAATTATTCTCAAATAGTTCCACATTCTCAAATGGATAGTGGATATAAGCATAAGGCATGCAGAAGAAGTCAGAGAAGTGGAAGAATAGAGAGAGAAAGATGAGAGAGAGAGAGAGGAGAGTGAGCGCGCCTACCGAGAAAGAGAGAGTTACGTACAGAATAAAAGAGAGATGAGAGAGAGAGAGTTGTGATATGTTTTTTGAAAATGTGTAGTGTATTTGTGATGAAATACCATTTTAATCTTAGGGGCAGTTGTAACACACAACATTTTTACCTAATTTCTCATAGTATTGAGACACTATTAAGAGTACTGAGATATTACCATTAACTTATAATGGATAAGACGAAGTTTCTCAGTAGATTAAGATACGAGTATTTAGAAGTCCAACGATAGAGTTATTGAGTGAGTCGTATTGGTATATAATGAGTTTAGATAGAGATGTCGATTGAATTGAGAATAGATTATAGTTTTTCTTTTCGGATGATGAAGTAGAGTCATTTCTGTGATAGTTATTTTATTAAGAGTTAAGTTGATAACCGGATAAGAAATAGAGACGATGTATGCGAGTGAGAATCACTAGAGAGAAATGTCAGATTTTTTAGACGATTGATTTGACGTTAGATTTTGACTAATTGAGATGTCATGTTTGAGTGAGAATATTTGAAATGTCTTTTATGTGACCTACGTGGTGATATATTTGAGAATTGAACGAGATTAATTTTAATTGGTAAGTAGTAATGTTACTATTTATATTATAATTTTTCCTAACGGAATTTCTCGGAACTTATTTTTCTAAGATAGATGCGAAGTGAATTTTTGTGTACCCTAAGTGTTATAATTATTTTGACAACACAATTAGATGATTTTGATTCATGATTTATTTCTAACTAGTGCATGATTTTCCCTAAGTTAACTTTTCCTACACTTTACTTCATAATTGAGTAACAACAATATTTTAATATTAAGCATGAGATATTTTTGCATCAAGTGGCCAAATGGGCATTAATTGAGAATTTAATGAGTTAATGACTTAGTGAGCAAGACTTTGCATTAAACAAAACAACTCTCTCTCTCTCTCTCTCTCTCTCTCTCTCTCCCCTCCCTCATTCTCGCCCCCTCTCTCATCTCTCTCCCTCGATCTCACTCTTTTTCTCTCACTACCACCATTGAAGATCATTTCCAAGCTCCAAGAATCATTCCATACTTAGATCTTTCCTAAAAACAAGCTCTAAACCTCAATTCCTTTGAATCAAGAGCAAGGATTGAAGGAGTTTCAAGATTTGAGTCAAGAAAGTCTCTACTTTTTATTGAAGTCATTGAGTAAGTGATGAACCTACTTAGATCTAGACCTATTGGCGTTGTATATGTGTCTATATTGATGAATCAAACAAGAAAAACACCCCATCTTTTATTTTTTAAATTTTCGAAAAATTAGGGTTCATACCCTTAAAAAAATTCATTTCATTTTCTTAAATTGAGGTGATATTTATGCAATTGAAGACCTATGATATTGATTTCCATGTGTAAAGAATATATTTAAAATGGATTATGAGATTTGAAATAGTTTAGTTTGTCTAATTTGGGAAGTTTTGATTTTGGGGCTTAAGTGATGAATTGATTGGTGATGCTATTGAGAGTATTGATATGGTGTTTCAGGACATATGGGGAATGCTTACTTATGCCCATAAAGGGTGAAATTATACTAATCGCGCAGGTATATAAACCAATCTCAAAGACTAGTATTTGAAGTGGCGGGTCTACGTAGTCAGGAGCATTAGCGCAGTCACATTAAAGGACAGCTAGAAAGGTGAGCGAAGTCTACGCAGCCAGGATCACCAGCGCAGTCACATTGAGGGATAGCTAGATAAGCGAATTACACTTTAAAGACTACCAGAGCCGGTTGGAGGGAACTAGAGAAGGAGATTCCTGCACGAACACCCGAAGTTTCGACCAGCACAACATTGATCTGCAATACTTCAATCATAAAGCTTCTAGTTAGTTAAAAATGAGTGATTTTTAGATAGTGACCGCTATTAGTATTAGTACATGCAGAGTACGTGAGAAATATAAGAAGACCATTGTACCCTTTGCCCTTGTAATTCCTATATATACTCCATGTAATCCTTCTCGAAGGCTCTGTGGATTCCGAATAAAAATATCTAATATTGTCTAAGTGTTCAGGAGTCCAAGTTTTATCGGAAGTTCTCAAGCACTCAGGTCGATTCTTTACTTCGTTCTCGTATGTTTAGATTAGGTTCGTATGTTTAGATTAGGTGTTGGTTTCATGTTTCACCATGATGTGAGTTAGTTTGATGAGATTTGGAAAAAAATTGATTCTATGGTTTAATCTACTAATTGATGATTTATATATGTGATTAAGTGAGTTAATTTGATAGATTTAAGGTTTGATTGATGAATTATGCATGTTTTGAAATTTTCAAAAAGTTTAGTTTGTTAAAAATTGGGACCTTTTTTATTTATGTGTTAAATGATTAAATTGGCTAAGGTTAATTGAGTATAAGCATGATAGGATCATTTATTAATGATCAATTTGGTTAATTGTTGAATACTTATAAAATTGCTTGAGTTTAGTTTACTAAGAATCTGGGATTTTTGATTAATGATGTTTATGTGCTAACTAGACTATATAGAAGATGGAAGCATGATTAAATAGAGTAATAATGTTGAATTGTGAAAATTCTCCAAGTTTAGTTTGTGTATATGAAAGAGACCTCCCATATGTGATGAGTTATGAGTTCAATATGTCTATGTGTGGCTACTTTATGATTAATTGAGCCTATATATGCGATATGAGACGAAACGAACCCTCCCCTAAAAATCTATGTGATGACCGAAAATGTATTAAGAAAGGAGAAGAAGATTTTGAAATTTCTTGAGTTATATGATCACTTATTTGTGCTATTGTGTAGTATGTGAGTTTAACTTGATTTTTTTTAGTATTTTCTGACAAAGAAATCTAGAGGTTAGTTTGCTAAAAATGTTATAAAGTGGAATTACCTTCTTATTCGAATTATTTTTGGATAATTGATTTAAGAATGTTTTATAATATGTCCTTAGCTTTCTAAATTAATTTTTTGGGAATTTTTCCCCAACTAAAAATATTTTTTCATTTTTACAAAAAGTTTTGAATATGTTTGATAAGATGCTATCGAACTTGTTTAGTTATTCTGTGTGCTTATCTATGTGTTTATTTCTTGATGAAGTCTAGTCCTAAATTAGGTGATAAGTCAAGAATAGAAATGATGATTACTTAGGAAGTTTAATTGATAGGAGATCGAGATAGTTGGAGTGAAGTGATGAGACTTGATAGACTAGTACTAATATAAGAGTAGTGCTATCAGTAAGAAGGTTACTAACTGATTGATGTTTTGTTATATAAACTACCTACACCGTGTACGCTACCTGAAGGCACAAGCGACGTAAGGAAGTGAGGTGAAACAAGAGGTTAATAAAGAAAGAGTAAGCATGAGTCCAGGTGGTCGGGCATTACTTTTTACTACGAATGAATGCATGATATGATTTAACTGTTAATTTCAGTTTTATAAAATGTTCAAATGATGAATAGTTCTTATGAAATGAAATGATTTGTGAAATAATTGTCTGCCAAAAATATTTATGTTTTATGTATGAATCCTATCTGTGTTAGTTCGCCAACTTTAAAAGAAATTGAATTCGGACCCTATGCTAAGGTTTGCTAGTAAGGGTTAACGTGTACACTCATGGAGACCGTGAGTCGCTTGCGATCGGTCTTGGCGTTTGTAGAAGGAGACCTCATTCCCGGCGCGTGACATAAGCACAGATATGGATCATATGAAGGAAAATGATCGGCCGGTCAATTTTATGAAAATGAAAGAAATGTTTTAGTAAGCACAGGTCTTTCAAGAAAATCCCTATGTGTTACTGTTTGGCAGTACAATTTATATGTGTATGCATGTTTGCATTTTCGGCATGTGCCTACCGAGTATCTTTATACTCAGCTTGCATGTATTTCTAAATGTGCAGGTTGAGCAGTCGATGGAATGGAATGGTGTTGAGCGGATTCTCCTTTTGATGTTAAGAAATGAAACCTTGAGTATGCATCTTCATATGTATAACTCACACGTTTTCCGCTGCAAAACACTTTGATTATGATAACTCTATGTTATGAAGTTGATACACTTGTTATTAGGTAACCTATCTCGATCAGGTCTCCCTTGCGTGTATATTTTGTAAGTATCCAAATGATCATATATGATCCTAGTATCTTATCAATAAATGACATTTTTATATACTTTAATGTTAAGTAATTGTCCTTTTCCTTCCCTGCTCCTAAATTCCCATCCCAAGTCATAATCTTGGCTAAGCCGTGATTAGGGATATCGGGCTGTGACAGCAGTTTAGTCATTTAACACAAAAAGTGGATAACTTTTAAAGTTTTTATTTGAGTCGGTAAATTTTTAATTCACTATAAGAAATAGGCTAGTTTGATATATTGACTCTTATGAAATTCTATTATTTTAGAATGAAAAACACAGTTCCATGTGTGTGTGTGTGTTGGCCAAGCAGTAAGGGGTTAATGCCTAAGGCCGAAGGTCTTGGGTTCGAGTCTATGATATTTTTATTTTTCAGCAATTCTATATTTATTTTATTTAATACTCCCTCCGTCCTGCCAAGCCTGAGGTGTTTCTTTTCGGCACGAGATTTAAGAAGTTTGTGTTTAGTTGTTTAAGTATGTTTGTAGGTTTGAGGTTAAGTCATTATCTATATAATTAATATCTTTAAATTATTTTTAACTAAAAATTTTAAATTTCATAATTTGATTTTTATTTTCATTTTTGATTTAATATTTTTTTTAACTTTAAATCATAAATTACAATAATCATAAAATTTGATTCCTGCTCACATTTTGTCACAATTAAAGTTTGATTCCTGCTCATATTTTGTCACAGTAATTTGAAACTCAAAATTAAAGTTAAAGCAAACAAGCACAATTTGAAAAAATTTGAAAACACAATTCATTTCAATAATGGTCTCGGAGATCATCTCATCACTGACCAATACGAACAACAATCATTATCAACAATCATCTCATCGGAGTAGGTTGCCTCCGCGGTGGCGATGAGAAGCTTTGGCTGCCACCCACAACATGAGTGCGGAATCAGGAGACAAAGAATGGACCCCTGATTTTACAGAAGGGTTTCGGGCCCGCCGTCGCCTCCCCCACCGCTCAAACACATCATAGCAGCGGGGGATGGCCGGGAAATAGATCATAGGCGGAACTATCGACGAACTTGACTGAAATCGCCAGAAGAAACCAAAGAAGACGACTCAGATCCCACCAAATACTAGCAATCCCGCCGAATTTCCTCCCATCACCGCCCCAAATCCCCAACAACCATGTCGTCCTTCCAAACCCTAGCCACTACCACCACCGTAGAACACTTAGTCTTAGATCTCTGGGAACGAAGAAAATCATAAAGCGAAGCCATAAATCTGCTCGTGTGCACATAGCGAGGGCTGGGCACTGGGCTGGGCAAGCGACATCCTCTACGCCGTCGAGGCAGCAGAGGCAGGGGAGCCGAGAGGGAGAAAGGTGCGACTGTAGAGGCCGTTGGCCTCCATCGATGGCAACACCGTCGAGGCGGCGACGGTAAAGGAGCCAAAAGAGAGATAGGTGCCGTTGTGCTTGAGAGAGAGAATAACGTGTTCGAGAGAGGGAGAGTGAAAATGGGTTGAAAAAATAAAGGTGTAATTAGTAGCTTTAATTAAGATATTATTTTTTTTTAATTTTTGCCAAAAAGAGAAATGACTCAATCTAGTTGGGACGGTCCGAAAAGGAATATGACTTAAGCTCAGCGGGATGAAGGAAGTAAATTTACGACTCAAGCTTGGCGAGATGGAGACCTGGGGCTTCCTAGGCTTCCGTTGAACGGAGATATTTATGAGAATTAAGAGATCAGATACAGTATTCGCCATATAGCCCATATTAATATTGGTGGATGTTTCTTGAAAGCAAAGCTTGAGAAGAAAAATCATAGCCTCATGGGAAGGGGAACGATCCTAAAAAATAATAGTATTACGGTGATGCCATAAGCCCCAAAGCAAAGAGACAATACCCACCAGCCAAATATTCACAACTTGATTACTGGCATTGAAATTCATAGCATACACAATAAGGCTACCGATATCATGTACAAAAGGTACCTCCATTTTGAACCAAGAAAAGAAAACGCGCCAAACCAAAGAAGAGAAAGAACAAGTCCAGAAAAAATGGTCAATAGTCTCATCTTAGCAGCGACATAAGAGGCAAATGTTAGGGCCAAAGATACCCCGACGACAAATGGCATCGCAAGTAGGGAGGCAACCCATGATGATGCACCAAGTAGTGATGGAGCAGCCCATGGGGATATAATTGAGCCAAATCCAATCGCCCCAGTCCACCACGGGAAAAGAACGACGAAGGTAATCGGAAGCTAACACAGCAATGACGTCCCCAAAAGATGAATGAATCCACAGGTGATCATCGACGTCATCGGAGATGAGGAGAGATATAATGTCAAAGGCCACGTCGGGAAAAGAAATCAGAAAATAATAATTCGAAACCTTCTGAGAAAGATAAGGTTGCATGAAGGCAGGAATCTGAAGCTTATCCATAAGACGATATCCAAGCCAATTATCCCGCGAGAAGCAGATCGTGTCACCTTTGCAAATAAAGCAGAAAGAATCATGAGCTAAGGTCTGGACAGTATTACGAATCCCCACCCAAATGGAAGACGATGCCCATTTGGAGACAAATCAAAAGAAGAAGTAAGATATTTCTTCTGGAAGAGCGTGAAACCCAAAGAGTTAGATTTCATGATCTGCTAACCCAGACGGAGCATAAAACTGGCATTAAATCAGTAAAGGAATGAACCCCAAGAACCCCTTGCTATTTTGGAGCACAAACCTTAGGCTAGGAGATCAAGCGAATGGTTTGCGCAGGGTGCTACCCGTCCAAATGGAAGTGCGGCAAGCGCGATCCAAATCATAAAGGAGCTTGATATGCCATTCATAAATCAGCATGCTATGAATAGCTGCACTATGGATTACAGAGGACAAAACACAAAAATGGTCGGCCATCGAAAGTTGAGAACCTTGCCAACGAGGAAAATTGGCCAAAATCTTATCACGGATGACAAGCAGCTTATTAGCTGTCAAGTGACCTGAGAAAATAGGTATATGAAAGGGACGAAACCAGTGGAAAAGCTGAGATAGCGCTGACACCGGTGCTTAAGATGAGTAGGAACACCTCGGCCAAAGTAGATGGTAAATTTGTCTTTGTTGCAATATTGACCGGAGACCATGGCATTAATACTAAGAGTAGAGTCGATCATGATGCAATTCCTCTTAATAGCTTGATAGAACAGTAGAATGTCATCTGCATAGAGAAGATGGGTGGGGAAACGAATAACCGAGATAACTTCATATTAGTGATGAAACCCATATTAGCCACGTCAAGAAAAAGTCTACAAAGCACCTCCTCAGCCAAGCCAAAGAGAATAGGGGAGAGAGGATCTCCCTGGCGAACCCTTTTACTACACTGAAAATAACCGTGAAGGGAACCGTTGAAATGAATAGAGATCCTGGCAGAAGCAAAGATAACTTGAATCCAATTGCAGAAAACCAACGGGAATCCGAAAGCCTTAAGGACCGAATCAATGAAATCCCAGTGTATGGTGTCAAAGGCTTTCTTGATGTCAACCTTAAGAGCAAGGTTGTTACCACGAAGGGAACGGTCCATGCAATTGACACACTCAGAGGCGAGAAGAATGCATTCATGGATGGACCTACCCACGATGAAGCCGAACTGATTGGGAGACACCACGGAGGATGCAATAAAATTGAGACGAACCGCGAGCAACATAGCAATGGCTTTAAAAAGAAAATTACCCAACACAATCAGGCGAAAATCAGTGATGTGATCGCATCCGCCTTTTTGGGAAGTAAGCTGAAGAAGTTAACATTGAGACCGTTAGGCAAATAACCATGAGTGAAGAATCGCTGAATAGTTTTAATTACGTCCGTAGCTATAATGTCCCAAGCTGTATAAAAGAACGTCCCATTAAAGCCATTCGGGCCAGGCGCACTATTGCGGTCCATGGAAAAAAACGTAGCTGTAATCTCATTCGGAGAAGGACAAAGCGTGAGCAAAGAAGATTGAACAGAAGTGACCAATGATGGAATGTAATTAGAGATTCAAGGGGACGGATCAGAACCAACCAAAAAAGCATATGGTAAAAATCCACAATATGATCTGCCATACGAGCTTGATCGCTAACAAGCTCCCCGTCAATGGAGAGATGTTGGATGTTGTGAATCATAGAATCATACATTTTAGCTAGTTTGTATTTTATATGTTAAGAAGTGTTTATACCCTAGCCTTCCCATATATATATATATGTGTGTGTGTGTGTGTATATGTATATATATATATATATATATATATATATATATATATATATATACACATGAGAACATGAGAACCATTATATTGTGTGTGTGTGTGTGTGTGTGTATACGATTCTAGTTAGAATTACATTTTTTGTGAGAACATGAGAACCATTATATTAATGCATTTGCTGCAAAAATTAATATATTGGTTGCTAAAATTAATGCATTCGAAAAAGAAAAAAAATTGCTCCCTATAAAATTCGAACCTAAGTGGTGTATTTATTTAACAAGATGATTCATTTATCGTAGATCTTGATAATCGAATGACCGATCCATTTTTATTTTATTTAGTTGTTTTACTTAAAACCCTTTATATATGTGTGTATAGGAAATGATTGTAATGAGAATTATGCATATCTGTTTCAATTCGATCCTCCGAGAAAATAGTTGTTTGACGAAGACCCAAATATCACTTTTGCATTAATTACCTAAATATGATAAAGAAGGACATTGGAGTTCAATGAATTTTGTGTAGGTGAATAGGATAACTATGAATTGAATAATATTCCCTCCGTCCCACTTCAAATTATCCAATTTCTATTTTGGGTTGTCCCACTTCAAATGACACAACCCAAATTTAAAAATAAAATTAGACATTTAACACTACTTTTTGGATTGTCCCACCACCACTTTACACCTTTATCATACATTTCTTAATCTCTGTGCTCAATTTTTTTGGGTGATTTAAAGCGGGACGAAGGGAGTACTAAATGTGAATCCCCCACACATGAAATTGATTAAGGCCCTAATTTGATATTTCAAAAAAGATGCCATGCAATCAAATATGTTCCTCATATATTTAAATTCAATCGTACGGAGAAATAATCGTTGACAAGACTCAAGCATCACTTGTGCATTAATTATGTTCCATGTTAAGTGAATACGGTTATTCATAAATTATATTAATTTATTTGTAATTTTATTGACTTATTTGCTAATCTACATGATTAATTTGAAATGATTAATTTGAATGAATATGAGACATATGATTTTCATATCCAACGTTACCAAATAATTCTCATTTCTCATCTCAAATAGCATTCTTATTGATCATTTATATATAGAAATGATTCAATAAGAATGTTATCTATAGTGAAAAATGAGAATGAATCTGAAACGTCAGATATGCAGATCCTATGACATATATTCATTCAAAATTAATCGTGTGAAATGAGATTAACAAACAAGTTAATGAAATCTATGAATAAAGTAACGAACGAACAACATATATTCTCAGTTGGATTCGAAATGAGAATAACGAATAAGCCAAGCCAATACATATGATTGAATAAGCAGTTCCTAATGCATGAATAATCGTAATTTAGTCAATTGGTGAAATTTTCGCCCCATTTAGGATTTGAACTCAAATTTAAATGGTTATTCGTGCATTACAAATAATTTATGCAATCATATATACTGACTTATTCATATTAATTTTTATTTTCGTGAATGATATAATTTTCAATGGATTATTTATTATATGTATATATACTTAAAATATTGTTCAATTTCGATAATTGGTGAATCAAGGACCAACACCTAAGCTAAAACGATAATCATAAATTATACCTAGTTTGATTAGCTGAAGAAGACGAAGAAAACAATTGAAATGCTAGAACACAAGAGAGAATTTGCTGATGTATTCAAAAAGGAGAGGTAACGTCGTGTACAAGAGAGCACGTATGTCCTATTTATAGATTACAAATGAAGGGTAAAACGGTAAATTCGTCTGTGGTGCATGCGCCTTGCGTGTTTGAGGGTAGAATGGTAACTTTGCCTTCACGCGGGAGACTTCCCCGCGCTTTCCAGTGACTCCGCTGTTGAAGAGCATTCCTCTGGCGAGAACAGCTTCTCTGTCGGCTTGTAGTTCCTCTAGTGGAGATGACTTCTCTAGCGAGGGTGACTCCTCTGGCGAACATGATTCCTCTGGCAAGAGCCATTCCTCTGGTGGGTGAGATGTCTCTAGTGAATAGGATCCCTCTGGTGAGAATGATTCCTCTGGTGAGGATGATTCCTCTGACGAGTGCGCTTCTTCTGCCATACTCGTTCCGCTGGTGGGGCCGATTCCTCTGATTTATATCATTTCCCTACTCTGCACATATCACTCCTCATTAATAATAATCGTAGTACATCGCACAAAAGAGCATGAGCATATTATTAAAAGGGTTAATTGCCTATAAATACACGAATTATACTCAAATTTTGGTTTTTGACCAAATCTATTTTTTTGGTCAAAAAATACATGAACTTTTATATTTTTGGAATTTGACTGGAGCCGAAAGTTCGTCGGCTAATAAATTGATTGTCTGAATTCTGATGGGCAATCCGAAGATACCGTTATAAAGCTCTTAATGTTATTTTTCTAATGATACTTATATTGTTGGGTTTTGATAACCGGAAGTGGTAAAAAAAATGGCATGAAAGTCAAGGTCACGAAACTCTATATTTTTTCTTTTTTTCGACCACTTCCGGTTACCAAAACCCAACAATATAAGTATCATTAGAAAGACAACGTCAATAACTTTCCAACTGTACCTTCAAATTAGCCATCAGAATTCAGTCAATCAAGTTATTGGCCAACGATCTTTTGGGGTCATGTCAAATTCCAAAAAAATAAAAATTTATATAATTTTTGACCAAAAAAATAGATTTGATTTAAAATCAAAATTTGAGTATAATTTGTGTATTTATAGGCAATTAACCCTTATTAAAAATAGAAATTTGACAACTTAGGTTGACGACGACCCGCATCATTAATTTGCCCCGTTGATCACGTAATTTAGGATATATATTGTGGAATTTTTTTTCATTTGTTTTTGTCCAATACAAAGTTTTGTAACATTCCAAAGTAACGTGATGTAGCTACAGACTGTGACATAGAAGTATTCTTTGTTATAATTCTTAATTTCTTATTAGTAGAAAACATGTAATGGTAAGCAAAAATTTGATTGAATATCTTGTTATTTAGTTTATTGAACAATCGTCTAACTAGAGCTGTTTTTCAATCAACAATGACATGATTTTTTTTTTGAGAATATACAATTATACGATTTTGCGTTCGATATATATAAAATGACAATAGATATAAATAAGTCAGTAAAATCTATGAATATAATGCACGAATAACCATTCAAACCTAGGTTCGAATTCTGCAGACTGCGAAAATTTCACTATATTATCTGAATACGTTATTTATGCATTATAAGCAGTTTATTTATGAATTTATACTGATTTATTTGGTATTATCATTTCTCACGAAAAATAGTATCACTATAACTTAACCTTATATATATATATATATATATATATATATATATATATATATATATAGGGAGAAGATCTATGGAGAATGCTAAATATTTTGAGAATAGAGAATGTGTTCGAATAAATCTATAATTTCGATGAATAAATCAATTTATCGTATTAATAAGATTTTTGGTCTGGGTTCGAATCCTGATAGGAGCAAGATTTTCACTATTTTTACCGTATTTACTGAATACATCTGTTCATTAGTTATGTTGATCTGTTAATAAAATTTATAGATTTATTCGTTATTCTTCATTCTCTCGAAAAATATAATTCTCCATAGATCTCTCCTCTATATATATATATATAGGGTAAGCTAGAATAAAAACACTCTTAAGTGTATAAAATATAAATGATTTTCAGTCCTTAGATCATCAAGATCTACGGTTGATTTGTAACCCTGTTGGATGAATTCATGGTCCTGAGTTCGAATCCCAAAGGTAACAAAAATTTATTTTTCGCAATTCGTAACTCTGAGCATGGAGGACCCGGGGGGTGCAACCAACTTTCGCGGCTTACGATTAAATAGTAACCCTCTGCGCGGAGCATGGAGGACCCGGGGGGTGCAACCAACTTTCGCGGCTTACGATTAAATAGTAACCCTCTGCGCGGAGCATGGAGGGCCCGGATGGCACAACCAACTTTCGCGGCTTACGATTAAATAGTAACCCTCTGCGCGGAGCATGGAGGACCCGGGGGGTGCAACCAACTTTCGCGGCTTACGATTAAACAGTAACCCTCTGCGCGGAGCATGGAGGGCCCGGATGGCACAACCAACTTTCGCGGCTTACGATAGCTTTCCTCTGCTCTGACGGCAGCGTGATTCCTCTGCTTTTCCCTTGACTTGCTGAGGAGCAATTTTTGGATTTTTGAATTTGAAAATTGGGGACTACGGGTGGACACCCTACTCACCCCTTGGTGACATGTGCAATACCTGTTATGAACATGTTGGCCCAATTACTCCTTATTCCATCTCCGGCCCATAAACTCGCGTGAGCCCGTTACCTCTTAGCCCTTTTCTTAAGCCCAAAACCATCTCTATATATACCCCCTACCCTTCATGACCTAGCTTAGAATCCCTTATCTTCTTTCCGCCGCCCCAATCTGATCTCATCTCAAACCCTAGATCTCCCGACCCTTTGTCTCTCGTATCACGTATCCCTTCCTATCTTGGTTGTAAAGCACTCAGTCGGGGGAGTGAGTCCTGTTAAGAAAGTGCACAATGTTGGAGACTGAAAAGACAGGACTCTCCCCCGCCTGAGAGTTTTATCTCCAGGGTTCCTGAAGAAAACTTCTTCGTTACCCCCTTCTGACTTTAGTGTCCTACCCTCCTGCCCAATGGCCTCCCTGATTCATCCCTAGCTTGGTTACAAAGCACCCAATTGCGGGAAGTCCTGTTTAGGGCACCCACATCTTTGAAGGCTCCGCCCTTCCCTTTGTGTTTCCGGGGTAGATCTCCGGTATTGTGGTTGCAAGGAGCAGGCTTCCGGCAATCGGGAGCATTATCATCGGCTTCCTGAGATCTGGATGTTGGTTGGTCTGTTACTCTTCTCTTCTGTACTCTTTCTTTTTGGCACTTTGACTTGTTTATTTTTTCTTGGTGTTCTGCAGGCGTGGGGTAGATCCGGAGTAGATCTGAGAAGTGGGCATGTCTCAGCGGAGAAGAAGAGCTTGAAGTGTTGGCGCATGGAAGAGAGGTCGTCAATCCCTGATGTTTGCTTTCCCTTTGATCTGCTAAGAAACAGCTTTTGTGTTTGTTTCTCCCTTGTCCTGCTAAGAAGCAGTTTGTATTTTGAATTTGTAAATTGTGGGTTAGGGGTATACACCCTACTCCCCCCTCTGGTGACATGTGCAATGCTCTGCATGAACATGTTAAGTAGCATATGTGATGTAAAAAAGCGATAATTTAAAGTAAATGAAACAACACCATGGAATTCCCTAGAACCACATATCTGTTTTATTGATATTATGGTCCCGGACCTCGTTAAAACCCCTGTGGGGAAAAAGAGTATCCGGTCTACATTTGCATCAGTCCTGCTAAGAAGCAGTTATACATAGAACTTTTTGAGAGTGTTAATATTCCACGGTCTGGGGAGAGCTCTGCCGTCTGAATCCGACAACATATACGCGCCGCCACCCAAGACCTCTGTGATGATGTACGGGCCCTCCCAGTTGGATTCGAACTTGCCCACTGCCTTTAATGCATCAGCTCGCTTGAGAACCAGATCTCCCTTTGACAATTTCCGCGCTCTGACCCGCTTGTCATACCCTGCCTTGATAATGCCTTTGTATTTTGCTGCTCTGACCCGGGCTTCATCCCTCTGTGCTTCCACCAAATCTAGCTCTGCTCGGCGAAGTTCAGCATTGTGCTCAGTGTCGTAGGTTGTTATCCGATATGATTCCAATCTTGCCTCCGCTGGTATTACCGCATTAGATCCATACACCAGAGTAAATGGTGCTTCACCCGTGGCTGTCTTTGGGCTAGTGCGGTAGGCCCAAAGTATAGTATCCAGCTCCTCAACCCATTTGCCTTTGCTCTGAGTCAGCCTCTTATTGATCCCTTCGCATATTGTTTTGTTGGTCAACTCCACTTGGCCATTTGCTTGCGGATGAGCTACCGAGACGAATCTTTGAGTGATGTCCATCCGATCACAGAAATCCACGATCCTCTGCCCTGTAAACTAGGTTCCGTTGTCAGAAACGATGATCCTTGGGACCCCAAATCTGCAACATATATTCCGCCAAATGAAGCGCTCCACAGTCACCTCATCGATTTTCCCCACAGCCTCAGCCTCGACCCACTTAGAGAAGTAGTCCACCGCTACAAGCAGAAAGCATTTGCCTCCTGGTGCCGTGGGCAGCTTCCCGACTATGTCGATACCCCACTTGTCGAATGGACATGCAGCGTACATAACGCCCATAGGTTCCCCTGGAATGTTGATTCTCCCGGCGTGTCTCTGGTAAGTCTCACACTTGCGGACGAACTCTCTGGCGTCCTTGTTGATGTTAGGCCAGTAGAACCCTGCCCGAATGATTTTGCGTACAAGGTCCCGGAATCCCGTGTGACCACCACATCAACCTGCATGAACTTCGTTTAAAGCAAAGTTAGCTTCCTCTGGCGATAAGCATTTTAGTAAAGGTTGAGTAAATGATCGTTTGTAGAGTTGGTCATTAAGCAAGCAATAATTTTCGTATCGGGCCCTCTGATTAGATTCCTTGTTCAACCGCTCCCCTGTCTTGAAAAAATGTATAATAGGAGCCCGCCAATCATCTCTGATTTCTACTGAAAAGACTTGCAAAGTCCCCATTTCTCTGGTGTCACAGAGTAAAATAATTTCATCACTCCAGGTTTGTTCCACTGCACTTAGGGGTGTGCAAACCCAACCCGGACCCGCCGAACCCGCCCGGACCGACGGGTTCGGTCCGGACCGAACCGGCCCACTATAGGTGTTTGGTCCGGGTTGGGTCTTAATTTGAGGACCGAAAGTTTACCGGGTCGGTCCGGGTCGAACCCGGTCGAAACCCGGCGAACCCGGAACCGACCCGTGCTATTAAAAATTTAATATTTAATATTTATATTTAATAATTAATATTTATAATAATAATATAATATTAATCTAAGTCTAACTTATCTAACCCTAACTCCTAAGAATACTAACTGGCGTCTGACTCCTCAGCAGCCCTCATTCCTCAATTTGAATTTTGATACCCAAGTTCTAACCTAAGCCTAACCCCCCCGCCGGGCCGCCGCACACCCATCCACTCCACTCAAACACGCCGCCCCGCCTACCGGACCGACCACGCCCAGCACTGCTGCGAGCCTGCGCCTGACGCGCAGACACGGTGACGCGGCTGACGCCCGACTCCCGGTCTCCCCCCTGCGCGCCCAGAGTTCAGACGCCCAGCCCCAGACTCGCGCGCCCAGATCCAGACCGCGCGCGACGCTCGCCCACTGCCACCGCCCCTCAACCCTCGCCGGCGCCGCCTCGCCATGGCCTCTTCCTTTAAGTTTTCATAACTGTTGTGCAAAAACAGGTGTTGAATCGGGGAAAAAAACAGGCAAAAAGAATAGGTTAAAAGCGGGTCTGACCCGGACCGGACCGGACCCGTTGCTCGGGTTCGGTCCGGTCCCGGGTCGGCCCGAACAAATGTTTCGGTCCGGGTCGGTCCTTTTTTTTGAAATTTTCGGGTCTGCAAACCCGGCGGGTCGGTCCGGGTCCGACCCGCTGCACACCCCTAACTGCACTAGCCATTCGCGCCAGTAGGTCTGCTTTCGTATTCTCTCCCCGGGAAATCTGCTCGATTTTGAACTCCATAAACTTGTCCTTCATCTCGCTGATCTTGCGGTGGTACGCCCTCATGCGTTCTTCTTTGACACTATAACCCCCTGAATATTGTTGGGCCACTAACTGGGAGTCTGTCTTGATGATGACACATTCGCCCTTGAGTTCTGACAGAATATGCGCCCCTCTGACCACAGCTTCATACTCAGCCTCATTGTTGGACAGTCGGCAAGTGAATTTGATTGCAAACTGATATGTACCATACCCCGGTGATGTGATATATACCCCAATTCCGCATCCCTCTTTTGTCACTGATCCGTCCCCAAAGGCAACCCAAAACTCTGGTACGGGACGGCGAGTTATTTCTTGGATGAAATCTGCCAACGCTTGTGCTTTGATCGCTGTTCTTGGCTCATACTCCACATCATATTCCCCCAACTCCACAGCCCACTTCACCATTCTTCCCGACAAATCCGGGCGCCCCAACACTTGTTTAAAAGGCAGGGCAGTGCGCACCACTACCCGATGTGATAAAAAATACGGCCTCAACTTTCTTGCCGTGATCATGACCGCCAGAGCAGCCTTCTCAATCTCTGTGTAATTTAGCTCGGGACCTTGGATGATCCTGCTGACAAAATAAATTGGTCTCTGATGACTTCCCTCTTCTCTGATGAGCACAGAGCTGACTGATTCTTCCCCCACGGCTATATACAGATACAATGTTTCTCCCGGGACCGGCTTGGTCAGAGTCGGGAGCTTCGCTAAATATACTTTAAGATCCTCAAATGCCGCCCGGCATTCTGCTATCCACAAGAATTTGGTTCCCTTCCTTAAGATTTTGAAAAACAGCATACTACGCTTTGCCGACCGTGAGATAAACCTGCTCAGAGCAGTGATGCGCCCGTTCAATGTCTGCACTTCCTTGATCCCTCTGGGTGGTGTCATTTCCATAATGGCTTTGACCTTTTCTGTGTTGACCTCAATTCCTGCGGGCGTAACTTTGTAGCCCAAGAATTTCCCTGTTGTAACCCCAAAGGTGCATTTTGCTGGGTTCAGCATGAGCCGATGCTTTCTAACCACCGTGAAGATCTCCTCAAGATCAGAGACATGGTCCTCTGCCCTTATACTCCGCACAAGCATGTCATCCACATACACCGAGATATTCTTGGAGTGCTGTTCTTTGAAGATTTTTTCCATCATCCGCTGATACGTGGCCCCCGCGTTTTTCAAACCGAATGGCATACTCTTCCAGCCATAAACCCCGCAACAAACGGCAAAAGCCGTTTTAGCAATGTCCCCCTTGTTCATTTTGACTTGATGATACCCCTGATATGCATCCATCATGGATAATAAAGCACATCCCGAAGTGGAATCTACCAACTGATCAATCCTCGGCAGATGATAGTGGTCTTTTGGGAAAGCAGCGTTCAGATCTCTGAAATCGACACACATCCTCCAAGTATTTGTTTTCTTTGGTACCATTACCGCGTTTGAAATCCACTCTGGGTATTGCACTTCCACAATGTGCCCTGCTTCCAACAACCCATAGACCTGCTCTCTTATTGCAGCGTCCTTCTCGGCCCCAAAATTCCTTGTTCGTTGCTTTACTGGCTTAATTTTAGGATCCACATTAAGGCAATGCTCTGCCAACCCTCTGTCAATTCCCTTTAAATCGGCGGTGCTGAACGCGAACACATCCGCATTTCTGCGCAAGCAATTAATGAGCTCGTCCCTGACTTGATCACTCATGGAAGACTCAATTTTGGTCTGAAAACCCTCTTTCCCTGGGAACAATTCGATCATGTTGCAAACATCACTAGTAGACACCAGCGCGGTTTTTTCTGTACTGTCCCTGTCTTTCAATATGTCTGCCAATTCCTGGCGCTCCTCTGCCGAGGCATTCACTTCGCCCACCTTTCCCTTCTTCCGTGTATCCGATCCCTCTGTCACTCTTTCCCTTTTCTGCCCCGCTGAATGTGTAAGCATTTGTACATGGCAAGCTTTCGATGCTGTTTGATCACCACAAACTTCTCCCACTCTCCCCCCCTCGATGGGGAATTTCATTTTTAAGTGAAACATAGAGATCACCGCCCTGAATGCCATCAGGGCAGGCCGACCGAGTATTACATTGTAGGAGGGCTTTGGCATATCAACCACCAAGAACCGCACCATCCTAGTTTTGCTATTAACAGCTGTAGTGTCGAGATTTAACGGTAACTCCACATAACCCAAAGGCATGACCATTTCTCCTCCGAACCCAAACAAAGGGGCATTCGTTGGCTCAATATGAACGTCGATTCCCATGTTTTGAAGGCACTCCCAATATAAGATATTCACCGCGCTGCCCGAGTCTACGAAGACACGGTGAATGATACAGCCGGCAATGTCTGCCATAATAACCAGTGCATCATCGTGCGGGTACATTAGTGTACGTAGATCCTCTGCCCCAAAGGTGATCGTCGGCTCTTCTGCCGCGCTTGTAATCTCCATAACCTGCTTATGGTAGTATCCTGACTTTACTGCTCTGACCACTTGTTTCTTAGCCCTATTTGATGTGGGCGTTCCATTCTCTCCACAAATCATATGAACTTCCCTCCGATACGGGGGAGGAGGTGCTTGTCTTTCTGGCCCTTCCCTACGATTATCCCGATTGTCATTTCTTTGATCCCTATTATTCCCCTGTTCTTGTCGCTGATCCCGGTTATTTCTCTGATCCCTCTGATCTCTATGATCCCACTGGTCCCTATGATCCCTCTGATCATTCCACCTCTGGCCCTCGGTTCCTCTGTCAATGAACTGGTCAAGGTTTCCCTGGCGCACCAGTTGCTCTAACTGATGCTTAAGATGCCCACAATATTTTGTGTAATGTCCAAAAGAGTTGTGATATTCACACAGCTTATTATTAGGCCCCTCTTGTGGCGGCCCATCCCGGTAGGTTCTCGGTGCCCGAAAGAATGGTTGATCCTTTACCAAATGAAAGATTTCCTCCTGTGGTTTATTTAAAGGCGTGTACTCAGTAAACCGCGTGACTTCGTTCACGGTACGTTGCTACCGGGGCGACATTTCTCCTTGGGGTGGCAGTACCCTCAGAGGTAACCCTCTGAATGGTGCTCTATCCTGGTGTCTCTGTCTCTCTGGTGCTTCCTCAGCTCTTTTAGCTTTATGTTTATCGTTTTCCGCTTTTCTCGCCATCTTGGCGTCTTCCAACTGTAGATAGCCTGGCAACCTTGGCATAATATCGTCGAAATCCCTTGCTGGTCGGATCTGTAGCTCGTCAAAGAAGAGCCCTGGCTTGAGCCCTCTGACGTAGGCACAATTCTTAATTTGAGATTCCGCCTCTGGCACCTCCAGAGCGGCTAAGTTAAATCTGGCAGTGTACTCTCTCAATGTTTCATTCTGATCTTGCTTGATATCCATCAGTGAAAGGGCTGACTTTCCCACCCTTCGCGAACTTGCGAACTGTCGTAAGAAACGAGTCTGCAAATCTTCAAATGAGTGAATAGAATTTGGGGCCAGCGTCCCAAACCACAACTGAGCTGGTCCGGTTAGAGTAGTGGAGAAGATACGACACTTGATGCCCTCAGTGTACATGTGCAGCGTGACCAATCCCTCGAACCGATTGAGGTGGACCTCTGGATCAGTGGTGCCATCATAATCCAGAGAAATGGGCTTGTAACTTCGGGGTAAAGTATCTGCCAGAATATCATCAGAGAAAGGACTACGGCTGCTGATGGGATGAAACCTTGAAGTCTTGGCCCTTTTGTCCTCCTTGTATCTTCCCTGCTCCCTTCTGTCCCTTGGCGCGTCATGGCCGTGACGCTTGTGAGCCCTATGCCCTGTCTTGCCAGAGGAATACTCCAGCTCCCTTTCCTCTGATCTTTCGGTGTACCGTGATTTCTCTGGACGATGGGACTTCTCTGCTCTATACTACCGCTCTGACCTCTGTCCTCTGTCGTTCCTCCGGGATTTCTCCCTCAACGATTCTTCCAGATTCTGGAGTTGGTGTTTCAGCTGCGACACTTGGTTTTTCAACCGTGCCTTCTCCTTCGGTCTTTCTTCCTCAAACACAAGGGAGACAGATTGACTATCAGACTCGTCAACCCTCTCCTTCCTGACAACACTGTTGAGCCTAACACGGCTCCCCTCTGGTCTTCTTTCCACTTCCCTGTCAGCAGGGTCCCCTTGCATTTCCCCAGGTATCACAGCCTGTTTGTTGATTGCTAAAATGTTTGCCTCCTGAGCAGCGGGAGGTGGGGCCTCAGTGCCCTGCGGGTTGGCCGCTCCAACCGGCGGAGCTACAATGGGGATGATAGACAGCATCGGAGTTCCCAGCGCCTGACGCATATTAGCATAGTTGAGTAAAGCCATCATTTGCTCTGCCAGCCCGAAGTTGAGCGGTCCCCCTCCAGACGCGGGGGCCGAGTTTGGCAGATCAGAGCCCGGTGTTACCAGGGCAAACCTCTGGGTGTTAACATTCAATCCTGTTGGCGGAGTGGCTGAGATAGCCTGAAAACCCGGTGGCACAGTGAAAGTGGGGTTACCCTGCAGGCCGTTGAACAATGAGGTAGGCACCTCAGTAGTGACAGCAGCGGAATCAAACTCCTTCTCCAAGTTGCGGTGAGCATCAGAGGATCCCATAGTACCTGCATATAAACAAAGTGAGAAAGAATCCATACGGCCAATGAATAGATCCTCCCTTACTGATTGCAAACCCGATATGAGAAATTCCAAGCACCGGCGCAGAGGCCGTTAAAAAATTCCCCACAAGGTAACTCTATACACTGGGAAATAAACCCAGGGCATAGATTAAAGTAACAGAGCCCGAACAACAGAAATTTCCTCTGTAGACTCTTATCAAGATCCGGCAGAGGAAACAGAGTGTCCAGAGAACCAAAGTAAGAGATCCGAAGATAGACATAAGCAGAACAACCATCAGCTTGTTAACACAAAACGTTAAACATGATATATAGTAAGGAATTTGCAAGAAAACGAACATCATAACCCGAAATTACCACGATCGTATGCTATATTCACCGCAAAAACCCCAAAACAACAGAATTATCATGGCAATCAGCCAGATTAGTGGCATAACGCGTTAAACAGGGCATAGAGCGAAGATTAGTCGAAGAAAACATGGAGCACACCGATAATTATCATCCTCAGACGAAACACAACCGCAAATTAACAGTGCAAACCCAATCATAACAGAAACAAAGCATTACCCCATGATCCACCGATAGAAAATGAAGATTAGCCACAAAAACACGAAAAATATCGATAATTATCACCCTTAAAGGAAAAACATCCACAAATCAACAACACAAGCTCAATCGCAGCAAACATGGAGTGTTAACCAACATTCTACCGATGCGAAATCCGTAAATCATCAGCAAAAACCCAATTCAAGCAGAAACAGAGCGATACTCCACAATTCACCGGTATAAACATCAGATCTATAAGTAAAGTCCCGATTCTATGAAGAAACCTTGCATTCACCCATAATTAAATCGATCAATCGGTAAATAAACACATAATCCCCCAATTCATGATTTACGACTTTCACCACCTTTCCCCATGCACCAAAAACGTAATTAAACACAGATCATAAAAGATTAAAAGCACATCAGCCCGAAAAACGTAATTAGCAGCTCAAAATCATTTGGGTGTCCGAATTATCGGCTCAAACGGTACCGACATACGCAAACCCGATTGGAATTTCAGATCTGCATGCGCCGGCGTCCACAAACTCACATCCTAACTCAGTAGCCTTCCCACAGACGACGCCAGTTGGTGAATCAAGGACCAACACCTAAGCTAAAACGATAATCATAAATTATACCTAGTTTGATTAGCTGAAGAAGACGAAGAAAACAATTGAAATGCTAGAACACAAGAGAGAATTTGCTGCTGTATTAAAAAATTAGAGGTAACGTCGTGTACAAGAGAGCACGTATGTCCTATTTATAGATTACAAATGAAGGGTAAAACGGTAAATTCGTCTGTGGTGCATGCACCTTGCGTGTTTGAGGGTAGAATGGTAACTTTGCCTTCACGCGGGAGGCTTCCCCGCGCTTTCCAGTGACTCCGCTGTTGAAGAGCATTCCTCTAGCGAGAACAGCTTCTCTGCCGGCTTGTAGTTCCTCTGGTGGAGATGACTTCTCTAGCGAGGGTGACTCCTCTGGCGAACATGATTCATCTGGCAAGAGCCATTCCTCTGGTGGGTGAGATGTCTCTAGTGAATAGGATCCCTCTGGTGAGAATGATTCCTCTGGTGAGGATGATTCCTCTGACGAGTGCGTTTCTTCTGCCATACTCGTTCCGCTGGTGGGGCCGATTCCTCTGATTTATATCATTTCCCTACTCTGCACATATCACTCCTCATCAATAATAATCGTAGTATATCGCACAAAAGAGCATGAGCATATTATTAAAAGGGTTAATTGCCTATAAATACACGAATTATACTCAAATTTTGGTTTTTGACCAAATCTATTTTTTTGGTAAAAAAATACATGAACTTTTATATTTTTGGAATTTGACTGGAGCCGAAAGTTCGTCGGCTAATAAATTGATTGTCTGAATTCTGATGGGCAATCCGAAGATACCGTTATAAAGCTCTTAATGTTATTTTTCTAATGATACTTATATTGTTGGGTTTTGATAACCAGAAGTGGTAAAAAAAATGGCATGAAAGTCAAGGTCACGAAACTCTATATTTTTTCTTTTTTTCGACCACTTCCGGTTACCAAAACCCAACAATATAAGTATCATTAGAAAGACAACGTCAATAGCTTTCCAACTGTACCTTCAAATTAGCCATCAGAATTCAGTGTCACGACCGGACCTAATTAAGGATAATTAAGTCGGGGAAACCATGACTAAGGGAGGGAGATTAGAAGCGAGAATAGAAAGGGGTGAATAAATAATGAAGGCTCGAAATCAAATCATTGTTAAGGAGGGACAATCATAAGATAACTGTTGTTTAGTCGCAAGGACTCGATTAACTCGTAAGTTCGGATGAACCCGACTTAGCTTAAAGACATATTACTTGAGAGTATGCAGCGGAATAACATAATCTGATTACATGTATGAAGACATGTATCCAAGAGTCCATTTATTAAACTTATGACAAAAGCTCCGCTCATCACTTCATCTTCATCAGCCATTGCTCAACCTGCACATTTAGAAATATATGCAGGGCTGAGTACAAAAGTACTCAGTGGGCACGTATGCCTAAGTATAAAAATACATGCTTCAAAACTGTAAATTGTCATGCCATCATAAACAGTACAGCAAGGGAGTTTTTCGCTAAAAGGCCCAAGCTTACTAAATTCATTTGTGATTCTTAAAGTTGGTCTGCAGACTAAGTTCTCTTGTAATCTATCATATCTGGAACTGTGTGCCGGAGAGGTGGCCACCTCTCACGGTCACTTGACCGGCCAACCCGCTAGATGACTCACGGTCATTGGTGTACACTAGCCCTGGCAGGATAGCTATCAACTGCTCAGGACCCGAATTCGATTGCATCATTGGCAAAGCCAAAGCAGATAGATATCATACTAAAATTTAAACATTTTATGGCAAGACAATACTTGAAATAACTTTAACTCAAATATTTTGTAACGAAATAACTTGCTCAAATGTAACATTAAACTCATTTGATAGATATATGTAAAACTGAAATTAACAGTTAAATCATCTCATGCATTCATTCGTATAAGAGGCCTACGACACGCAGGGGATCTCTATATACGTATAGTAAAAGTAATGCCCACCTGGTATGCTTAATGAAGTAGAGATCCTTGCTTGTTTACTTTATAAAGCCACTTGAACCTTCATTATAATGAGGTTCCCACGTAAGATTGGATAATAAGTAAGTAAATAGAAAGTAAATCTTGAATGAACCTTCTATCACTTGAAAGTTGCATTCTCTAATCTGAGTATTCTACTTATATGGACTTAACTAAAAGCAAAATAGTAACATCACATCTCTTGGGATATCTCAAATTGAGAAAAGCTTAAGAGTAACCTAATCCATTCTATATAGATTAGCTTACAATTAATAACTAAACATCAATCACTTAGCATAGTTCTATTAATAACTTGCTCAAGTAAGAAATCTCAAATATGTAATCATATATGAATCTCAACTTTGAAATATCATATAAAATCAACCTCTTTAAAGAAAAAAATACAAACTTTACATTTTTAGAAATCTCTCAGAGTCTATTTTTATTAGAAAGTTACAAAAATACAATATCTCAAGTGTATATGAAATTATCTCACAAAAGGCAAAATCTGCCACTGAACTTCGCTGCTTCGCGCAGTACATTTCAGAAACTCGTTTGACACATCTATTGGTCTCGGATTTAGCTGAAATTTTGCAGAAACGTACTACTCCTGATAAAGTTATTGCAGTAAAAATTTCAACTCATTTGGACTATGGGAACATCATTAAAATCATCCCCCAAGACACTGCTCTGCCAAGTTAAAAACTGACATCAATGTATTCTTTGTTTCAATTCAACATATAACTCATACTTTGGCCAAATAAAATGTGTAGACTCAAATACACGATCATAATACATACTAGAATGCTTTAACTTCAAACTTAACTCATGTTTAACACAACAAAGCCAACAAGTTACAACATAACAATTCTTATAACAATTTTCCACACATTAGGGCTGTTCTAATTTCCATATATTTGATAAAATCACATCATAATATATCTACATCCATCAATAAATAGCATATAAACCTTCTTATCTCAAAAGCCCCAATTTTCATTAAACTAACAAACTCAATCTCACATCCTATATGGTGTAAACTCGTAATTTACTCATATATGACATAATTCCAACTCAAGAACACATATATGAGTCCAATTATTCAAGAACATAATCAAAACTCTCAACCTCAAACCTAGGGTTCATACTAACTTGAGTAAACTCGAAATCAAGTAAGAATTAATACAATTAACCACCATAATCATGCTTAGGAACATCAAAAACATAATATATCTCAATATTACAATCATATTTTAACTCTAGCATAAAATCTCCAAATTCTCGAAGAAACCCTAGATTTCAAAATAGAAATTTTCTTCAAGTTAAAATCATAGAGAGATAGAGAATCGAAGAATTCACCTTTTCTTTTAAGGTATTGCAGCTACTACTTGAATTTCTCTTACGGAATTAAATTTGAAAGAAGAAAAAGATGGTTCTGTTCTTGGGGAAGAGAAGTCGACAGCTTAGGAAAAATAAGGGAAATGAGTTTTTCTTAATTCTAATACACATATTTAGTCATCCTTTCTTTATTGAAACTTGTGCACTAATAAAAAAAACATTTGGTACCATGTAATTGAGAATTCAAATTGATGCCTGCTCGGCCCACTTAGAAATGAAATATATATATACTTTAACCTTAATTTAATAAAAACTATATATATATATATAATACACTAATTCTATCAACAATTAAATTGGAAAAATATTTGGATAAATATTCTCCAATTATAAAAATTTGATAGGGCTACTCACATAATACTCTATCAAAGCTATTCACATTCATGAAGATAAAAAAATAAATATTCACATATCATTCACACTATTGATTTAGTAATTAATCTTGATTACTAAATCAATAAACTCAATAATAAGTAATACTCAAATAATTAAATAACATCAGTCACTTCAATTAGTCGAGCAATAAATCGACTAATAATATTTCGTATTTATCACCAATCTCATCTCTGAAAATAATAAAATAATCCCTTTAACTAGGAATTATAAACTTGCTTCCAAGAATGAAAATAATAAAGAATGCAAGAATACTTAATTATTCAAATTATGCAATCACTGAATTAAAAGCTCAGGACATTATAATAATATCTCATCTCATCTCATCTCAGTGATTCTACTTCTCTTTCTTCTTTTAGATAATAGAAAATAGAAAATAATAATAATAATAATATAAACTGTAGTGAAAATGCCGGGTGTTACATCCTCTCCCCCTTAAAGAAATTTCGTCCTCGAAATTTGACTACGTTAGAAAATAATTCTAGATACTTGTTTTTCACATCGATCTTGTGCACTCTTGGAATGCGGAACATTGAGAAAAACTTCATCCTCTACAAAAAGTTTATGTTGCTCTTGAGGTTCCTTGAGCAGTTGTCGATTTTGTCGGATAAGCGTAATCATTTATTCAACCGCATCAGGTCCTGTCACTTTTCTTTCACTTACCTCATGTCAATAGAGTGGAGATCAATATTTCTTTCCACAATAAGCTCCACATGGTGTCATATCAATTGTTGCCCAAAAATTATTATTGTAGGCAAATTCAATGAGTAGCAAAAGCTTTTTCCCAATTCATCCTTCGTTCTAGTGCATAATGCGGCTTCTGAGTACGCATGATGCACCTTGAGATGGTCGTCTCCTGCCCTCTGTAGGCGGGGAATTCACTCCTACCGTGCTAGGGAAAAGACAAATCATTTTTGAAAAGAGAGTTTTGGAACCCGGATTCACCCACGATTGCCAGCGTCCCTTCTGCTAAAGCCGCCGCTTCTTCGCTCTAGTACAATAATCTATATCACATCTTCCAAGGTTTAAAGATTTCTCTCAAATTGCTCATCTATTGTTGGATGAAAGGCTATTTTAAAATATGGCCGAATTCTCAAAGTTGAAAGACCATATAAAATCGGTCCTCTGTATCAAAGATGGACTTGGTTATGCATTGTTGCAAAGTGAAAGAGTTATTGTTAATGGGTCATGAAAATTTAGACCGCAAGAACTGAATTGCTCAACATAACTTGGAGCTAGCAACAATAGTATTATGAAACGAGATGTGGAATTGATACACCTCATAAAAGTTTAAAATACTTATTCGAGCATTAAGATCTAAGTATAAGGCAAAGAATACAGCTCGAATTAATAAGGGACTATGATTGTAGAATAATTTGTCACCCACGCAAAGCGAATATAGTAGTGGATGCCTTGAGTAGAAAAACTCAAGTTAACTAAGGATTTCTCCTTACCCATGAAGAAAATTGATCAAGGAATTCGAAAGGTTGAATTTAGATGTGGTTTTACCACCACAAACCATAGAAGCTGTAATTGCAATTTCAACAGTAACTCCTGATTTGAGAATCAGAATTGTTACAATACAAAGGAAATATGAAAAGTTAGAAAAACTCTGATACCATTCTGTCACGACCGGACCTAATTAAGGATAATTAAGTCGGGGAAACCATGACTAAGGGAGGGAGATTAGAAGCGAGAATAGAAAGGGGTGAATAAATAATGAAGGCTCGAAATCAAATCATTGTTAAGGAGGGACAATCATAAGATAACTGTTGTTTAGTCGCAAGGACTCGATTAACTCGTAAGTTCGGATGAACCCGACTTAGCTTAAAGACATATTACTTGAGAGTATGCAGCGGAATAACATAATCTGATTACATGTATGAAGACATGTATCCAAGAGTCCATTTATTAAACTTATGACAAAAGCTCCGCTCATCACTTCATCTTCATCAGCCATTGCTCAACCTGCACATTTAGAAATATATGCAGGGCTGAGTACAAAAGTACTCAGTGGGCACGTATGCCTAAGTATAAAAATACATGCTTCAAAACTGTAAATTGTCATGCCATCATAAACAGTACAGCAAGGGAGTTTTTCGCTAAAAGGCCCAAGCTTACTAAATTCATTTGTGATTCTTAAAGTTGGTCTGCAGACTAAGTTCTCTTGTAATCTATCATATCTGGAACTGTGTGCCGGAGAGGTGGCCACCTCTCACGGTCACTTGACCGGCCAACCCGCTAGATGACTCACGGTCATTGGTGTACACTAGCCCTGGCAGGATAGCTATCAACTGCTCAGGACCCGAATTCGATTGCATCATTGGCAAAGCCAAAGCAGATAGATATCATACTAAAATTTAAACATTTTATGGCAAGACAATACTTGAAATAACTTTAACTCAAATATTTTGTAACGAAATAACTTGCTCAAATGTAACATTAAACTCATTTGATAGATATATGTAAAACTGAAATTAACAGTTAAATCATCTCATGCATTCATTCGTATAAGAGGCCTACGACACGCAGGGGATCTCTATATACGTATAGTAAAAGTAATGCCCACCTGGTATGCTTAATGAAGTAGAGATCCTTGCTTGTTTACTTTATAAAGCCACTTGAACCTTCATTATAATGAGGTTCCCACGTAAGATTGGATAATAAGTAAGTAAATAGAAAGTAAATCTTGAATGAACCTTCTATCACTTGAAAGTTGCATTCTCTAATCTGAGTATTCTACTTATATGGACTTAACTAAAAGCAAAATAGTAACATCACATCTCTTGGGATATCTCAAATTGAGAAAAGCTTAAGAGTAACCTAATCCATTCTATATAGATTAGCTTACAATTAATAACTAAACATCAATCACTTAGCATAGTTCTATTAATAACTTGCTCAAGTAAGAAATCTCAAATATGTAATCATATATGAATCTCAACTTTGAAATATCATATAAAATCAACCTCTTTAAAGAAAAAAATACAAACTTTACATTTTTAGAAATCTCTCAGAGTCTATTTTTATTAGAAAGTTACAAAAATACAATATCTCAAGTGTATATGAAATTATCTCACAAAAGGCAAAATCTGCCACTGAACTTCGCTGCTTCGCGCAGTACATTTCAGAAACTCGTTTGACACATCTATTGGTCTCGGATTTAGCTGAAATTTTGCAGAAACGTACTACTCATGATAAAGTTATTACAGTAAAAATTTCAACTCATTTGGACTATGGGAACATCATTAAAATCATCCCCCAAGACACTGCTCTGCCAAGTTAAAAACTGACATCAATGTATTCTTTGTTTCAATTCAACATATAACTCATACTTTGGCCAAATAAAATGTGTAGACTCAAATACACGATCATAATACATACTAGAATGCTTTAACTTCAAACTTAACTCATGTTTAACACAACAAAGCCAACAAGTTACAACATAACAATTCTTATAACAATTTTCCACACATTAGGGCTGTTCTAATTTCCATATATTTGATAAAATCACATCATAATATATCTACATCCATCAATAAATAGCATATAAACCTTCTTATCTCAAAAGCCCCAATTTTCATTAAACTAACAAACTCAATCTCACATCCTATATGGTGTAAACTCGTAATTTACTCATATATGACATAATTCCAACTCAAGAACACATATATGAGTCCAATTATTCAAGAACATAATCAAAACTCTCAACCTCAAACCTAGGGTTCATACTAACTTGAGTAAACTCGAAATCAAGTAAGAATTAATACAATTAACCACCATAATCATGCTTAGGAACATCAAAAACATAATATATCTCAATATTACAATCATATTTTAACTCTAGCATAAAATCTCCAAATTCTCGAAGAAACCCTAGATTTCAAAACAGAAATTTTCTTCAAGTTAAAATCATAGAGAGATAGAGAATCGAAGAATTCACCTTTTCTTTTAAGGTATTGCAGCTACTACTTGAATTTCTCTTACGGAATTAAATTTGAAAGAAGAAAAAGATGGTTCTGTTCTTGGGGAAGAGAAGTCGACAGCTTAGGAAAAATAAGGGAAATGAGTTTTTCTTAATTCTAATACACATATTTAGTCATCCTTTCTTTATTGAAACTTGTGCACTAATAAAAAAAACATTTGGTACCATGTAATTGAGAATTCAAATTGATGCCTGCTCGGCCCACTTAGAAATGAAATATATATATACTTTAACCTTAATTTAATAAAAACTATATATATATATATATAATACACTAATTCTATCAACAATTAAATTGGAAAAATATTTGGATAAATATTCTCCAATTATAAAAATTTGATAGGGCTACTCACATAATACTCTATCAAAGCTATTCACATTCATGAAGATAAAAAAATAAATATTCACATATCATTCACACTATTGATTTAGTAATTAATCTTGATTACTAAATCAATAAACTCAATAATAAGTAATACTCAAATAATTAAATAACATCAGTCACTTCAATTAGTCGAGCAATAAATCGACTAATAATATTTCGTATTTATCACCAATCTCATCTCTGAAAATAATAAAATAATCCCTTTAACTAGGAATTATAAACTTGCTTCCAAGAATGAAAATAATAAAGAATGCAAGAATACTTAATTATTCAAATTATGCAATCACTGAATTAAAAGCTCAGGACATTATAATAATATCTCATCTCATCTCATCTCAGTGATTCTACTTCTCTTTCTTCTTTTAGATAATAGAAAATAGAAAATAATAATAATAATAATATAAACTGTAGTGAAAATGCCGGGTGTTACATTCAGTCAATCAAGTTATTGGCCAACGATCTTTTGGAGTCATGTCAAATTCCAAAAAAATAAAAATTTATATATTTTTTGACCAAAAAAATAGATTTGGTTTAAAATCAAAATTTGGGTATAATTTGTGTATTTATAGGCAATTAACCCTTATTAAAAATAGAAATTTGACAACTTAGGTTGACGACGACCCGCATCATTAATTTGCCCCGTTGATCACGTAATTTAGGATATATATTGTGGAATTTTTTTTCATTTGTTTTTGTCCAATACAAAGTTTTGTAACATTCCAAAGTAACGTGATGTAGCTACAGACTGTGACATAGAAGTATTCTTTGTTATAATTCTTAATTTCTTATTAGTAGAAAACATGTAATGGTAAGCAAAAATTTGATTGAATATCTTGTTATTTAGTTTATTGAACAATCGTCTAACTAGAGCTGTTTTTCAATCAACAATGACATGATTTTTTTTTTTGAGAATATACAATTATACGATTTTGCGTTCAATATATATAAAATGACAATAGATATAAATAAGTCAGTAAAATCTATGAATATAATGCACGAATAACCATTCAAACCTAGGTTCGAATTCTGCAGACTGCGAAAATTTCACTATATTATCTCAATACGTTATTTATGCATTATAAGCAGTTTATTTATGAATTTATACTGATTTATTTGGTATTATCATTTCTCACGAAAAATAGTATCACTATAACTTAACCTTATATATATATAGGGAGAAGATTTATGGAGAATGCTAAATATTTTGAGAATAGAGAATGTGTTCGAATAAATCTATAATTTCGATGAATAAATCAATTTATCGTATGAATAAGATTTTTGGTCTGGGTTCGAATCCTGATAGGAGCGAGATTTTCACTATTTTTACCGTATTTACTGAATACATCTGTTCATTAGTTATGTTGATCTGTTAATAAAATTTATAGATTTATTCGTTATTCTTCATTCTCTCGAAAAATATAATTCTCCATAGATCTCTCCCCTATATATATATATATATATATATATAGGGTGGGCTAGAATAAAAACACTCTTAAGTGTATAAAATATAAATGATTTTCAGTCCTTAGATCATCAAGATCTACGGTTGATTTGTAACCCTGTTGGATGAATTCATGGTCCTGAGTTCGAATCCCAAAGGTAACAAAAATTTATTTTTCGCAATTCGTAACTCTGTTGGATAAATTCATACGTGTTCTACATAAAATTCGTACATTAAGAAATGCTTATATTTTATACACTTAAGAGTGTTTTTATTCTAGCCCGCCCATATATATCCTTATAAAAACTTGTAAAATTGCCCACTTTCATAAACAAAAGTGGGCAATTTTACAAGTTTTTATAAGAAGGGGGCATTTTTCCCTATTAACACTATATATATATATATATATATATATATATATATAGAGAGAGAGAGAGAGAGAGAGAGAGTGAGTTAGCTTCTATTGTAATTTTAAATATTTTGAGATAACTGAACATATCAATAAATTCTTAGAACGTAACTAATATAACTGATGAACATATGAATCTATTTAATTTATTAAAAAAACACACCACTTGCAGGGATTGAACCCCTGACCAACGCGCGTTCATAAAAATTAATTGACAAGTTCATCAAAATGTACTTATATGTTCATTTATCTCAAAATCTCAATATATATATATATATATAATCTCAATTGAACCAATTCCTATATATATGCTTCCTATGAAAATGGTCATACTCGTATATTATGAGAATGAAAATTGATATGAATAAATCAGTATATATGATTGAATAAGTTGTTGGTAATGCATAAATAAACATTCAATATAAAATTGTTTGAATTTTTGAATTTTTGAATAAGCTTATGATTTGATATGAATAAACCAATATATATGGTTCCAATGAAAATAACCATATATTTGATTGAGAATTGTAAAAATATTTAACATAAAACATATCGAATAAGCATAAAAATATTACGAACAACTAAATAAAATATTCGAAATTTTTCTTGCTAACATCCGTCTAATATTGCAAGATATGATAAGTGGTGGAGCTTGTCGTTGACTGCACGCAAATAAATTTATAGTTGTCTATGTCCATAACTAGGTTTCGTTAGCAGTAAATACATGGTCGGTCCCAAAAGAAGTTGATGTATTCTTCTCTCTTGTCACGGTCACAATCAATCACTTTGGGCAGAGTGCTGGAAACTAAATATTTTGCCTAAAAACAAGAAACTGAAATAAAACAAAGAAAAACCTCACAAATAAAGAAAACCTGGTCTGGGCACAATCTCGTTAAGTTTAGGCAAAGTCATCGCTCATAGGTTCAAGGATATTCGATGTGCCCGCATATAATTGGTTATGAGCCATTTGATCAGTGAGATGTGCCTCCATTGTTACGGTGTCACGAACACAATAAGCTCACCCAACCCTCATCTACGTCCTTCGTATTGGGTGAAAGTGGTCTACTTTCTTCCCTCTGTCTTGATAGATTCCCCGCAGCAAAACTTGTGTTGTGTGGGTATACCCATAATGCATTACCGAATAGCATACCCAAATAGTCATAGGTATGCCAGAGACATACTACAACCGCTCGCATCAATCACACTATATGAACTGGGAGATCTCCACACTTTTCCGCGCATACTGTTTTAAACTTAACTTTGCCCAGAGCACCATCTGCCTAATAATATTCCGAGTTTAGTTAAGTTATTTGGATTAGGCCTAATGCTTCGGGACTATATATTTGCACAGCAAATTCATACGTGTTTGGTCGTATTGACGGAAGCATCTTATATCAATTAATTAACTAGTATGACCTTTTCGGTCAAAAAAAAAAGGGAAACAAAATAGAAATTATCTTATCCGTTAGATTTAGAATTTTTATTGCTCAGGATTCATTCTCTTATATAGCATTAACATTTATGACGACGATCCATGCATTTTCAATTTTAGGCATTGAAAATTTTGTTTCATAGGCCTATATATTTATAAAGAGATTATCTAAAAAAATATTATTTTATTAAAATTGATCATTTTTAAAACTGCTTTAAGTCGGGACAAAAAAAAAATTACAAGCTAGCTTATATAGAGTTTATTGATTTAATATTTGAGTATTATCTTAGAGATGTTTTACTATAGTATCAAATAGTCAAAATTACTAATTAAAAATTTTAATATAATAAATATTATATTTATATTTATTGCTTTTATCAATTAAAATATTATTGATTATGCGTACAATCGTACGTTCTTTATGCTAATACATATGAAAAGATTTACAGTACTACGTACTACGATAAGATCAGAGATCTAGAATCGACCCTCAAAGCTTACATCGCTCATTTCATGTCGAAAATCTCCTTTGTTTGTTATTTTCATCGATAATAAAATATCTTTGTCTTCTAATACGACCATGGGTTGTAGGCCTACAGTTTGGTGCAGTTATGCCGGTTTTGTCCCTTAAAAACGTGAAAAGTACTCTAAGTTTCCAATTCCTTCAAATATAAATTTGGGTTAATTCTCAAATCACATTTCTGCAAATTAAGCTAAGGGATTGAAAGAAGCAAGAAATGAAGGTATAATTTTTTCAAGACATCATGCGACTAGCTAGTTCCCGTATTATTTTTCATGATACATTGCAAATTTATGTATACATTATTCTAATCTTTATATTTTTTAGTTTTTTTTTAGAATTATTCTAATCTTTATATTAATAGCGAAAGATTGTGATCAAATTGCCAATGCATAATGATAAGGCTAAGTCAAAGGCCTTGAAGATTGTTGTGGCCGAAGAAGGTATATATATAATTTGAAAACTAAAAACATAGAATTAATTCTTTCGAGGAAGTAAATCCATATATATTTGTGATTGACCATTTATGCAGGAGTGATCTCAGTGAATATCGGAAAAGAAATTGATATGCTTGAAGTGATGGGAGAAGGAGTTGATTCTGTGTGTTTGGTCAAAGCTCTTAGGAAGAAATTTTGTTTTGCTGATATTTTAAGCATTGAAGAAGTGAAGGCTGAGAAGCCGCCACAGACGCCGCCGCTGCCGCCCTGCGTGCTGCAGTGGCCGCCGCCGCCACTCCCTATATGCGAGTGCAATTATGATTATTGCTCCATTTTGTAACAAAGTTACGTCTTATTCGAAAAAAATGCATGATATGAAATAGGGTTAAATAGTATCCACGAAGATTGTAATCTCATTGCTATTTCCGTCCATTCACAAAATTATACTACTAGAGTGTGTTTGCTTTTTATTCCTTTAAATGAACGGATAATATAATGAGGTATAAGGACTAAATGACTTTTGAGAGCGCACGCCTCTCTCTCTCTCTCTGAAAGTCTAAAGTTGTACAGTGGAGGTCGAAGAAAAGCGCACGCCTCTCCCTCTATCTTCTACCGTCGCCGTCGCTTGAGGCCGGCGAGGGTCCGGCACGAGACGCCTAAAGCCGACGAGCTAGTTGCCACTGCTGCTGCTGCTCGCTCAAGGTTGCTGCTGCTGCTCACTCGCTCGGAGTTGCTGCTGCTGCTCGCTCGCTCGGAATCGCTGCTGCTCGCTGCTGCTGCTGCTGGCTGACGAGCTAGTTGGCTTGCTGCTGCTGCTCGCTAGCTCGCTCGGAGTCGTCTGGCGCAAGGTTTGACTGGAGAGAGAGACGTGCTCTGTGAGCATTCTCCCTTTCTCTGGTTCCTTCAGCAGCGCCACCCGCCGCTTGCCGTCGCGCCTCCCTGCGCCAGCCCGCCGCTCGCCGTCGCGCCTCCATGCGCCAGCCCGCCGTCGCCGTCGCGCTGCACTGCGCCCCGCAGATGTAAAGGTACTCAAACCAGTGCGGCTATTGGTTCTTGATCTGCTGAAAGGCCCTGTCGGTGATGGATTCGAGTTCGCCGGAAATCCATCGTGACAAGGGGGGCCTCAATCTTCCTCCGGTCTCTTCTAATTTTGACAGGTCTCGATCTAAGTCCCCTGCCAATGTTCCGTCTCAGCACCCGCCTCTCGTAAAGCAGGGTTATTCATCCGGCGCAGTGGCTGTTGGGCAGCGCTCGTCGGGTTTTTCACCGGCGCAGAGTTTGATCGGTGATCCTAACCAGGCCATCCCTGGTTTGATACAGCCGCTGCCGTCTGTTGTTACTTCAGTAGCGCAGGTGCCGGGTTCTGCTCCGGCTGTTTCTTTCGCTGCCAAAGTAGCTGATAAAGTCCAACACAAATCCCTTAAGAAGCCGGATGTTGCAGCGTATGGCCTCCGAGGCCTTCAAATACAGCGAGAAGGAGAGGTTGTCACCCTCTCAGTGCCCAAATCGGAATATCAAACAAAGTTGGAAGAGTTTCAATTTGCACTAATCGGTAGACTTATCCAACGTAAAGGGGACAAGCCACGCACGTTCGCCGACCTCTCTCATGAACTTCGAACCATATGGCAGTGCGCCGATTGTCAACTGGTGCCCATGGCGAAGGGATTCTTCGTTGTTAAATTTTTGACGATGGAAGCGAAAAAGAAAGCTAAGGGGAGTTCTTTTCTCCAACTGTCAATCGGCCACATACGCTTCCGTGAATGGACTAGGTATTTCGATCCGTATAAGGAAGTGTCGTCTCTGGCTCAGGTATGGGTTCGGATATATTATCTCCCTGTGGAGTTATGGACTCCGGTGATTATTGCTGGTATAGGTCGTGTGCTTGGTCATCCTATGCGAATTGATAATGCCTCCGCAACTGGTCATGTGGGACACTTTGCGCGGGTTTTGGTGGAACTTGACATGGCTTTGCCTATTCTCAACTCGATGTACATTGATGACGGCGATAGATCGTTCTACATTGAGTTTGGTTTTGAATCTATGCCCCTTTTTTGCTCGCGTTGTAAACTTACAGGTCATTCAACGGATAAATGCCGGAGAGCTGATAGGGTCACGAGCAAGCAAAAGATCACTGAGCCTCCTGCTGTGGTTGTGAAGAATCTTGATAAGGGAGAGGGTCCGACTCCTGCATGGCAGCCCAAAGTTGATATTCTTAAACCTCTATCAGGTCCTGATCTTCTAGACGCGGCTACAGTACCTTTTAAGAAAAATGATCTCCCTCTGGCGGGGGATGCTAACCGATATCAAGCGCTAGATGAGGATGAGGAAGAGGAAGTGGAGGAGACTATCATTGCGGATTCCAATTATGAAGCAGAGCCTTTACATGAGGAAGAAAATGATGGGTCGCCTCACACGGACAAGGCTAGTGATAAGGAGGGCTCGAATGTAGAGGGAACTTTGGAGTTGGATTCTGGAACGAATAGTGGAGCTGTGGTAGAGCAACAACTGGTAGTTGGGGCAGAAGATTCAGCGAGCCAGCGGGTTAATTCGCCGATTAAGGAAGTTGATTTTGATAATAAATCCATTTCTTCTACGGATGACATGGCGAGTCGTATTATTAGGTTAGAGGAGCAAGTTAATCAGGGGATGCAGTTGCTCTCGGAGCAGAAGCGCGGACGTGGTCGTCCAAAGGGCTCGGTAAAGGGACGAGAGCCTATACATGCAATTCCGGAAGGTTGTATTAAAAGTCGTCTCAGGAATGCGGAAGAAATGGGTAACAAGCCGACGGAGTTTGTGGTTGACGTCACCAATAGGCCTAGTATGATTGCAATGAATAATGTCGTCCATAGGCGTTGGTCGGATGATTTGGATAATGATCCTGACTTTCCTTTTTGAGTTGTTCTCCTTCGCTTTTTAGTTTTGTGCCCTTAGTCTGCATCTTGTGCTTTCAAGGGATGTTTTTTCTTTTTCACTTTATAATAAACCTCAATTTAATAAAAAAATATAATGAGGTATAAACTTATCACTTAAAGTGAAGACTACATTTGTTATATCTTATTTGGTTTGAAGGATAATATATTTATCCACTCCTTATAAGGTGATATAAAATTATATCACCCTCTCTTAGGTATAAAATTATCAATTTCCCAAGGAATAAGGGGCTACCCGAAAAATTACACAACCTGCCCGAATTTTTTTTATATCAAAGCAAACGAAGTATAAGGTGGTAAATGTAGCTTATCTCTCCTTAAAGCAAACACACCCCTAATATTTTACTTTTCAAAAATTATCCTTTATATTTTAAACCTTATTCCAAATAATTTAATACATCCAAACCATACTAGTACAATTTTTGTGAAGGGAGAGAGTATTTTACCATCTGAAATTTCAGTAAATTTCTCTTAATTTATAGCCTTAACTTCAACTTATTTTTTTTATATCTTGAATTTTAAAAATTGTTTAATTATAATAATACATTTAAAAATTTTTGATATCAAAAGTAAATTTTTCGATAAAAAATGACTTGTTGTTTTGCGATTTAGGGAAAATGCAAGCCATAAAATAGCAACCACCAATGTTTCCCTTCAGCCGATTGTCCAAAACAACAAGCCACTTGACCAGAAAATTCACTTTCAATATGTAGGTTAAAGATATTGATATTGTTGATACAAAATGTCATTTTTGGCAATTTAATGTTTCTACTTATATATTATATGAAAACCTTTTTCTTCTTCTTCCCTGAATAGGGAAACTAATTGCATTTTATATTAAAAGTAGATAGGTCTTGTACGTGGATACAAATTTTATTAGGCTTACAAGTCTTTTGGACAAGTAGCTGTTGGCCCAAAATTGGCCCAATCATTTTGGGTCAATGTAATATGACATTATAAGGGTGATTCTATTCATAGCCCCCATTTTACTCTTTACAGCCCATCTTGTAAAATATTAATAATAATTAATTAAAAAATTACTATTTTACCTTATATTTTATTACTTCAAATTAAATTAAATTATAATAAATACGTTTATGCTTATACAGACTCTAAAAAAAAAAAAACTGCATAGCCCCAACTCAAAAATTTGAGAACTACATGAAACAAACAAAATTGATACCATTTTCGATTAATTTTCTTAAATTTTTCTTGTAGTTTGAAACATTTTTTGGAGTGAAAAGCAGTAACCGCGGCAACGATCCAACTGAGATTACACGTTGTAGCAGCAGCTGGAAATTGTGCTGTTGATTGTTGAGCCTATCACGCTGCTCAGCTGCTCCATCTTGGCTCTCATCGTCTCAGCCACTAAGGTCGCTGCAGAAGCAACAACGCAAGATTCGTCTCTCTCACCATGTTTTGAGTTCTCCGTTGTTAATGCAGCAAGACCAGCTCTTTTCCATACCGAGGTGGTCCCGACGATGAGGAAGACTGACGAACAATGAGTAATTAGAAGAAAAACTCCAGCAGCAGCATGTAAGACTCTGAACAATGAGCAATCAGAAGAAAAACTCTAGCAGCATCAGGTAAGACTAAAAATCGGGCTATCAAATAAATCTCTCAAAAATCTATCGTTAAAAAGAAATTGAAATGAGGAATCAGTTATAATTAAATTAATTTGGGGCTATAAAAAATAGGGTAAAATAGTAAATATATAATTAATTATTATTATTATTTTATAAAAGAGACTATAAGGAGTAAAATGAGGGCTATGAATAGAATCACCCACATTATAAAGGTAGAGAGCTAAATAGGTCCAGTATAATGTTTTTCGTAGGCCGGGCCGCCGGGGAGACAAGGTTTGATAGGGTGATTCTATTCATAGCCCCCATTTTACTCTTTATAGCCATTTATTTATTAAAATATTAAAATTATTAATATATGTACTATTTTATCCCTATAGCCCCCCAATTTAATTTAAATATTGTATAACTTTATCTGTAGCCTTGAAAATTTAAGTGAGAATACGTGAGATTTGTGATGCCTTCAATCACAAATTCTTCATTGTTTCAAACCTTCAATTAGGAGTACTCTTTATATGATGGGGAATGAAAGCATAAAAGACATTTTGGAAAAGATAAGAAATCATCCATTTTTCAGAAGGTCAAACAACGATCTTAAAAGTTCACAGTAGGCATTCAATTAATTCTCAAATAGGGATCTTGAAGCTTCCCATCTGGGCAACAGTTGAAGGCCAGTTCAGTATTCTCAAATTATTGTCTAGAAATTTTGCAATTATTAAGGGACGGCTCCATTTCCCGCAACAACATTCAATTCCCCACTAAAGTGGAAGATGACAGCACCACCATTCTCTACTTCTTCCAAGATGGCTGTTTCTGCGTCGGCTCCAGAACTTAGCTCCATCACCGCACTTGCTGCCTACGCCTCGCCTCCACCATGCAGGTCATGGTGGTGGTGGCGGACAACCTGCTAGCACCGGAGCACAGGCGGCCGCCACAGAGGATGCGCACTGGTTTCTTTATCTTTCTTTCGATTTCATTCATGTAATGGGGGCTATAGGGCTTCATTCGTGTAATTAAATTGGCGGGGCAGTAGGGGTAATATAGTATATATATTAATAATTTTAATATTGTATTAAATAAATGGCTATAAAGAGTAAAGTGGGGGCTGTGAATAGAATCACCCGGTTTGATAAAGTTCAGCCCAATTGGGCCATAATTACTTCTTCTTCTTTTTTTCAAATTTTTGAACTTAATTTAAAATAAAATAAGTTAAATACGAGTATGTTTTTCAAAAATGCACCAAAGTTCGGGATATAAATACAGCAGTAACAACACTTTGATACTTAAGTACACAAAAAAGTCTACATCAAGTTCACGCGGGTATCCGAGCGAGGTGACTTATCGTTTGGTCGCCAAAATTTTGTTTTCGAGGTATTTTTATAATATAATGGAAGTTGGGAATTTTTAAAAATAAACGTAAGGTGAAGATGTTTTTCAAAATATCGCAAAAATTGAAGACACAAACTATACTTATGCAAAATTTAATTTTAAATAAATAATTTAGAACCTAACCAGTAAAGTTAGAGCCAAAGTGCTAGATAGTTTGTATGAAGTTTAACTTGTCCCTTTAACGACGAAAAAAGAAGCATCCCCAAGTATATCAGAATTTCATTTTCTCGTTTGCAACATTATTTGTCATTTTTGCAGTCATAACCTTTAAACCCCATCGATATTTTCACTCAAATTTGAATATTTGGGTAAGTACATAAAATTTATTACTACATTAATCTATAAGCAAGTCTTGTCCTATATACAATTCTCTCCACTCAGCATAAAATGTTGGGTGTACTTTGAAAACTTTTGATGTATTTGTAGAATATAAGGTAATCTTTTGCACGGTGCAGATTACTCACATATTTTAAGACAATTTTTATAAATATTTTAATAAAATATTTATAAATACAATATTAGAATATTTAAGTGATTCGCACCACACCAGACCTTCTCCATGTAGAAACTATATGCCTTGGGGGCCATGCTTCCATTTTCTTTCCCTAATTATAATGACTTTGATTCTTTGGAATTTAAATGCCAAATTTAATCAGCGGAATTACACCAAATCAGTTATAATGAATAATTTGAATCCCAATTTTTCAAAGGGGCATTATCATTCGATTTTATAGTCAAGACTATCATTTCTTTAACTAGACAAATTTTTACCCAAGGTAAAGTGTACCCCCACAAAGAAATCTAATACAAAGAATTGAAATCGCAATTTAAGGTTTCACGTGCTAGAAATATGTAGGGGTGTAAACAAATCAAATCGCTCGCAAACTATTCGGAGCTCGGCTCGAAAAAAGCTCGTTCAAGTTCGTTTAGAGAAGCTCGATAAATAAACAAACCAAACTTGAACTTAGTAGTATTCGGTTCGTTAGCTCGTGAACATGTTCGTCAAGTGATTCAGCTTGAAAAATATAAATTATTAGTATATACAACTTATTAAATTGAGGTTTTTTATAAAAAGAAAAAGAAAAAAGCCTTTGAAAGCACAGTAATGCAGACTAGAGGCACGAGACTCGGAAAGGAGCTCGTCAAACAGGAAACAAAGCAAAAAGCGATTTAAAAACCATTCAAAAAATCGTCCACCTCCATTTCGTCCGACCAACGGCCTGTGGCGATATTATTCATAACACGCAAACTAGCACTTCCGCTATGATCAATGACGAAGTCCCTCGGCTTCTGACCCATTTCCTCCGCATTTCTGAGGCGGCTTTTTATGCTATCTTCCTGATTCTGTGGAACGCGCGGACGTTCCATACCTTTTGGAGGACGTCCCCGTCGCTTAGGCGGTGCTTGCTCAACAAGCATTTGCATTCCTTGGCTAACCTGCGCCTCTAACCGACTGATACGACTATCAATATCTTCTGGAGCAGTAGTGTGCGAGTCTTTGCTTTGCCCACCCAAATCACCATCCAGTTTTTTAGCCTGCTGACTAACCAACTCTCCAGCTTGCTTAGAATGGCGAGCTTCATCCAAATCAGCAGAAGCCGTAACAATCTCAGTCGGATCCCCAGCCGGCGTCTCCATCTCAATTTCCTCGTCCACCTCGTCCTCACTACCAGTCGTCTTATGAAGCTCCTGATCAACCGAAACCAACACCGTTGCCTCCGGCTCGTATAACGCTATCTCCTCAGAGCCATGATCGTCAACCCTCTTGGAATCCAGAACTGGGTTACTGCCAGCCATCTCATGGCCTTCATTATGGAAATCATGCTGCTGCACCCCCGTCGCCAAATGGCCAAAACCAGAAGTGTTCTGCTGTTCCCCCGTTGTTTGCACGATTGGGACAACAACCTTCTTGCCCTGCTCCACAATGTGCCATTGTTTATGAGTCACCACACCAGACTGATTGTTAGGAGCAGCCGTCAGATTTTCCTGAATAGCTACCGGCTCCACACGTCGCTTTTTTCGACATGTTTCTTGAGAATGCCCAGTTATTTTGCAACGACGACAGTAAAGAGGCAAATTTTCAAAGACAAATTCAACATGGAATGATGTATCCTCACCATCAATTAAAAGAGTAGAAGGTAGATTTTGCGACATATCGATTTCCACAAGGATTCTAGCGAATTGTCCGAAGTCACGTCGTGCCGACGCTCCATCGATCTTTAAGGGGTGACCCAAATATCTGCCAATTCCAGAAATAACCTGTGGGTTCCAGTATTCTATCGGCAGATAGTGTATGCGAACCCAAACGTCCGCCAAAGGGGAATTCTCTTTGAAAGGATCAAAATTTCGAGTCCATTCACGGAGTCGGAGGAGCCCTTTTGAGAGCTCCCAAACTGCCTTTCCCTTTGCTGTAGCCTTATCTTCAGACGTAGTAAATCGGAGAGTGAAAAAACCTTTTCCCAAAGGAATTAGTTGCCAATCAGAGGCTAAACTCCATAATCTCTGAAGTTCCCACTTTAGTTCCAAAGTTGATCTCGGTTTGTCTCCTTTCTGAAGAAACAAACGTCCTGTCAAAGCAAATTCAAAGGCCTTAATCTCCTTAAGATATAGATCCTTCGGTATTTTGAGGGAGAACTGATCGCCCTCCTTAGTAGGCCGCAGATCATGAAAAATGTGAGCAGCCAAATCCTGTATTTTCACCGGCTTCTTGCCAGTAGCCTCGGCATAAGAAACTCTATCGTCATTCTTAGGGGAGATGCTAACGATGTCGGAATAAGTGAGAATCTGGGTGGGTTGGTTATCTGTCAGATTTGATGAATTACCAGTAGATCGCATTCCGACGGCAACCGCGTCGGAATCAGTACCCGACCCCCTGGGAGGCAGACGCATACCATGGGAGAGATCAGGTTTAGTTCGAACATCAAAGTTGGAAGAAACCGGGGGAAGGTTAAGACCCCCCTTGTCTCGACCGATGATCGGCGAACTGGTGGCCATCCGCCGGAAGGGTGAGCCGGAAGGGTGGGGCGGCGCGGTGCAGATGCAGGCGGCGATGCAGGCTCTGGAGCAGGCGACCAATAAGCACAGCAGCAGCGAACGGGACGTCCGGAGACCAATGCCGGGCTTGAGGCAAGTGACGCGGCGGCCCCTCCTTAGCCGACTGCTGCCGGAGTCGCGTGAGGAGAGCAGCAGCAGAAGCGGGCCGGCAAGGTTGCTCCGAGCGCGGCGATGGCTGGCTGACGGTCTGAAACAGCAGCAGCGAACGGAGTGTCAGCGGGAGTGCAGCAGCGAACGGAGTGCAGCAGCGAACAACAGCGAACAGCAGCGAACGGGATCTGAGAACAACAGCAGCAACAGCAGCAAAAGTCACGCACGCACGCTCAGCGGGCTCACCTGAACAGCAGCAACGAACAGCAGCAGCGAACCAGCAGCGAAGCAGGGGCCCGGCGAACAGCAGCAGCGGCCCGGCGTGAACTTTGAAGCTTTCGATTTCAACGAAGCGTGCCTTTCGGTGGGTCAAAAGTTCCGCTTTCGGTGGGAGAAAAAAATCTCATTTTGGAAAAAATGATATGAGAATCATACATAAATGACTATTACTTCTCATTAATAGCCCAGTATATACAACTTATATTTATCCACTAAAATTAATAATAATTGTATTAAATCTCTAATTAATTTTATTTGTCATAAGAAAATAATTAATATATTGATTATTTTAATAAATAAAATAATCAATATTTTGAATATAAATATAAATTTAGAAAGTTCGTATAGTGAGCCGCTTGCGAGCCTCAAAGTATTCGGTAAGTAAAGTTCGGGATTCGACTCGATACTAAACAAATCAAACTTGAGCACACCACTATTCGATTCGATTACACCCCTAAAAATATGTATCGTTTCTTTATTAGGGAGTGATTAGACTACAAACTCATTTTAGAATAAGAATTACAAACTTAATTATGACAAATTATACTAATAATATAATGAATTCATTGTGAAAAGTGATGAATCTTAAAAATAAATATCACTCGTATAAAATTTGAATTTAAGACCATGAATTCATTCAACAAAGTAATGAATTCATCATAGATGTTCATAATTTAAAACTAAAAATAATTCATAATACTAACATTTGCACTATGTGCAATGCACGAGAAATATTTTTATATTTCTATATTTATATAAAATTGATACTAACTCAATTATCATATTTATAAATATAATAAAAAATTAATTTTAACTGAAAATATTTAAGTTGAAATTGAAAAAATAAAGAAGAATTCACAATAATAAAAATCGATATTATGAAAAGGCAAAAAAAGAAGTTAAAAATAAATATAAATATAAAAAAAGAATTGAAAAATAGTTTCATTCAAAAAAAGATGATAGAGGAGAGAGAATTAAAAACAAATATTTAAATAAATATAATTTTTATATTTTAAATAAAATATTTACATAAAATATACTTGACGCTCATCATAAAATATATCCATTTGATCATTTTCATCGGTCCTTGTAAAATGTATTTAATCTTTTATTTCTTCGTTTTCCATTCGAAGTCTGAACGCCTTGATTCACATTTTATTCTTTTCATTCAACTCCAACTCGGCCATGCATTTTTTTTATTTGTGTGGAATTGTCGGCCTCGCCATCGAACCCTTGAGGGTTGTCACCAAGAAGTTTTTGTCGACAACATGTATATATTTATATTCATTATTCACATATAAACCCTGCTAATGCTATACACCAAAAAATATCATATTAATGGAGGCACTTTTGCTCTTGTGCTTTTCATATTTACCAACATTTCACTCACCTCATCCAAATCATTATTCTTCAATCTCACCACTCATCAACATGCTTCTTCCTCGCCAACTGCTCCATTAACACCCCCATTTGCTTGCGGCCCTAAATCTCACCGGCCTCAGCCTCCGAGGATCCATCGCTCCGAATCTTGGAAACCGGACGTTTCTTCGATCCCTAGACATCAGCTCCAACAATTTGAGCTGTCTAAGCTGCGTCGCTGCATACAATAAACGTCGCAGTGAACAACTACACCGGAGAGATGCCATCGTGGTTCGGATATGTATCTCTTTAACTACAGATTCTCAGGCACAATCCCCACTTCTTTATTCAACATTTCAAGGACTACAATTTTATTGATGGAACTATTCCAGAGGAAACTGGTGATTCTTCTTCATTAGAAATAATTTTTTTAGAGTTGACTGGATCCATACCAGATACTATCGTCGACGCTTCGTCGTTGATATATATCAATTCACTCTCTCCGCGAATCAACTTAATGGGGAGATTCCAAGAAATATAGGCGAATGCAGAGAGTTTGATCTCCTGCAATTGCAAGACAACAATTTCAGCGGTAATAGACTTTCAACAGCATGCAATATTATACCTTACACAATTTCAGCGGTAACTGATGATGTCTTCTTATACAAATCAATCCGAGTTCGAAAATATTTATATGTATATATAATATATATATATATAGTTATTGCACGCCTTGAAAGAATTCTTGCACTATTTTATATTAATCATGAAAAATATAATCGAAGCTTCCAAATTGTATCAATAACAAGATGAAAGGATTATGACTTACAAGAAATCTCACTATTTTATATTTGGACTACAGTTAGAAAGCCTAACAAAATTGCCATCATCTCAAGTAATGGTAATTGCATGTTGTTGATGCCTTGTGGTGACTCCTGCTACAACTTTTGCTTTGATCTTCTTTAGACTGGTTGCTGCTTCAATCATGTTGATTCTTTCATCGGGCGCAATGGCTAAACATTTCATTGCCAATTCAAACACAGATGCAACAAAATGACCATCTCTTTCTAATAGCAAAGCAGAGTCCAACACTTGATCCATTGCATTTCCTTGTAATGCTTCACTCACCCATTCCTTCAAGCTCATTTCCCCATTGAACATATCATCAGTAGGCTTCTTTCTCGTAAACATCTCCAGCAACATTATTCCAAAGCTGTATACATCAGCACTCGTCGATACTTTTCCTTCTGATCCATACTCTAATTGCATCACAAGTTCATGATTTTCACATACTAATTTATGAGAATGCACACATATATAATACTTAATAAAAAAGTTATAAAATTTCAAAACCTCACCTGGTGCTGCATAACCGATAGTAGCCAAGGTTTTAGTTTGAATCATAGCCTCCCCTTCCTCAAAAAGCTTTGCAATTCCAAAGTCAGCAACACGAGCAGTCATGTCTTCATCGAGCAACACATTGCTTGGCTTTATATCGCAATGCACGACTGGAAATGTATTGCCGTGATGAAGATATTCCAGAGCTAAAGCAACATCTATTGAGACATTCAACAACTGTAGAACGTCGATGCAATAGTTGTCGGAATATAACCATTTCTCCAAGCTTCCATTCGGCATGAATTCAAGAATCAACGCTTTAAATTCCATATTCGTGCAACAACCAATAACTCGAACCAAGTTCCTGTGGCGAATGGTGCTCAATATTCTACTCTCAGTTTCGAAGCTCTTGTTACCTCCTTCCAATTCTAAATTGAAAACCTTTGCTGCAAAATTCAGCCCCTCAGAAAACGTCCCTTTGAACACCGCACCAAACCTTCCTCTTCCGAGTAGATTCATCTCACTGAAAGAATCTGTTCCCCGCGAAAGCTCGTTGTATGAAGTGACTCTCCAAGCAATACCTACCCGATTAGCATCAACTGGAATTGTTACTTTTACACGCTTCCTTCGTCTCATGAGAAAAACAATAACGATCACTAGAACCATCACTGAGATGATCGGGGGAAGAACATACTTCATTAATCGAGCAACACTCTTTGATTTTGATCCTCCATCAACTTCTGCACATGGCGGCACTTCAAATCTTGCTGCACCACACATACCAAAGTTGTCAATGAACGAGTCAGCTGAGAAGTTAGCAAAAGGACCCCCATTTGGAATCTCTCCTTCCAATCTGTTGTGAGACACATTAAGATACTCCAAGAATCTGAGGTCTTGTAAAGATTCAGGTATCAATCCAGAAAGATTACTATTAGATAAATCCACCATCATCAAACCTCTGATGTTTCCCAGTGATGGAGGGATAGATCCTCCAAGTTTATTATTGGATAAATTTAGATACTCCAACGATTGACAGCTGTCGATGGTGCTCGGAATATCACCGGAAAATAGATTGGAGGAGAAATCCATTCGGTTGATCACCTTCAGTTTTTCAATTTCAGATGAGATCTGACCACTCAAATAGTTTGAGGACAAGTTTAGAAAGATGAGGTTTGTGAGATTCCAGAAATTGGAAGGCATGGTGGAATTGAACTTGTTTGAACTAAAATCAATCACTCTTAGCGATTGGATTTCACCGAAACACTCTGGTATTGGACCCTCGACCTCGTTGCTTACCAAGTACAGCTCCGACAAACTACTCATTCGGCAAAGATTCATCGGGATAGATCCTTCCAACTTATTACCGGCAAGGACTAATCTTCCGAGCTCCTTCAGATTTCCTATCGTCGTCGGAATCGAACCACGCAACTGATTGTTGTACAAATTTAAATTTACCAAACCGCTCAGATTCCCAATCTCAGAAGGAATGACACCTCGAATACCTGCGCTTGTTGAAGAGAAGAGCTCAAGAAATTGGGATAAATTCCCAATGGAAGCAGGGAGGACACCGTTGAGTGGATTGAACGATACATGAATAAGTCGAAGATTCTGAGAATTAGTTAACGAAGAAAAAAATTCTAATTCTTGGGTTGGGGATTTCGCTCCGCTCAAATTATTTTCCGCAAGCAGTATGCGAGTTAAGAGGCTTAAATCGGCGAAGCTTGGAATGGAGCCGCTGAGCGAATTAGATTGCAAGTTCAGGTATTGAAGCTGAGAAGCATTGTTGATGGAAGTTGGGATTGGGCCGCTGAAACTGTTATCTTGTAAAGCAAGCTCTTGAAGATTGAAAAGTGTGAGGCCTATGCTTGAAGGAAGACTACCGGAAAAATCATTGTATGAAAGGTCTAAATTTAGCAAGGTTGATATGTTGAAGACGCCGCGTGGGATAGCGCCGCTGAAGAAATTATTTGTCAGAACCAGGCTACTCAGGGATGACAAATCAGAAATCTCCTCTGGTAATTCGCCTGTTGCATACATGCAGTGGGAAAACGATGATCCAAATGTATATATTGCTGTATATTATTCAACAGTAAAAAATTATGTGCAATTTTTACAACATATGTACCTGTCATCTTGTTAGAACTAAAGGATAGGAAAGTCAGAGAAGTGAGGTTCCCGAGTTGCTTTGGCAAGCTACCTGCATCATCAAATATTTACTCAAGGGTTTTATCAGAGCTACTGAGCTAGTATGAGGGAATATGATTAACTCATTTTTTTAGAGTGTATTTACCGTTTTTTTAAGGGTAATTGGCCTCAAAATATACCAACTTTAACTCAATTCTCATTTTGCCTCTAACCTTTCAATCTTTGCCAAGAAATATATCACCTTTCAAATTGTAGCCAATCTTAACAATCCCATTTTCAAATTATTAGAAATTGACCCCTCAAGAATAAAAAATTGCAGAATAACCCCAACAATTACAAAACCAAGACAAAATACCCTCATAATGAATTCTTAAAACAGTTTAACAATTAATCAGGCCCAACATGCTTCCGTAACACTTCGAAATAAATCTTAAATTTAAACCAACATTATACCTTTGTCGACTGGTCTTCTTCAGGAGTCAGTTCTGTTGCGTTTTACGGCTCGTCTGCCCACCCGGCACGCACCAACCACACACTCGCAAGAGATGGTTGCAACCCTTCTCCTTCACTAAGTGCCGACTAAATAATATATTGGATAAATAAAGAAAATATTTTTACTCAACCCGGAATAGTTGGACAAAAACTAAGCGTTTATAGAGGAATTATATAATAATTAATTTATTTCATAAAATAATCCCCAAAGGAGGAGACCAACTTGTTTAGCTACTCATAGTAGCCAATACTTGTGTACATAAAATAAAAAGGAAACTAAACTAAAATGAAAACTTTGAAAACAAAATTAAAATTACAAAGATAATTTTCTAGAGAGAGGAAATGGTGTGTGGAAATGTGTTGTGAATTCCGAATGATCCTTCTTCTCTCCAGCACTTGTGGTTTTATAGAGGTCTGATACCCTCTATTATTGCTTGGTGGTTGGCCTCGGATGCTTTCTTCGTGGCCAGCTCTTTTGATTGTGACATCCACCTTCTTTGTCCGCCTTGATTGCCGACATAAGTAAGTGCCATCACATGGTGCTGGACCCCTGCTTTATCTTCTTGTGATAATGCTGGTAGGGGCCGGCTGCTTTTCCTTTCCACTCACATTTGTCTTGGAGCGTTTGGTGAGTGGTTCTCCTGTCATACCACCCACTTTTGTCGTTTCTTTTGTGGGTGCGATCCTTGCTGTGAATCACATGATTCACTTTGTTTTGTCGGCCACCTTGCCTTTTGGTGCCCGAGGGTTTCTTCCTTTTGGAGTCTGATGATCATCATGTTCATCAGACCGGAACCTCCTTCTATCCGGCTTTGGGAAGAATCCTTTGCCAAATTCTGGCTCCTTCTACGACGAACATTGATCGCAGATTTTCTCAGTCCACTGGCCCAGATGAGCCATATTGCAGAATTTGCGACGAGTCTCCTGGCTCCCCGTAATCTTGTTCTCCCACAACATTCGCCGTTTCTTCTCGAAAGATTGTTCGGCAAAAGGAGTTGTTGTTCCTGTCATAGTATTAACTAGGAACGTTCCTAGATCCGAGCTTTGGTAGAACTTGAATCTGGACTTCATTTTGTCCATCTCTGTGAGACAGACCCATAGACCCCATGCTCGTCTCGTGGAGATTTGATCTTCCGTGAATGTTGAGACGATTGCGGCCTGAAAGTCGGGAACTTTGATCCGGTTAAGGGCTCCCGTATCAGGTCTCCATAGCTTAATAAAGTGAAAGCTTCACGGATTCCTTTTCCGACTGGCTCTGGCGCTGCACTGAAACAGTACAATTCCAGAACATCTCCCCTTTTGAGGGACTCGTTGTTCTCCCATGTGTCGAACACCGTTTTCTGGATCCATTTGGGTAGACCCTTGATCTCGGTGAAGGCTGGGGCGGTAGTATAAACTGAGGCCAAAGCCCCAAATTCATACCATTCCTTGACATCGTTTGGATTGGCTCCTGGAGTCGTCCAAACCCTTGGATATTTTCCGGCAACATCAACCCGGCAATTTCCCGGATTAATGCCCTTCCTCGTGAGAAGTTTCTCCCACCTGTCCTGGTACATCTGCCAAGAAGGAGAAATTTCAATAAAGTCAGTATCAACCTTAAGTTGGCCAGTCATAGGCCTAAGATTGATCTCTCCCTCTTTTACCCCAGAGGTGGAGGGTTGACATGTTGATTCAGGGTGTGACCCCTTAACAACATCTTTTCCTCGAGAGTCTGGCTGTGAAACCATTGTCTCAGGACTTGTGCTAGGGGTACTTGAATCCCCTGCTACAGGTAATCCGCCCTGTACGGAAAGTATTGCTTTAATCCGATTGTCTCGGATAACGCGCAAGAGCGGCTTGTCGAGTGCTTCTTGAAGATTGAACATCTTCATGAAGCAAGCATCAATTTGGTTGGATACTCGGGCTTCGTCAGCCGCTTGTATCTTTCCTGCTTGTTTAGTGTGTAGAACACACTTCTACCATTCTTGTTGTAGCAGCTCTAAACTTTCGAAGAGCTGCCCTTGTATTGCCCCGATGGCCTCCACTTCAGGGAGCTCCATCCCTTGTAAGGAAATCTGCAAGAACATTCTGATCAGATTTCAAAATGACAATATCATAATCATAATACTGACATTCTGCTTGCCATCTAAGCAATCTAGATTTCTCAGGCTTAGATTCAATCTTTTTTGTTAAGAAAGCTTTAACGTTAGTGTTATCTACTTTCAAAACAAATTTATTAGCAAGTAAGAAAAGCGGCCATTTTTAAACGCCTTTCGCACTGCAAAGAATTCCTTTTCGTTGATGTGCCATCGCACAGCTTCGTCGTCGGAGAAAAGACCGCTACAGTATCTGCAAGGTTCTTCTCCATAAGGGGTGATCTTTGTGAGCACAGCTGCCCACCAGAAATCACTCGCATCTGTATAAAGGACTAAGTCATCTTCGTCTTGTGGTATTGAAAGCTTCGGGAGATTTTTGCAAATCTCTTTCAACTTCTTTATACCCTCCCGATGTTCTTCCTTCCAAATGAATGGAACATCTTTCTTCAGAAGTGGACTGAAGATCTTTCTATGTTCTGCAAGGTTTTTGATAAACATCCCTGCAAAATTGACAACTCCGAGAAAGCTTTGGAGCTGTTTTTTCTCCTTGAGATCCTCCGGAAATCCCTGGACTTTTTCCACAATATGATCTTGTAGAATTATCCCCGATTCATCGATCTCAATCCCCAGAAACTCCATCTTCTGGGTGGCTATGACTGCCTTCTTTTCTGACAGCACTAGTCCTTCTTGTTGACAAACATCCGCAAATATCTCTAGATGCCTGACATGTTCATGAATGTTTTTTGATGCAATAAGGATGTCATCAATGTAAACAAACATAAACGAAGAATAATCTTTGAAGAGATTATCCATCTTCCTTTGGAATATCTGAGGCGCGTTGGCTAACCCCATTGGCATGACATTCCAGACATAATGTCCTTGTGGAGTTGAGAAGGCTGTGAACTTCTTACTCCCTTCTTCCATGCGAATCTGGTAGAAGCCTGATTTGCAGTCGAACTTTGAGAATACCCTTGCACTTCTAATGCAGTTGATGAGGTGTTCTCTGCTTGGGATGAAATATCCGTCAAACTCAAGAATGTCATTAATCCCTTTATAATTAATGACCAATCTTGGCTTTCCTCGCTTGATCTCCCCATGATTTCTCACCAGAAATCCAGGACTGTTGTAGGGTGATCTTCCTTCTTCAATCAATTTCAAATCAAGGTGTTCCTTGATTATACTCATCATATCCTGTTGATCTTGAGGGTTCATCAGGATAGGTCTGAACCTTACGAGCTCATATTCCTTTCCAGTTTTGACTTTCAAGGTTGCTCTGAGCTGGTTCTTGTCCCACCATGCCAAAGGATCCTCGTGGTAACACTTCTGGATTCTCCTTTTGACATAGGCTATGGACACCTGTTCTTCTTCCTTGATATCTTTGTGTGATATCAGGGATACTTTGAGGATTTGAGTTTCTTCCTCAGAGAGATTTGGGAATCCCTCAGTTCTGCATTTGAGCAAAACCTCGCCGAATCTCCTTTGATCCTTCATTTGAGGTCTCCGGAGTCTGCCATCATCACCACGCTTGCTGCGGAATTTGATTGGCATTGAGCGATGAAAAGCTCCATTGAGCCTTTGCACAATGATTTTGTGATCACAATTGGTTGTGAACACTAGCCTCCTTGCTTCATTGTCCTGTATATACCTCTTGAAGCTTTGCAGAAAATTATTTCCAAATAATATATCTGCTCCGGTATCATGGAAATAAATTGGTGGAGTTTTGACCTTGTACCAAGGTGTCTGTCCTGCTCCGCCGATCAATATTTCCGTTTGTTTTACTCCTTTTGATAGAAGCAAAATCTTTTTGGAGAAATCTCTTCCTGCAATCCGAGGTAGATCTTCTTCCACTTCTGCTGGGAAGACTCCTCGTTTTGCTGTACAGATTCCTGCTCCTGAATCCACATAAGCAGCAAAATATTCTGCTTTGAATTTCTCATATAACATCCCTACAGAGATGTATATCGAGAATGGACTTGTCATTGGATCATCAATCTTTGGCGTCCGATTGTAATCTCCATTCCTCCTGATTTCCATGACCATGGCTTGTATTTGTCAAGGAAATCTCGTCCTAAGATTAGGACGCCTGTCTCCGGTCCGGCTTGGCCTTCAGTCTGAATTTCAAAACCTCCGACCTTCAGAGTTCCGATGTATCGGTTGTCTCCTGGATTTGCCAAATAATACAACGAACTACAAGGAAACTTGTTTTCCTTGTTTGTTGTATCAAATCTTGTGGATACCTGTCTCCATCCTTCGGGACATTTGAGTTTGACCCTCATGTCTGGAGCTGGTGTTTCCTGTATCGCCCTTCTCTCGTATGACTGAGAGAAACTTCTTGTAATAGGCCCTGAAGTAAGCCTATTTCCTTGGAATGATAGCCTTGGTGCTCCCAGTCTGAGACTCTGGGTATGGTTTAGCACCTGCTTGTCTCCAATATCGATATCGATTTCTCCGATCTGAGGAATCTCCACTCGGTTTGGATTGACTGCTTTGGCCACTTCCTTAAATATTTCTGGAATTTCAATAAATTCTTTTCCCAGAAATAACTCTGTATGATGGGAATTTGACAAGGCATACGAGACTTGGTAAGTCAGCGAGTATGGCCTATTTCCTCCCGTCATTAACTCCTTCTTTTTGTAGTCCTGATAGAGAGTCAGGGCTCGGCTGAAGGATGAATCCTGTAGATTATAAGCGATCTGCGGGTAGAACTCGGTTATAATCCTCTTGGCGTAGAGATTGCCTGAAAAGGCTCCAAGAACTGATGCTCTTGTATCTCTGATTCTTTTGTCGCAGAGTGCAACATCAATTGGTTGATCTGTCCCTGGGGAGAGGGACGATTTGATTACCAACTGGATTGCTCCAATATGAATCCATTTCATCGTGCTAGCGACTTCTGGCTTCATTTTCTTAAGATCCTGCATAATATCTTCAGCAGGAACCAGCTGGATCTCCACCTGATTACTTGTACTTTCAATTGGAAGCGCCATTTCTCGGTTTGTGACCCCGAAATAGACATGATGCTTCCTCTTGGATGGAATCAAGCTATTAAAAACTCGATTCAATCTCCCATTGGAAAACCCTTGGTATGTTTGTACCTCTCCAGTTTCCCTATTGAGTTTCTTTACGAGCTTCTTTACCACCTCTTCTTGTGGAATCAGAAAATGGCTGGTAAATCCATTCTGATCCTCCTTCTGGGTGTGATGAACCTCGCGTTTCTCTTTAGTCTGACTCGTCTCCGGTTGATCCATCGGTCATCTCCGAATCCTCAGAACTAAAGACCTCTTCTTGCTCATATATACTCTCATCAGAGGATATATCTTCGAATTGATACACGGGTATCAATTTCTGGTGGTAGATAGCATCTTCGATATCCGGTGTGGATTCGAATCTTCTTATCTCCCTTTTCTCGTTGTCTGGGCAATTGGTTGAAATATGCCCCTTAGCACCGCACGACCAGCAGTTGCAATCTTTAAAACTTTCATTTGCTTTGGCTTGGGTACGCCTGAAAGTTTTCCTCGCCGGGATTCTCTTTTGATTTGAGAATCGGTTTCTTGATGGTCCGCTCCGTTGGCCTGATTTGTAGGAGCATGCTTTCTGTCTGGTCCACATGGTTCTTGGCTTCCAAGAACTCCTTCTGGACTTTCTTTCATAGGGTTGATACCTATGTTTCTTTCGGCTCCTCTTTTGATACAGCAACTCAGCACCAATCTCTGTTGGAAGATCAATGTTGTCGCACATCAATGGGGATTTCTTGTTGAGTCTCCTCAATCTCTTGAGATTCCTCTGGTCCGCTGCCTTCTGGCACCATTCGGACAGCTTCTTGTGGACATAAGACATCCTCCTTGAAGCACTATCGAGGGGATATCCCCCGGGTGAAACATACTCCTTGATGAGCATCTCTCTCCATGGACTTGGAAACTTTGGGAAAAAGAGGTCCATGGCCGTCTGATCTTCCACTTCCCCCATATGAACATATAGGGTATAAAGGCGCAGAAATTCATCGAGAGCTTTTGGCTCCAGCACCATCAATCTCAGATTGTGAAGTGCCTGTTGATATTTCTTGCGCTTCTCCTCTGCGGATCCTTCGAAAAAACCCATTCCCAAGAAATGGATTTTAATTTGCTTAGTAATCTCCTTGATGATGTCATACATGGATGTACTACTAAACATTTCTTCCCTTACTGGAACCTCAAGTTTGTCCCAGTATTGTTTTGCCATTCCTGCCAAACTGGCTTCGAAGACTCTGGCAAATTCTTTCTTATCGTAATCAATTGTAGCGATTACGACTTTTAATGATGAAGCCCATTCGTCGATGAGACCCTCCCATTCTTTGAAGCTGGCTTCGTCGAGGTTGAGGATCAATCCATATGGATGGACTGGTTCCAGTGTGACCTTTCCAACAGGAGTATTCTGCATCTGAGGCCTCCGTCGTCGGGTTCGTTGGAACTGGCTTGCATCGTCTTGGGCTGACCCTTTTCCTGACGATTCTTCTCCTTGAGGCTCAATTTTGGGGCCCTCATCTCCTTGGTTCATCTTTAGATCAACCATATTGAGGTTAGCAAAAGATTCTGCTAACTCTTGTAGATCTTCTAATCCGATTCTGTCAAGGCTATTCATGATATTTGCCTTTCATGATTCGGATTATGTCCTTTGGCTGCAACTCCTGGGGTGTTGCATCAAATAGAGAAAGATTCGTTGGGTCTTTGGACCATTGATTCCGAATTCTTCCGGAACATGGTTTTCGCCTTTCGATCTCCTCCACCTTTCTTTGGATATCACGCAAGAGGGTTAGGATTTCCTCTTGTTTGAGTGATATTCTGCTTATCTCCATCGGTAGTTCATACAGCTTGTTGCCGTAATATTCCACCGTTTTCTGAATCTCCCGCAAGTTGACGTTGTCGGAAGAGTCTGGCTCGATCTTGTGGTAGCTCGGATAAGCTACTCCCGCCTTGTCTTTTTGTTCCATCAATCGTGTGACTGATGGGCCTCGTCTCTGGTCCGTTCAATCGCCGTTCTGGTGGCGGCGAGTCCCATGAGGTTCTCATGGTAGAATTGGATACTCGTGATAATATCACGAATAATCTCGACATCTTCTCCTCGTCGTACGTTGGTAACGAGGGCTCGATTGTTCCAGTTGAGTCCGTCTAGTAGACGGGTAATTTCACTCTCCAAATGTTGGAGAGAATTCCTGTATGGTACACATCTCGGACACTCGTCCGGATCCATAAACTTTTAATGGAGTCTCCTCCCACATGGGTTAATAATAAAATAAACTAAAAATTATATAATTCCTCTATAAAAACCCGCTCTGATACCATTTTAAACAAGGATCTTTTAAACTGTTTTTTGCTCGAAAGTACGTGGCGTTGTCTCACAGTCCAGACCCAGATTACCAGGTAATCTATCGGGCACGAGGAAAGTTTCCAGCCGATATACCATTCAAGCCCAAACTTATACATGTTTTAGGTATAAATTGTCTTAAAAAATTTTCTGGGGTGAATTTACAAAAGATCATTCAAGAGGGGTTAATCTAAATATTCAAGACATGGAAAAGTGCAATTTGAGACAAATCTCAAAGTTGGTATATTTTTTCGCAACTATGGAAAGCTAGGAGGCAAAACAAGAATTGGAGCAAAGTTCACATATTTTGGGGCTAACATCCCTTTTTTTAATTTATTTATTTTTTTATATTAGAAGAATTCTATTGCCAAAAAATGTTGGTAGATTTCATTTTCCATGTTTTCCCAGGTCTTTTTATCGCGTGCATCTTTAAGCTCCAGCCTCCAGATTCACTTCTCTGGAGATTGATTATTTAATGTTGGCTAATTCTCTGTTGTCTTAATTCTCTTGCTGTTGTCTTAATTACGGCACATATTTAAATAGCTTTTCTCCCATTCATATCAGTAATTAGAGATGTCAATGGGTCAGCTCACCGGGTTTTGGGCCAGCCCTATCGGGTTTCGGGTTAATCGGGTGCGGGCTAATCGGACTGAGGATTTTGTCGGGTTATAAATTTTTAATTCTAACCCTAAACGTTCGTGTTTCGGGCTAGCCCATCGGGCTAGTCGGCTTAAATGCGTAAAATAAAATAATCATTTGTATTTTATTATTTTTAATGATCTAATGTATAATGTATAAAATATACATAGAAATCAAATATATAAATTATATAGCAATCATGAAATGCAAAAATATAAGATATTGAAAAAAGCATCAAGATTGCATAACATAAGTTGGTAACAATAAAATGTTCAACTTTGTTAACGAAAAAACAATAAAATATCCAACAATAGTTTGAATTCATAGAAGTAAAGCATCTCAAAAATACAGAAAAGTGAAAATGATGAGACTTTATAATATTTTGTCATTTTTTTATTTTTATATCGAAATATTTAATATTAAGTATTCGGATTTCGGGCTAGCCCATCGGGTTAGTCGGGCCGACCCTATCGGGTGCCGGGCTATTCGGTTACAGGCTAATCGGGTTGTAACTTTTATCGGGTTAAAAAAATTCAACCACAACCCTCTCGGGTGGCGGGTTAATTGGACCAGCCCACGGGTTTCGAGCTAGATTGACATTCCTATCAGTAATATTCCTTTCCGAACCAACCACATCTACTTTAATTATTTATTAATAACCACTTCAACCGGAGTACTTTTTTTTGGGACAACTTCAACCACAATATTATTTATAATATTTTTTTGGAATATAATTAATTTATAATAAAAGTATATGAAAATTATATATAGCAAAATGTGTAAAAACACAAAAAAAATCTAATTAATAAAGATAAACAATTGAAATATGAAATTGAAGAAAAAATACTTCAAATAAATGATGTTATATGTAAAGAACATGAAAAAATTATATATATATATATATATATATATATATATATATATATAGGGGGCCGCTCCAATGAGACTCTCTAATTTTAGTGAGATCTAGGGCACGATCTGGTGCGTTTATTTTATCGATCCTATGGCTGATATTGTATCTGGAGGGTGATTTTTTTTCGCAGGGTTCGAATCCTGGAGGGAACATAATTTTTTAAATTTTGTTATTCATCAGTATATATTTCATTGTTCAATAATATATACTGCCTTGTTCATTAGTATATATGTCTTATTCATTATCAATTTTTTAAATTTTATTTTTCATCGGTATATACATCCTGTTTGTTAGATATACGTCTTGTTCATTAGTATTATATGTCTTATTCATTGTCCTCATATTACACAAAAAATAGGGGGTCTCACTGGAGTGCGCCCATATATATATATATATATATATGGTTGGGTTCCGGTGGATCCCTATGCTTATAATAGATCCGTAGATCCAAATCTAGACCACACATTTATGACATGTGGCGCATCAAGATGGTCACACGTGGCAAGGCATTTGAAGGCAAAATGGTAGGGGTGGGCCATCAATCAGAAAATCAGTTTTTGAAAAAAAAAAAAAAATTGGGGGTGGGGGGGGGGGGTGGGGGTGGGGCAGGGGTGGGGTGGCGAAACTACCAGATTTATTAAAATGAAATGCATTTTTTGTATAATTTAATGCATTTTTATGTGAAAACTTTATGCATTTTGTTTGATTTTATATGCATGTGAAACATGCCTATTTTTGGGGGGTGGTAATGGGGAGGGTTGGGGGGTGGTGTGGGCTGGATTGGGGGGTGGTATGGGGTAGGGTGGTGAAAATACCAAAACTCAAAAAATTAAATGCATTTTTCTGTTCAAAGTTATGCATTTCATGTGAAAACTTTATGCATTTTTGTGTGAAACTATATGCATCTAAAATATATCTATTTTGAGAAAATCTAAAAAATATATATATTTTTTTAATTATTAAATCCGAAAATTACATTCCAATTTTACCCCTTCAGATTTTGCCTTGGAATCCTTGCCACGTGTCACCATCTTGATGCGCCACATGTCATAAATGTGTGGTCAAGATTTGGATCTAGGGATCTATTATAAGCATTGGGATCTATATGATCTCATTCCTATATATATATATAGTGTGGTTCTAGAGAGAACTGCATTATTTGTGAGAATGTGAGAACCCTCAAATCTAATGCATCCATTATAAAAATTAGGAAAATGCTGAATGCACATAATATGTGCGCACATAATTAGATATTTTTGTCATTTTATAAATCTCCATAAATTATGGAGTTAATACAATTTCAATTGAATTTCTAATTTACGTAATCATCCTTTGAGATAATTAAGGAATGTACAATTCAAATTTCAATCTTATATCTTTCCTTAATAATAAATTATTTATTTCCTTAAATTAAATTATGAATCAATTTTCATTATACAGCTTTATTTATCAATGATTTACATCCTATAAATTAGCTCAAACTCAACTAGAAGAATCAAGTAATTAAAATTGCAGTCAAATTATTGTTTCATATTCTTATTTAATTAGTTAGTTATTTTTCTTCAATAACGTTACATGACTAATTAATGATTTAATATGTATTGATGAAAAAATTGATGAACTCATCAACTTAACATTCTAAATTCATATATTATATATATTTAAATTCAAATTTATTATTATAATTATTATTTTGAAATATAAGAATAATTATGTTGAATGTTATGCTACGGATACCGCTATTGGGTAATGTAGCAAAGGATTAGAGTGATGTTTGAGAGGTAACATCTTTGAATCGGTTAGTGATAAGTTCCAATTTATAGCTCATTATTAGTGTCTTTCTTTTATTTTCTTTTTCTTTTGTTGCTATTTTAATTTGTGTTTTATTTTTTTGTTGAAATTAGAATTAAAAAAATATATAAAAATATAAATAGATGACTATAATAAATCCCTAAGCAAACTCAAATCGGACTCGCTACATCGAGCCGGACCGACGGGTTTGGTCTGGACCAGACCGACTCAATAGACATATGCGGTGTGGTTCGGGTATGATTTTTCGAACCGAAAAATATTTGGGTCGGTCCAGGTCTTAACCCACTCCAACTCGCCGAACTCGGACCGACTCGTATCTTTTATAAAATAATTATTTAATTTATATATTTCTAATGATATTAAGAAATAAATTAAATTTTATCTAATATAATAACTCATCTAATATCTGTAAGTAAATTAAGTAATCTGTGTAGTTTTGTACCGACCCGTACCTTTAACGTTTCTTTTTATGAACTTGTTGTGCTTGAATTATTATGTAATGGATTGATTTTAATTTATGTATTTTTGTTGTAATTGTGGATTGAGAATATTTGAGCTAAAATATGTGTTTGTATGGAATTTTTTTAAGTTTTAAATCGGGAAAATTGAGTGTAAAATAGGAAAAATAAAAATTTGAAATTTCAGCAGGTCGGACCCGGACCAATCTGAACCCGATATTCGGGTTCGGTGCGGTCCTGGGTGGTCGGTCCTCCCTTACAATTCGGTTCGAGTCGGTCTACGATTTAAAAATTTTCGGGTCGTTGGTCCCGACGAGTGGGTCCGATTCGATGCTCACCCCTAATAATAGGCTAGCTATATTATTTGATTATTATGACATTATAAAATAGAAATGAATTATTATATCTGAGAAACAAATATGATAAGTTGACCACATTGCATTGATGGATTAAATCATAAAATTCTATCACAGTATATTATATTTTATGAATTAGTGAAATTAAAATAGAAAATATAAAGGAATGACTATAATTGCGAGAATAATGTCATACGTTGATCGATTACGAATGAAAACAAAATATAAAGTGAATTGGTGAATTTGAAATAATAAAAATACCCCGTATAAATTAAAAGGAATGAAGTACTTTAATGGTGAATATAATATCATATGCTAGCTACAATCTTCAATTATTTCATAAAACTATAGGTTATTATGAAAAATAATAAGAAATTAAGGAAATTTAAATAGAATAGAAAATATAAAGGATATACTATAATTGTGGGAATAATATCATATGTTGAGCACATAAATTGACTACTCAATAAAACTATACTATAGGATATTAAATTATTATTTCATAAAACTATGGATTATTATTAGAAAAAATCATAATAACTTAGTAAAATTTACCTAAAATTTTGAAAAAAATAAATAAGAATATATGACTATAATTGTGAGAATAATAGAATTTGTTACCTACCTTCTTTGATAATTTCATATGAGTATAGGTTAATATGAAAAAAATTCATAAAGAAATTGTGAAAATAGAAAAAAAAATAGAAAATATAAAGAAGTTACTATAATTGTAAGAATAATACTCCCTGCGTCCCGCGAAACTTGAGCATTTTCCTTATATGACAAGTTTTTTTTTTCCCTTCATTCATTTTTTATTTTTTTTCACCTACCACACAAAATACTAACTCTTTAAAATTTGTGTCAGAAAGAAATCGCTCAAGTTTTGCAGGACGGATGGAGTATACTATAAGACAGTATATTATAATAAACTAGAGAACTCAAAATAAAAAATAAAAATTATTATAATTGTGAAAATAGTCTAATATCATCATTTCATAAAATTATATTATAAGATAATAGATTAAATAAATATATAAAAAAAAGATAAGTATCGAAAAGAAAAAACAAAACACAAATGAAAAAGGAAGGGAAAGAAAAAGAAAAACATAGTATTGAAGTGCATTGTATAACTATAAGATATAGAGGAAAGGTACAAAGTTGTCACATTACAATGGAATATTTTCAAATATTTTTAAGATAATAATATGTGGATCCATTTTTATTGAATTGAATAATTATTTGCTTAAATTAATAAAGATTAAAATAATTATAGGTTAATAAGTTAAAAAATTAAGAGCAACTAAATAAAAAATATAAAATATGAAGGAATAGCAAAAATGGTTAGAATAATTTCATACGTTAGTTACATTCTCTGATTATTTTATAAAAGTACAAGTTAATGAAAAAATAATAACAATTGTGAAATTAATGTAAAAATTAAAAAAATACAAATAAATGACTATAATATAATCATACGTTGAGCACATCGATTGATAACTACTAAAAATACACTACAGGAAAATATATCATAATAAATTAGTGAACTTAAAAAATAAAAAATAAAAACATAAAAAATCACTATAATAACAAAAATAATGTCATACGCTAACACACCGATCAATTAGTAAATAAAATTATCCTATAGAACATTACATCACAATAAATTAGTGGACTTGAAATAAAAAGAATTTATATAAAATAGGAAAGAATAGCTAAAATGTTAGAATAATCTCATACGTTAACTACATTCTTTCATTATTTTATAAATGTAGTATATGTTAATGAATAAGAAGCCTTAACCGAAAAAGCATGACTCTCTCCCAAACCCTAGCCCTCACGTTTGCTGCTTCAATGGTTTCACCGGCGCCGGAGAACACAACCGGCAACGCTTCCTCGACGCTCTCTCCACGGTCCCCTCCGAAGGTTTCTACCAATTTCGATCCACCACCGAAATCCCAACCCACCAGCCAGGGTCCCTCTAGGGTTTTCTGGAGCTGCAGTAAAGTACAACCTATTTGGATGGATTTTCTTGCTTGGTTCAATAAAGAACATGATATTCATAATGTTGACATTTTTTCTATGTTAGTAGCAGCCTGGGGTTACGATTTCAGCTCTCAATTGGAGAGTTATTGGAAGGCTGGGATCATCACGCTCATTTGGAGTTTATGGAGGCAGCGAAACAACTGTATTTTCGAGAATGCCAAATTTGAGGCAAAAAACGTGATCCACTCGATCAAAGTTTCTTTTCGGGAGATGGAAGAGAATTTTAAGCTTGGTGCTATGGCTAATACTTGGGAAGATCTTTCCATTCTCAAAAGAATTGGTATAGCGGGTAGAGCGCCGTCTCTTCCTGAGTTCGTGAATGTGTATTGGTGGCCTCCGAATAATAATTGGATCAAGGTCAATACGGACGGCTCGGCTACGGGGGCTCCAGGTCGAATTGTTGCTGGAGGCGTGTTCAGAGATAAATTTAGTGTGGTTCGTGGCTGTTTTCACAAAAAATGAGGAGTTGGCTTCGCTTTTGAAGCTGAGCTTCTGGCTATCATAACGGCAATCCAAATTGCTCATCATAGGCAATGGCGTTATCTTTGGATTGAAGCTGACTCAACTTATGTTGTTCGTCTGCTGCATGAGCGTTCCTCTTCTGTTCCTTGGCGTTTCCTTGCTCTGTGGAAGCATATTCTGGCTTTACTCTCGGATTTCCAACTTCATGTTACTCACATCTTTAGAGAAGGGAATACTGTTGCTGATATTTTAGCAGCCGATAGTATGGAGGAAGGCTGGTGGCCTTTTGAAATTGATACCATCAAGACGGCGGTTCGGAGAGACATCTCCAGTCATAGCTATGTTCGACAAATTCGTTAACTGGTGTGGGCTTTCGGTTCTCGTTTGGTTCAGACATTTCAACAAACACTTGGTGGTAGGTTTGTTTCTGGCGACTTTTTGGAGGATTGCAGCGTTCTGGTCTGACCTCTTTTTGCGGGAGTTACCGGATTTCTTAGGAGCTTCTAGGATCGGGGTGTGTTTTGAGCGGGAGCTCGTGCGGTGGGAGGTCGGTAGAGGTTTTGGCTCGAGTTGGTGTGGTTATTTTGTAGAACACTTGGTGGTCGTTTCTTGTCTTGGAGTTTCTGCGGAGGTTCATTCAGTTTTTGGCTTGTGGTTATGGTTCTTGGAGCACTACCGGCGACGGCGTTTAACCGGCCGTGTAGTTACTTCTGTTCTCTTGGGTTTGGTCTTTCTGGAAATCTCACAGCGACGGCATATAACCGGCCGTGTGGTCCTCGAGGAATGCTCACGGCGACGGCATATAACCGACCACGTAGCTTTCCTTGTTTCTATGGGCTTACGGCGACGGCGTCTTACCGGCTGTACTGCCCTTTGTGTGGGTTTGGGGTTACATTTTTTAGTGAACACACGACGACGGCATATAACCGGCCGTGTTGTTTTCCTTGTTTGCGTTTGTTTTTTGTTTGTACTCACGGCGACGGCGTCTAACCGGCCGTGGTGCTTGTTTTGTTGGGATAGAGCCGGGATTGTTTGGGGACGATGGTTAGGCCGGAGTTCCGGAAACTTTCCCTTCCGCTCTTTCCTTCTGTTTTTGCTTAGACGGGTACTCTTTTTCCTTTTCACGGTTTTTCCCACTGGGTTTTCTGTGAAAAGGTTTTAATGAGGCTCGGCCCTTAGTCTGCGTTCTCTGTGCTTTCAAGGGTTTTTAGTTTTTCTTTTTCTAATAAAATTTAATTTAATAATATGTTAATGAATAAATCATAACAAATTAGTGAAATTAGAATAAAACTTATAAAATATAAATGTATGGTTATAATTGTAGGAATAATGTCATACCTTGAGCACATCAATCCATATCTCAATAAAAATATGCTATAGGACAATATATTATAAATAAATTAGTAAATTCAAAATAATAAATTAAAAAATATATATGATTATGAAAATACATTGAGCACATCGATCAATTACTCAATAAAATTATATCATAATAAATTTAATGAACTTAAAATTTAAAATTTAAAATATGAAGGAATTATTATAATTGCAAAAATAAATTAATAAAAATAACAAAAATAAAAAACAAAACAAAAATGAAAAAGGACATGGAAAGGAAAAACGAAACAAAAAGTATTATCCTATATTATAGTATAATGTATATTAAATTTTAGAGGAATATCGTGACATTTGTTAAAGTATATTTTAAAAAATAAATCGTAGTATTATTTTATCTATGAATTTTTATTCTTAAAAACAATATCAGTAAATATGATCATGATAAATCAAAATAATTGTATTTTAAATAAAAAAAAACTAACAAAATCGTGTTTATATCTTTTCCTAAAATGAAGTGTCAATTTCTATGTATAGGATCTTGATTAGTGGCCATATCAATATTTTGTTTCCAAAATTGTTGCAATAAATAAAGGGAAAAAATTCTTTAGAAAATTTCCAATATTAATTAAGGGTAATTTAGTGATAATAATAATTCAAATTAGGAAATAAAATTTCAAGGGCATTATGTGCGCACATATTATGTGTATTTAGCAGTACTCTAAAAATTAATGAATTCGCTATTAAAATTAACGCACTCAGAAAAATAAAAAAAATTGCTCCATTCAGGATTCGAACCCAGGATCTGCATTCATCCAACAATACATCCACCGTAGATCTTGATGATCGAATGACTGAAAATGGTTATTTGTTCTTCTTTTATTTAGTAGTTTTTTCTTGAACCTCTCCATATATATATATATATATAGGGAGAGAGATAACTATAGCAATATTAGTGTCTATTTATAGAAAATGAAACAAAAAAAATTAATATAAAAATTAGAAGCCCAACATCAAGGTTGGATAAAGTGATGAATACATTTGGCTCAAAGAAAAAGTGATGAATACATAACTGCCAAATTTGGTAAAGTTGAATTAAACATTGGGTGGCTAAATCCTAAATAAATGTATAGCATGTATATTTGAGATATTTTCGGCGGCACACTTGGGTGCGGTCAACTGCATTGACCCGCCGTTGAATTGATTAATTTCAAAATATTAATTAAGATTAATATGTTCCAATAAAAAAATAATAATAAATTTTAATTGAAATAATAAACTCTTAATTATAATTAGTTAGCTTTAATAAACAATTCTCAAGTTATGGCATACTCCCTCCGTCCCTAAAATAACTTCCTCTTTTTCCATTTTGGGACGTCCCCCAAATAACTTCCTCTTTCTTTCTTTCCATTTTTGGAAACCTACCCCACCACTAATAATATTTTATTTATTCTTACTTTTCACTTTTCACCATTCCCAATACTAATTATAACACTTTTCACAACTTCCAATAATAATTATATCACTTTTTCTCCATTATCAATACACTTTACAACTTTTTATTAAAACTCGTGCCGTCCCCAAAGAGGAAGCCATTTCAGGGACGGAGGGAGTATATTTTTTTCAAGTAGGAAACGTACCTGTCACGTTATTAGATTGAAGATTTAGCCATATCAGAGAAGTGAGATTCCCAACTTGCTCCGGAATGCTCCCTGAATCATCAAATTACCCATGAATTTTTATACACAAATTAAACTTTATCAAGTGAACTAACATATTTTCTATACAGAAAATGTCGATTAAATTAATAATACGAACCTTCGAATTCGTTTTGCCATAGTAATAAATACTTGAGCTTACTCAAACTTCCGATTTCAGTTGGGATATTGCCGTTGAAATAATTGGCTTGCAATTCCAAAACCTCAAGCTCCATGCATTTGCCTATGTTTCTCGGAATCTCCCCATAAAGTTGATTCCCACCGACCATGAAAATTCCAAGTTTTGGAGTATTAGTGCACATGTTATTTGGGATCTTTCCCGATAGTCTATTCCGTCCCAAATTCAGATATATTAACGAAGAAATGTTGAAGATAGCATCTGGGATGGAGCCATTGATTAACTGATTGTTCTCCAAGTTCAACACCTCAAGCCTTGAAGAAACATTGAATAAAGAAGAAGGGATTCCGCCGGAGAATCTGTTGCTATGGAGATACAGACGCCGGAGCTGGGACAAGCCTACGAGCCAAGACGGTATTGCGCCGGTGAAGTTGTTAGAAGCGGCGTTCATATATTCTAGGCGGCGCAGCTTGGACAGCTCAGATGGTAAGACGCCAGTGAAATTGTTGGAGCGGATGTCTAGGGATCGGAGAAACGTTAGGTTTCCGAGATGTGGAGGGAGGGTTCCTCGGAGGCCGAGGGCAGTGAGATTTAGGGCCGTGACGCGGCGGTGTTTGGCGCCGCAAGAGACGCCGGTCCATCCGCAGATGGGGTTGCGAGTGGACCAGTTTTCGAGCTTATTATGGTTTGGAATGATGGAGTTTTTCAAGGCGATGAGAGCGTGTTCATCAGTGGTGAGATTCGAGAGAGATTGGGATAAGCTGAGGGAAAACAAGTTGCATATCAATAACAAAACACCATGACGGAATAAGGAGTTATCCATTGTTGTGCTACCTAGTTTCTTTATTTGGTGTAACAATGAATTGAGATATATATATATGGAAAGAAATCGTATCAATTCAAAATAATAAAAAGGAATAAAACAAGTACCTATTTTGATTTCTATCAACTAATTAAGATCGTTTGATAGGGACGTGTTAATATGAAACTATTAATTTGATAATAATTTTCCACGGACTTGGTCAAAAAATCAAAGAAAAACTTCAGTAACGAAAGTATTTTGGCTCATCATTCACAATAAGTGTGATGTTTTTATTTTGGTACACATATTCATATGTATTTTCAATCTCATTCATATTTAATACTCCCTCCGTCCCGCTCAAGATGCTACATATTCCTTTTTGGGCCGTCCCAACGAAAATGCTACATTTCTATATTTGGAAAAATAAGGGATTTTAAGCACTAATTAAGTATTCTCTTAATACATTCTCTCTCCTACTTTATTACTTTATTATCTTCTCTCTCCTACTTTATTACCTTCATTTTCATACTTTATCATTTTATTACTTTCTCTCTCCTACTTTATCACCTTCTCTTTCCTACTTTATCATTTTTATACTCCCTCCGTCCCAATATTGTTGGCCACATTTCCTTTTTAGTTTGTCCCACTATTATTGGCTACTTTCCTAAAATGGAAATATTTATCACATTCAATCTCTTACTTTATCACATTATTTTTCCTACTTTATCACTTTATTACATTCTTTCTCCTACTTTATCACATTCTCTCTTCTACTTTATCATTTTATTATCTTCTCTCTCATACTTTATTACTTTTATACTATATTACTCACACACTTAAAATACTAATCTACAACTCCTTAATTCCCGTGCCGAAACCAAATGTGGCCAACAATATTGGGACGGAGGGAGTACTTTATTATCTATACACTTAAAACACTAATCTACAACTCCTTAAATCTCGTGCCGAAAAGGTAATGTAGCGTCTTGGCCGGGACGGAGGGAGTATTTACAAAAATTCTTCCCTAAAAAAAGTATTTATAAAAATTCATCTAACAAATCATTTAAAGATTGCCTAACAAATTAATTTTGATACCTCCTTTCTCCATTTTATACATATTTTTCAAATATTTTTTAAGACTTGTGTCCCTAAACCACCTCACACTTTTGGCCCAAACTCTCCTGTACAGATTAAGGTACGATGTGGATTATTTACATACTGTAATACGTTACGTATAAATATCTTATAAGAATGTATAATATTATTTATAAATATCCTACTAAAATATACTAGTATAAATAATTTGTACTTTGCAAACGTCCATATAGCCATATAGGAGACCTCCTCCACTTTTAATGGAAAAAGGAGTATTAGACGAGGGTGTTTGATTGAGTTTATAAGCTTTTCAAAACAGCTTATAAGCTGTTCAGGAGCTTATAAGCTCCTTCAAAGTGTTTGGCAAAATAAGCTCCTAAACAGCTTATAAGCTCCAAGAGCTTATAAGCTCCCAAAAAAATAAGTTCCTCTACCCCAACTTATTTTTTTATAATCTCATATGTAATAATTATTTTAGAAATATTTTTCAACTATAATTTATTATTTTGATCATATATAATTCAAGTTCATTTCTCTTCGATTTTCTCTCTCTAAAAAAAATATTTTCTCTCTCTAGAAAAAAAAATCTCTCTCTCTAGCTTATAAGCTCAATTATCCAAACACTTTGACAACTTATAAGCTCTTAGAAAACTACATCTTATAAGCTCCAAGAGCTTATAAGCTCTTTAAAATAAGCTTAGCCAAACACCCTCTTAGGCTTGCCACCGGGCCTCGGCCCGTCGGTTCCGGTCTGCCAAATGCTTGAACCTGAACCGGCCCTTGTGGTCTTTGAGCGGGCCGATTTTCGGGCCCGAAACCGGCGGTTCCAGGCCAAAAATCGGCTGTTCCCGGGCTTTTTCCTTTTTTTGTATTCTTTTTAATGAAATTAAATGATTTGTGTTTAAATTTCATAATTTTTACTTTACAAATGTTGAAAAATGTTAAAATTACTCAACTTATACTATATAGTCTTATAAATTATGATGTAAAAAACTTAAAATATTAAAATTAGTCAACTTAAAGTCTTAAATTACTTAATAACTTATATACTATTGTCATATAAATATATAATTTTTAAATATATGTTGTGTTTTTAAAGCTTGTAATTACTCAAGTTATCAAGTAAAATAATTTTCAAATTTACTCAACTTAAAAATCTTAAATAATATAATAATATTTTTTATATCATCTTTTTTTTTTAAAATGACAATTGAATTGAAATAAAATAAAGGAAAAATAATTAACACATTGAGAATCAAAGATTCAAATGAATTCATAAAAAAGGATACCTTTATTGAATTTATTCTATGTACCAAAAAAATATTACAAGGATGCAAATTACAAAATCTTCAAAATTGAATAAGTAAACTAACTAATACTAACTAAATAACTAATTGATCCCTAGACCTTATAAGTTATAAGTTACATATTTATCAATTATATATTTATAATTTGTAAGTTATACATTACATGGATATAAGTTAAGTTGAGTGATCCCACATTGAAAAATGTAGGATTCTTTACAATGTGTAGTACAAATAGTGAATCTACATTATCCCACATTGAAAAATGTAGGATTCTCTATCATGTGTAGTACACTATAAATGTCGGATTCATTACCATGTGTAGTACTTTATAAATATAGTGAAGCTACATTTAGTTGAAATTATTCTACATTAAAATATGTAGGATTTAAATATAAAATTTAAAAAAAAAATTAAAAATTCAGCCGGGCCCAGTGGTTTCGGGCTGAACAGACGGGCCGCGGGCCTCCAACCTCTTGAACCTGAACCAGACCTTGCATCCAGGCGAGCCGGTCCCGAAACCGGCCCGTGGTCAATGATCTGGGCCTGAACCGTTGACTTTTGGGCCGGTTCAGGGTAGGCCCGCCAGTTCCGATTTAATTAGACTTCCGTGTGAATGCATCTCTTTTCTTGGTCAACTCTTGCGCAATTAGTCAATTCAGCTACATATATGGGTGGGGAAGAAATATACATGAAGTTTCCTTTTTCAAATCAAATTGACATCACTAAAAGAGTTGTGTTCATATAGGATTAGAAAGTAGTGTGGAACATTGTGAGTAATTTAGGGAAAAAAGTAGTTCGATATCAATAATCAATATCAAATTAAAGTACGGAGATCTCCATCCAAATTCGTATTTTTTAGAAATATTTGCGCAAGCTCTATTTGGTGCGTTAGTACCGGATATGTAGACCAATATGACAAAAACTTGAATATATGTGGATGCACAATGCATCCTTCCTAATTGTATCCAATATAGTTTACTAATTCTCAATCGGGTTGGTTTCGTGGGAGGTAGGCCACACAGTGGGGTGGATTGATTAATTAAAAAATTATAATTAGGAATTAATAATTTTTTATATTGAGATTAATTAATCTTAATTATGATTAATTAAGTATTAATTAAATCATAATTAAGTTAAGTTACAGTTAGGTCAACCTCACACGTTTTGTATTATGAATTTAGGATTTATTGATCCTTAATTAGAATTATTAATCATGGCATTTTGTTTATACTCTTGTCATGTGTACATGATGTACATTCAGATGTAAGGTCTTTCACCTCTATTAAATTTCACAAATTCTCAATTATCATTTTAATCCTTGATTAGAGTTTTCTAATCATAATTAGGATCAAATTAAGATGGATATACACAAAATCTCATGTGCACTCGGGTGTACCGTACACTTGGGTTGACCCGTACCCAGATCCTGACCCCTCATGCTAATCCAAACTCACATCCTGACTCAAATCGTGTAAATGACACTATTCAGTTATACAAATGACACTACTTATAATTGATATTATTCAATTATATATATAAATGACATTGTTACATTTTAGTGTCATTTTCAATCTTACAATGTTATTTAAAATATTATAGTGTCATTTACAATCTTATAGTATCAATTACAGGAAGTGTCATTTATATTTCTGAATAGTGTCAATTATACGCAGTGCCATTTGCAATGTTTGATGAGGAGTAAAATATGCGTAATACGAATATGACAGCACCAGGGCCGTCAGCGCTGGGAACAAAGGCGGATAGAAGGGTCTGAATAAGGCGCTTCGAAGAAAACGTGAAGGATAAAAGCATCAGGGCCATTCCGGGATAATTCAGATACTACGGGTGACAGAGCTGAAGAAAAGATAAAATGAATAGCGCTGGGGATTGAGCAGAGCAAGTGCAATCAGGAGTAGGATTCCAGCGCTGGAAAAGAGCGACAGCTCCACTGGTCGACAATAACTTCGGAAAAATTCTCTCTAACCAACAAGGTCGTTATCAGCTGTGTAATTACTGTTTTACCCTTGTATTAGGCGATTATAAATAGAAGGAACACCGGTCATTGTAAACACATGTTATTCAAATTTCAATACAACTCTCACTCTCTTTTCTCTTGCTTCAACTGCTCACGCTTTTTCCACCGATCCATCAACACACTGCAGGTGAATCACTTTACTCATAATCGAAGAGTGAAATTATTGAACTCATCAATGTTATAGTGTCATTTATACGCAGTGTCATTTGTATAACCGAATAGTGTCATTTACACAATTTGATTCAGAATGCGGATTTGAATAGGATACAGGTCAGAATCTGGATACGGATCAACCTGAATGTACGGTATACCCGGATGTACCCAAGACCACCTCATGCCGGAGTGTAACTCTAAATTAAAGCAAAAAAATCGTGTACATGTGCATCCATCCTAATTAAATACATTTAAAATTTGTAATGCCAATTAGAGCTCATTAATTTTATGTTAAATTTTAGTTAGAGCTTTGTTACCCCAGTTAAAGTTTATTAATTAAGTTTGTCAATTTTTAATTCGAGTTTATTAACCCCGGCCCAGTTAATGTTGAATACTTTTAATTAAAATTTAGGGCAAATGGTTTTTAATACCCACTTTTATAATACATCTATCAAATCTACCCACCTATATAAAACATATACTCCCTCCGTCCGCGATATCGTTTCCACATTTGCCATTTCGGTCCGTCCGCGATATCGTTTCCACTTCCATTTATAGAAGTAGGGTCCACAAACTTCCACTCACAACAATTGTGGGACCCAAACTCCACTAACTACATATCTACTACAATCCACCACTTTTCTTAAAACCCGTGCCGTTCACAATGTGGAAACGATATCGCGGACGGAGGGAGTATGAAAAATACCCACTTCATAGTGAAATCCCATTTCTACCCTTATACTTAATTTCTCTTTATCTCCCATCTTTTGCCTAATTAAGCTTGACTGGTATATCGGCTGGAAACTTTCCTCGTGCCCGATAGGTTACTCTGTAATCTGGGTCTGGACTGTGAGACAACGCCACGTACTGTTAAGCAAAAAATGATTTAATTGATATTTGTTCAAATTGATCTCGCGCTTCTCAAAATGGTATCAGAGCGGGTTTTTATAGAGGAATTATATTATTTTTAATTTATTTTATGATTAACCTATGTGGGAGGAGACTCCACTGAAAAACATGGATCCGGACGAGTGTCTGAGATGTGTACACTACAGGAATTCTCTCCAAAATCTGGAGATAGAAACCAGTCGCTTTATAGGCGATCTCAACTGGAACAATCGAGTCCTTGTAACCAACCTACGACGAGGAGGAGATATCGAGCTTATTCGCGATATTATCGCGAGTATCCAATTCTATCATGAGAATCTCATGAGATTCGCCGCAGCCAGAACGGCGATTGAACGAAACAGGGACGAGGCCCATCAGTCGCACGATTGATGGAACCAAAAGACAAGGCGGGAGTAGTTTATCCAAGCTACCAAAAGATCGAGCCAAGCTCTTCCGACAACGTCAACTTACGGGAGATCCAAAAGACGGTGGAATATTATGGCATCAAGCTGTATGATCTACCGATGGAGATAAGCAGAATATCACTCAAACAAGATGAAATATTAACCCTCTTGCGTGATATCCAGAAAAGAATGGAGGAGATCGAAAGGCGAAAACCATGTTCCGGAAAAATTCGAAATCAATGGTCCAAAGACCCAACGCATCTATCTCTATTTGATGCAACACCCAAGGAGTTGCAGCCGGAGGACATAATCCGAATCATGAAAGGCAAATATCATGAATAGCCTTGACAGAATCGGATTAGAGGATCTACAAGAGTTAGCAGAATCTTTTGCTAACCTCAATATGGTTGATCTAAAGATGAACCAAGGAGATGAGGTTCCCAAAACTGAGCCTCAAGAAGGAGAACCGTCGAAAAAGGGGTCAGCTCAAGACGATGCGAGCCAGTTCCAACGAACCAGACGACGGAGGCCTCAGATGCAGGATACTCCTGTAGGAAAGGTCACACTGGAACCAGTCCATCCATATGGATTGATTCTCAACCTCGACGAAGCCAGTTTCAAAGAATGGGAGGGTCTCATCGACGAATGGGCTTCATCGTTAAAAGTCGTGATTGCCACAATAGATTACGACAAAAAAGAATTTGCCAGAGTCTTCGAAGCCAGTTTGGCAGGCATGGCAAAACAATACTGGGACAAAATTGAGGTTCCAGCAAGGGAAGAAATGTTTAGTAGCACCTCAATGTATGATATCATTAAGGAAACTACTAGACAGATAAAAATCCATTTCTTGGGAATGGGTTTTTTCGAAGGATCCGCAGAGGAGAAGCGCAAGAAATATCAACAGGCACTTTACAATCTAAGATTGATGGTGCTAGAGCCAAAAGCTCTCGATGAATTTCTGCGTCTATACACCCTATATGTCCATATGGGGGAGGTTGATGATCAGAAAGCCATGGATCTCTTTTTCCCAAAGTTTCCGAGTCCATGGAGGGAGATGCTCATCAATGAGTATGTATCACCAGGAGGATATCCACTTGATAGCGCTTCAAGGAAGATGTCTTATGTCCACAAGAAGCTGTCCGAATGGTGTCAGAAGGCGGCGGACCAGAGGAATCTCAAGAGATTGAGGAGACTCAATAAGAAATCTCCTTTGATGTGCGACAACATTGATCTTCCAACAGAGATTGGTGCTGAATTACTATATCAAAGGAAGAGCCGAAAAAAGCATAGGTACCAACCCTATGAAAGAAAGTCCAGAAGAAGTTCTTGGAAGCCAAGAACTATGTGGACCAGACAGAAGGCACGCTCCTACAAATCAGGCCAACGGAGCGGACCATCAAGAAACAGATTCTCAAATCAAAAGAGAATCCCGGCGAGAAAAACTTTCAGGCGTACTCAGGCCAAAGCAAATGAAAGTTTCAAGGATTGCAACTGCTGGTCGTGCGGGGCAAAGGGGCATATTTCAACCAATTGCCCAGACAACGAGAAAAGGAAGATAAGAAGATTCGAATCCACACCGGATATCGAAGACGCTATCTACCACCAGGAATTGATACCCGTGTATCAGTTCGAAGATATATCCTCTGATGAGAGTATATATGAGCAAGAAGAGGTCTTTAGTTCTGAGGATTCGGAGATGACCGATGGATCAACCGGAGACGAGTCAGACTAAAGAGGAGCACGAGGTTCACCACACCCAGAAGGAGGATCAGAATGGATTTACCAGCCATTTCCTGATTCCGTAAGAAGAAGTGGTGAAGAAGCTCGTGAGAAAACTCAAAAAGGAAACCGAAGAGGTTCAAACCTACCAAGGGTTTTCCAATGGAAGATTGAATCGAGTTTTACATAGCTTGATTCCAACCAAAAGGAAGCATCATGTCTATTTTGGCGTCACAAGCCAAGAAATGGCGCTTCCAATTGATATCAAAAGTAATCAGGTGGAAATCCAGCTGGTTCCAGCCGAAGATATAAGGCAGAATCTTAAGAAAATGAAGCCAGAAGTCGCAAATACGATGAAATGGATTCATATTGGAGCAATTCAGTTGGTAATCAAATCTTCCCTCTCCCCAGGGACAGACCAACCAATTGACGTCGCACTCTGCGACAAAAGGATCAGAGATGCCAGCAAATCAGTTCTTGGAGCTTTTTCGGGCAATCTCTATGCCAAGAAGATTATAACCGAATTCTACTCACAAATCGCTTATAATCTGCAGGATTCATCCTTCAGCCGAGCCCTGACCCTCTATCAGGACTACAAAAAGAAGGAGCTTATGACGGGAGGAAATAGGCCATACTCGCTGACTTATCAAGTCTCGTATGCCTTATCAAATTCTCATCACACAGAGTTATTTCTGGGAAAATAATTTATTGAAATTCTAGAAATATTCAAGGAGGTAGCCAAGGCAGTCCATCCAAACCGAGTGGACATTCCTCAGATCGGAGAAATCGACATCGACATTGGAGACAAGCAGGTGCTTAGCCATACCCAAAGTCTCAGACTAGGAGCACCAAGGCTATCATTCCAAGGAAACAGGCTAACTTCAGGGCCTATTACAAGAAGTTTCTCTCATTCGTATGAGAGAAGGGCGATCCAGGAAACACCAGTCTCGGATATGAAAGTCAAACTCAAATGTCCCGAAGGGTGGAGACAAGTTTCTACAAGATTTGATACAACAAGCAGGGAGAACAAGTTTTCTTGTAGTTCGTTGTATTATCTGGCAAATCCAGGAGACAACCGATACATCGGAACTCTGGAGGTTGGAGGCTTTGAAATTCAGGCCGAAGGCCAAGCCGGACAAGAAGCGGACGTCCTGATCCTAGGACAAGATTTCCTTGACAAATATAAACCATGGTCATGGAAATCAGGAGGAATGGAGATCACCATTGGACGCCAAAGAGTGATAATCCAATGACCAGCCCATTCTCGATATACATCTCAGTAGGGATGTTATATGAGAAATTCAAAGCAGAATATTTTGCTGCTTATGTGGATTCAGGAGCAGGAATCTGTACAGCAAAACGAGGAGTCTTTCCAGCAGAAGTGGAAGAAGATCTACCTCGAATTGCAGGAAGGGATTTCTCCAAAAAGATTTTGCTTCTATCAAAGGGAGTAAAACAAACGGAAATATTGATCGGCGGAGCAGGTCAGACACCTTGGTACAAGGTCAAGACTCCACCAATTTATTTCCATGATACCGGAGCAGATATATTATTCGAAAATAATTTTCTGCAAAGCTTCAAGAGGTACATACAGGACAATGAAGTCAGGAGGCTAGTGTTCACAACCAATTGTGATCACAAAATCATTGTGCAAAGGCTCAATGGAGCTTTTCATCGCTCGAGGCCAATCAAATTTCGCAGCAAGCGTGGTGATGATGGCAGACTCCGGAGACCCCAAATGAAGGATCAAAGGAGATTCGGAGAAGTTTTGCTCAAATGCAGAACTGATGGATTCCCAGATCTCTCCGAGGAAGAAATTCAAATCCTCAAAGTCTCCCTGATATCACACCAAGATATAAAGGAAGAAGAACAGGTGTCCATTGCCGACGTCAAAAGGAGGATTCAGAAGTGTTACCATGAGAATCCTTTGGCATGGTGGGACAAGAACCAGCTCAAAGCTACCTTAAAAGTTAAAACTGGAAAGGAGCATGAGTTTGTAAGATTCAGACCTATCCTGATGAACACTCAAGACCAACAGGATATGAGGAGTATAATCAAGGAACACCTTGATTTGAAGCTGATCGAACCAGGGAAGTCGCCTTACAGCAGTCCTGGATTTCTGGTGAGAAATCATGGGGAGATCAAGCGAGGAAAACCAAGATTAGTCATTAATTATAAAGGGATTAATGACATTCTTGAGTTTGACGGATATTTCATCCCAAGCAGAGAACACCTTATCAACTGCATCAGGAGTGCAAGGGTATTCTCAAAGTTCGATTGCAAATCAGGTTTTTACTAGATTCGCATGGAGGAAGGGAGTAAGAAGTTCACAGCCTTCTCAACTCCACAAGGACATTACGTCTGGAATGTCATGCCAATGGGGTTAGCCAACGCGCCTCAGATATTCCAAAGGAAGATGGATAATCTCTTCAAGGATTATTCTTTGTTTATGTTTGTTTACATTGATGACATTCTTATTGCATCAAAAAACATTCATGAACATGTCAGGCATCTGGAGATCTTTGCAGATATTTGCCAACAAGAAGGACTAGTGCTGTCTGAAAAGAAGGCAGTCATTGCCACCCAGAAGATGGAGTTTCTGGGAATTGAGATCGATGAATCTGGAATCATTCTACAAGATTATATTGTGGAAAAGGTCCAGAATTTTCCGGAGGATCTCAAGGAGAAGAAGCAGCTCCAAAGTTTTCTCGGAGTTGTCAATTTTGCAGGGATGTTTATCAAAAACCTTGCAGAACAGAGAAAAGTCTTCAGTCCACTACTGAAGAAAGATGTTCCATTCATATGGAAGGAGGAACATCGGGAGGGTATGAAGAAGTTGAAAGAGATTTGTAAAAATCTCCCGAAACTTTCAATACCACAAGACGAGGATGACTTGGTCCTCTACACCGACGCGAGTGATTTCTGGTGGGCAGCTGTGCTTACAAAGATCACCCATTTTGGAGAAGAACCTTGCAGATACTGTAGTGGTCTTTTCTCCGACGACGAAGCTGTGCGATGGCACATCAAAGAGAAGGAAAACTTTGCAGTGCGAAAGGCGTTTAAAAAATGGCCGCTTTTCCTACTTGCTAAAAAATTCGTTTTGAAAGTAGATAACACTAACGTTAAAGCTTTCTTAACAAAAAAGATTGAATCTAAACCTGAAAAGGCTAGATTACTTAGATGGCAAGCAGAATGCCAATATTATGATTATGATATTGTCATCTTGAAATCTGATCAAAATGTTCTTGCAGATTTCCTTACAAGAGATGGAGCCAACTGAGGTTGACTATATCATGGAGTACCAGAGGCAGCTCCTGGACAACCTGGAGTTGCTACAACAAGAATGGCAAGAGTGCTTACTCCATGCCAAACAAGCGGGAAGGATACAAACGGATGATGAATCCAAAGTAACCAACCGCATACGAGAATGTATCAAAAAGATGTTAAATCTTAATGATGCAACCCACAAGCCGCTCCTGCGCGGGATCATGGCTCCCATGATCGAAGCAGGCATTACCGTACAGGCCGGATTACCTGTAGCAGGGGATTCCAATACCCCTAGCACAAGTTCTGAGGCTAAGGTGTTAAAACCGGATCCTCGAGAAAAAGATGTTGCTAAGGCTTCACCGCCCGAACCAACATGTCAACCCTCCACCTCTGGGGTAAAAGAGGAAGAGATCAGTCTTAGGCCACTGACGGGCAAATCTAAGATTGATACTAATATTATTGATATTTCTCCTGTTTGGCAGATGTACCAGTCCAGATGGGAAAAACTCAATACCAGAAAAGGACTCAATCCGAGCTATTGCCGGGTTGATATTGCGGGAAAATATCCTCGCATATGGATGACCACCGGAGCCAATCCTCAGGAGGTCAAAGAGTGGTATGAATTCGGGGCATTAGCCTCAGTCTATACTACTTCGCCAACATTTAGCGAAATCAAGGGTCTACCCAAGTGGATCCAAGAGACAGTCTATGATGCTTGGGCGAACAACCAGTCCTTTAACCGGGGAGATGTCCTGGAGCTATACTTCCTCAGCGCAGCTCCAGAACCAGCAGGAAAAGGGAATCATGAAGCTTTTCATTTTATTAAGCTTCGGAGACCCGACACGGAGGCCTTAAACCGAATTAAGGCACCCAATCATGAAGTTTCCATTGTCACAACATTCATGGAGGATCAAATCTCCACGAGACGTGCATGGGGACTATGGGTCTGTCTCACAGAGATGGACAAAGTAAAGTACCAGTTCAAGTTCTCTCATAATGCAGGACTTGGATCTTTCCTGTTAAATTCTATGATAGGAAAAACTACAAGCTTCGCAGAGAAGGCCTTTGAAGAAAAGAGGCAGATACTCTGGCGAAACAAGGCGGCGGGAAGCAAAGAAACCCGTCACAAATTCTGTAACATGGCTCATTTAGGCCATTGGACAAATCACATCTGCACGGAGTGTCCAACGCAGAAAGAACCGGAGTTCGGCAAAGGCTTCTTCCCAAAGCCTAACAAGAAGAAATTCCGGTCAGACGAGTACGAGGAGCACAAGACTCCACGTGGACGAGCACCACGGGCACCAAAAAAGTAAGGGGCCCGACAAAGAAAAGGGAGTCATGTGACTCAAGACAGGAGGACCACCCACTAAAAGAAAAACGACGAAAGTGGGCGGATGATAATGCAGGCCAACTACCTACTAACCAAAGTGGGTAATTCTACAGGAACTCCACTCATCAGAAGAAGACAAAGGATGGTGGAAAAGTTGCTGGACCTCACCAACCATTATCACAAAAAGATAAAGGAAGGTTCAACTCCATCCATGTGAAGGCACTAACTAGTGTCGGCAATAATAGCCGACAAAAGAAGGTGGCTATCACCATCCAAGCAAGCTGGCCACGAGGAAGGAATCCAAGGCCAACTACCGAGCAATAATAGAGGGGTCCAAACCTCTATATAAACCCAAGCTCTGGAGAAAAGAAGGCATCCGAAAATCAGAACACATTTTCACACACCACTTCCTCTCTCTAGAATTATCTTTGTATTTTAAATTTTGTTCTCAAAGTTTTTCGTTTTAGTTTTAGTTTCCTTTTTATTTTATGTACACAAGGATTAGCTACCATGAGTAGCTAAACAAGTTAGTCTCCTCCCTTGGGGAGTATTTTATGAAATAAATTAATTATTATATAATTCCTCTATAAACGCTTAGTTTTGTCCAACTATTCCGGTTGAGTAAAAATATTTTCTTTATTTTTTCCAACAAAGTATTGAGTCGGCACTTAGTGAAGGAGAAGGGTTGCAACCATCTCTTGCGAGTGTGTGGTTGGTGCGTGCCAGGTGGGCAGACGAGCCGTAAAACGCAACAAAACTGACTCCTGAAGAAGACCAGTCAACAAAGGTATAATGTTGGTTTAAATTTAAGATTTATTTCGAAGTGTTACGGAAGCATGTTGGGCCTGATTATGTCTTTCTAGACTAGTTTTAATTTGAACATAAAATGGTTTAATGATGGATTTGTAGAGGATTTATTGAAGGGTAGTTTTGGCATTAATAATGAGTTGGATATGATTGATATGTGTTTTGTGAAAGTGGGTATTTTTGATAGATAAGTTATGAAGGTGGGTATTTTAAATTTTGACCCTAAAATTTACTCCCTCCGTCCCGTTAATCATGGCTCAAAACTTTTCGGCACGGGTATTTAGGAGAGTAAAATTAAGAGGTAAAGTGTGTATCTGCCACTGTTCTCTCCCCCCCTAACCTCCTTCCACAGTCGGCTCCCTCCCCTAATCTTCTTCCACAGTCCGACCGGCGAAAACCACCGCGCCGCCGCCGGAGCTCTATATCACCAAATCCACTGACACCACCCTTCGTCTCATCTCCCTCCTCTAATTCCCGCTGACAAAAATTAAAAATTCTTCCATAGCAGAAACCAAACAAAAATTAAAAATTCTTCCCAAAATTGAAGAAATTGTAGAAACCAAATCGAAGAAACCAAATCGGAGCCCTATATTCCAAACAAGTTTCGAAATTAAATCCCCAAATCGGAGCCCTATATTCCCGAATCCACGGCCTCCTCTCGAATCCACAACTCCACAAATCAGAGCCTTACAGGAGGGCGGCGCGCTGGAGGAAGGTGAAGATGGACGGCGGACGTGGACGACGTGGAAGGATGGAGGCGACGGGCGGTGGTGGTTGAAGAGAGAAGGGAGGCAGGCGGTGACTGGTAGGGGGGAGGAGAGAGAGAGAAAGAGAGAGAGAGAGAGAGCACCGGGTGGTGGGGGGCGCGAGGGCGGTGGTGGCGGTGGAGGCGACGGGCGGTGGTGTTGGAAGAGAGAAGGGAGGCAGCGGCGACTGGTAGGGGGGGAGGAGAAAGAGAGAGAGAGAGTAGTTATGATTTATTTAAGGGTAATTAGGGAGTATTTTAATGCTTAATTCATCCCTTATTTTTTCCCAAAAAGGAAACGAGCCAAGTAGCTTGGGACGGCCCAAAAAGGAATACGAGCCATGAATAATGGGACGGAGGGAGTATTAATCATTCTAATTAATTACAAACAAATAGATAAGATGCTGCCAGCCTGCCAAACGGAAAGAAGTTGAATATGGCCGAAATCAAACTGTCAGTCCATTTTTGCGGCGGACTTAAAAGTCAATCATGTCTATTTCAAAATGATTACTAGTAGAATTTAAGTCCAGTTTACCTTTTAAGTTATATAGAAATAAAATTATTAATTTAATATTTAACTTAATTATATATACTTTCTTTAGCAACAAGGGGCTTCTCTGCTACATGATATACGATAATGTATACGAGAATGTATGATATATTTGATTGAAATGTCTATTAATTTATAGATATTAATATCATATTTGATAAGATATATAATAAAAAATGTTACATTATCACACTCTCAGATGTGATACAAAATAAATATATATATATATATATATATATATATAATAGATAACTGATCATTAATTTACAAAGGACTTTAATTTTTTAAACAAATAATATATTAGGATGCTATAAATTAATATCTATCCACCTTTAACGTTGCAGTTGTTCTCCTCTTTGGGTATGCCCAGATGTCTAGTTTGTAATTTTCTTTGCTCCTTTTTTATTTTCATTTATTTAATAAAGTATTTTTTATAATCAAGAAAATAATAAAATACATAACTAATTTGCTTTGCCATTAAGCGAAATGTTTTTAAGTCATTATGCTTTGGAACAGTTGTCAAGACCACACAATGGATGTCTCTAGATCTTGAATCTTGCTTGATATATATCTGTTTGTGTGAAATTTTTCGAACAATATAAAAATAAATATTAATTATCTCAGAAATATATGTTGAGACCAACATATTTACTTAGATATATTATTTAAATGTGAGAAAATTGAAGAGAGGTGAATTTTTTTAAGGATATGGTGAAAATAATAAAATATTATTAAATAATATGTATAAAATGATTGTTGTATGTAAAGTTATGAAAAAATGAATTAAGATAAAAAAAATTATTTTTGAAAACTTGCAAATTTTTTAAATTTATTTTTATAATTTATAAATTATTTTAAAACTTAGTATTTTACAAAATATTTTACCAAAATTTATAAGCTCCTAAACAATTTTCAAAGACCCTCTTAATAAAGAGGTGGTCTTGGTATAATCGGGTTGCATCATGACCCGAATCCGCATCCTGATCCGAATTGTATATATAAATGACATTATTCGGTTATTCAAATGACACCGCCTGTAATTGACACTATTCGGTTATACAAATAACATTGCGTATAAATGACACTATATATAACATTGTAAATGATATTGTGCATAATTGACACGTACTATTTAGAAATATAAATGACACTTGTAATCGATACTATAAGATTGTAAATGACATTATAATATTTTAAATGACAATATAAGTCTATAAGATTGAAAACGGCACTATAACATTTTAAAATGTTATGATATTATTTAGGGTTAAGGTACATTAAATGCCCTCCTAAACAAGACACCCCTAGAGCGTATCCCTCCCCATTCTCGATGTTGGCACAAATAAACCCCCAGAGTCAATAAAAAGGGTACATTTAAACCCAGGCTCTTAACGGCCGTCTAACACCGTTAACTTAAATTTTTATTTTATTTTTATTTTCTCGTGGGGCCCACCTTTTAAGCAGCAGCCGCCGCCTTCTTTCGATTCCCGTCGCCGCCGCGTTCGATGCCACGCCGGAGAAAGATTGTGACGTTTCCAGACGTCACGCTTCCTCGCCGGTCGTTTCCCGTTCACGGACGTTTCCAGACGTCACGCTTCCTCGCCGGTCGTTTCCCGTTCACGGACACTCCGTCTCCCAACGTCGGTGTAGTGGGACGAGAAAAACGAAGGAGGACCGTCCTCCTCGCCACTGCTCACAGCGGTGTCGTCGTCCTCCTCGCCACTGCTCACAGCGGTGTCGTCGCCGCCACACAGAGGTCCGTCCACGTGAGATCTCCACTGGTAGTTGCTCCCGCTCTGGCATCCAAGCCCACCACTGAAAACAAGCGAATCATCTGTCCTCTCACGCTGGACTCCAAACCCGAGTCGGTGGGAATGTCACCTAGAGACAGAGGCATCTCTGATCTGAGGCGTGATGCAGACGGCGGAAAGCGGTTGGGCGCGGCACACCGACGAGCCCCGAGTCGTCTGTCGTTGCCTCGTCTGTCACTCACGTCCTCTGCATCGGCTTGGGTCGATGGAAATTGCAGTAATCGACGAGTTGCAAGAGAGTTGAGATTATCCAAATCCAAGGGAAGTCCATTGGCATAAGTGAGGTCGTCGCAGAGAAGAGAACGGAGGGGCGGCGCACGCGGCGGTGCCAGAGGGTTTTGCGGAGACGGTTAAGGGGTATACCCCCCATTCTCGACCTTGGTCCAAATACACCCCCAGAGTCTATAAAAAAGGTACATTTAAACCCAGCAAGTTAACGGTGTTAGACGGCCGTTTAGAGCCTGGGTTTAAATGTACCCTTTTTATTGACTTTGGGGGTTTATTTGGACCAACATCGAAAATGGGGAGGGATATGCTCTAGGGGTGTCTTGTTTAGGGGGGCATTTGTACCTTAACCTTATTATTTATATATATAACCGAATAATGTCAATTATAGATAGTGTTATTTGTATAATTAAATAATGTTATTTATACGATTTGAGTCAGGATGCGAGTTCAGATTAAAATGTAAATCAGAATCTGAATATGGATCAATCCGATTATACAATACGTCTGAATGTACCCAAGTTTTGTGCTTAATAAATAACAGCGGTCGTGTTATGCCGTCTGCCGCTCAAATGACATCAACTATACGGTCTCCTGCTGTCCTTTAATATACAACCAACATGAAAATGAGTGATTAATGAGAATATCAATGACGTTTCATCGTAATGTTACATGGAGTTTGATCTATAGTTAATATTTACCTCAATGGAACCCTTAACATCACTTTTTGGTGTATTATTTTTATATTATTACTAGGAAAAGCGTACGTTGTATAATTAAGGATTATTTTATTTGATAAAAATAAAAATTATAAATATAAGTATTAATTATATTTAGTGTTTTAATTAAAATTTTAGTTTATTTTATTCTATAACTACAGTAAAGCCTCTTTAAAATAATAGTGCTCAATAAATTAATAAATTCGATAAATTAATAAAATTCCCCAATTTCAACTTGGACCACTTCAAAAAATCATCAATTTTAACAAAATAATAAAATAATAATTTTTTTAGAGAACCCCTTATAAATATATAGGTCTCGTTAATATTAATAAATTAATACTTTTAAAATATTGTAATTATGAATATTATGGTAATTATAACTTGTTAAACTATGAACATTGTTGAATCATCTTCACCTTGTTCATCATTATGATATCCAATAACATTATCCACGATGAATGATAGATACTGAAAAATGTTGCTCCCATAAACCATAGTATGTTGGATAGATTGTTTGAACAATAAAATGAACAAACGCTAATGAAAAGCAGTAAAGTAGCAAAAAATAATAGTACACATAATGAAATGATTTTATACTGTTATCTTAATTAATTAATTGCAGTTGTGAATTCACTATAAAATTTTCTTTTACAATGAATTACACAATCTACTTAAAAGAATCCATCTTATTAAGTAAATGTGACATGAAAAGAAATCACTTCTAATTTTATCGTATATGCTAGCAACAACTAAACTTATAATGAAGCTAATAAATGTATCACTGTTAGGTCCGGAGGGTCTTGAATAGGTGTATGGGGGAATACACCTATAGGCTATTTTTAATGAAATCAATCAAGATCTCAATACAGAGATCAAAAGGGAAACTTCAAACACAAACTCAGACACCTGTTTACAGAGAAGAGTTTTGACCAAAACAGGGTTGACGACTGATACTGAAAGTCTCTTCAGTAAGGAGTTATCAGTTAAGTCACAAGTACTTAACTGATGCACGTAACACTTCAGTCGAGTTTGATAAACAGAGATGTTATAAATCTTACTGACTATCAGAAGATAGACCAGTCAGACTGATAACGCACGCAGCGGAAATCTTTTGTTTCGCAATAGCCTTATGGGTTGAGCACGTTGTTAGTCTTAAGTTTCTCTTTGCTGTCAATCAGTTTTCAGTTTATGAAATGAAGAGCACGAGTAACAAATGAATTACTGAAAGCTGTAAATAACACAGAGATTTTTACGTGGTTCGGAAAACACTTCTTACATCCACGGTCGGTTGATCAGACCAACAACTTCACTCTGCAAGTGCTTACGGGTGCACTGCAAACCGATGCTCGTGCTTACGGGTGCACAGCAAACCGAACCGTGTGCTTGCGGGTGCACACAACCGAAACAACTGAAGATCCAATCTTTAGTACCAACACACCTTGTTGGATTTCTCACTCCTAGCACGAACTGACACTAGGATCTCACGGAGTCAGAGTACCTTCCTGAACTCCTTTGCAACTCAAACACTCGATTCTATCGGTCGAAGGGAGGTTTGAAATCTTGCCAACTAAACTTCAAAGAACAAGTTCTTTGGAGTTAGTTTGACCTAGGCTTTGGATATACAAGGTTTGCCTAAAATCTAAGAGAATATATGTAATCAGCAGTGACTGATTTTTGGCTTTGGGATTCTCTTCTTCAATTCAAGCTTTGGGGAATTTGAGCTTTGACTGAGACGCAATTTTGGCAGAGCTTCAGCTTGTGTTGTTGAATTGGTGAAGATTGAAGTGATCCTCGAGCGCTACTTATAGGAGAAGTCTTGAATAGATCTGTTGGCGGAGAAAGTCTTCAAGATTTCTTTCGTTTGAGAGTAATTTGAACTTGGGTTGAGGCTTCAATCTTCGAGGTTCCTTGTTTGGTGAGAACGGCTATGTTGAAGAGCAGGAGATGCGACGTCTCTGATAAAGTAGTCACCAAATAGGAATGACTTCTGCAGAGAAAGGACGATCCTGAGATCTCTGCATTTAATGCAGCTGTACTTCTAGAGTATGTGGCTTCCTTTGAACGTTGGAAGTTCAGTACGAGGAAGAATGTTTAACTGATACTTGACTTTAGTATCAGTCCGCTGATTCCACGTGGCACGCATTAAGTAATCAGTTCTAGACTGATTCTTCGACTGATGCTTCAGTCGGCAACTTCAGTCTTCAGTCTTCAGTCCTTCGTTCTTCAGTCTTCAGAACAGCAACTAAACTAGAAAAAGAACTCTAACACTTGAGTTCGAGCAGTTCTAGTCTATTACAAATGAAACCTATGGATTTTGGTATCATCAAAACAAGGATTAGGATATTCCATTAAGTTCCCAACAATCACAAACATACAAAAAAATCTATTAGCTAGTCCTAAAAATACGAGTCTCTCATTGAAGATATGCTAAACTAGATGTTGAACTGTATGTTGGAACAATACAGCTTAACAATCCTGCTCTTCAATACTTGTTTATCTTCTTGTATGAACTGGTATCAAATGCAATGGCCTTTCACTCTATTTGTAGATGTATAGTATGCTTGAAGAGCAAGATTTAAAGGTTACTTATTAAGAGTATTTTATACGCATATTTTGAGGTTTTTTGGTGAATTTTAATTCTTAATTTCTACTTATTACTCCCTCCGTCCACGATTTAATGCCTCACTTTGGTGTGAGCACGGAAACTAAGAAAACTAAAAAAAGTGATGTGGATGAAATATAAGGGTAGTTGAAGTGATAAAGATGGTTGAGTAAAGTAATAAAGGTATTGTAAGTGGGTCCACTAGTGATAAAGTGTAGTAAATATAAAATATAAAAATGATAAAAGTGTTTTAAGGTGGGTCCATTAGTGGCAAATGGTAGTAAATATAGGAAAAGAAGAAGAGTAAAAAAGTACAAAAAGCATAATAGAACATTAAATTGTGGACAGATTTTTAAAGGCAAGTAGGACATTAAATTGTGGACGGATGGAGTATTAAATTTTGAAATTAATTATGGAATTGATAAATCTTTTTAATGGTTTTAATAGATTATGGAAATGAAACTCAATTTTAAAAGATGTTAGAAGTAACAAAAATTTGTAAAGAAAAGTCGATGAGCGCGAAGGTTGGACTATGTGCCCCTATCCCTTCAAATTCCCGAAAGTTAAAGGTTGATATAGAGAATTTTGTGGGCTGATGCTGATTTTTATGTTTTAGTGGGCCTTCAATTTTTTTTATGGGCCTGAACGTGTATTTCGAGGTTTATAGGTTTTCTCCCTTTAAGAGCAAGAAATCCCAAAATTATGTTCCTATATTTCTCCCTAAAGCTTCCCTATTTAATTTTAGGATCTCGATTTTATAAATGCGTACATCAGATCTCCTATTTTCTACATAAAAATAATAATTATGTGTGGGCCCTACTAATTATAAGCTTAAAATAAATTTAGGATGGGTGTAAATTTAAGATTGAATTTAGGTGGGTGTAAAATTTTTTGTGGGCCCCATCCAATTTAGGGGATCTGCTGAATGCATTTTTTATCTCATTTTTAATTGTTTTAGCTTAAATTTAGAATTAGTGATGCATTTAGGTGATCTGCTGGGAGTGCTCTAAAGAGAGGTTTTTATCCCTTATATACATTAAGATTCACGCTTGGACTGAGTGACGCGATTCTCTTTTGGAAGCAATCAAGTTTTCCCTTTTCCTTCGTCTCTCTTCTTTTTATTTATTTCTTATTTTTTTATGTTTATTTTATTATACGGTCTAACTAATTTCATTTATGTGGACAATAAGTAAAGAAATACTAGTAAGATTATTATGTGAAAATCTAATTTATTTTTTATATTTTCTTTTATACTTGCATTTATGATTGTCCGTATTTAGTGTTATTAATTATTTTAACCCATTAGATAATTGTACATATTTAATGAGTCAAAATTAATTATCATCGCAGTTTAGATTTGATTAGTAGTAAATTGACACATCAGGGGTTAGGGGAAAAACAGTCTTAATTCAATAATCATGTGTCAAAGTTTAGTGATTTTGAATTGGGTTTCTTCATAATTTAATTTTGTCGACTCATTAAACTTATAGACAGAGTCTTTTACTGTTGTCAGTCGATTAGAGAAATAGTTAGTGAAGCGTCTTCCTAATTACCGAGTAAAGAGAAATTAGATTACGTCAATAGCATCTTCAATGGTTATAACGAATTTATTTGCATGAATTAGACTCATATTTGCATCAAGGATCAGAATAATCCCAATCAAATTAGAACCAAATTTTGTAAATATGCACAATAATATATATTTTATTCCATTTTAAAACAACTGTGTTTGCATTTTTATATTTCCATCTTCCTATATTATTTTAAAATTAGATTGTTGAAATTGTACATATATCATATATGAAGATGAGAAATATAAGAATTCAAATACAAATGTTGTAAAATGCAACAATAATTATGTTACTGTGCGTTTACTTAATTTGATTATCATTTCTCATAATAATTTATTAGAACTCATATATATGTGTGTGTGTGTGTGTGTGTGTGTATTAAAGGTAAATGGCTCTACATCATCGGATGAGATCCTCCGTCCGACAATTTAGTTATATAATAAACTCTAATTAATATTTTTCACTAAAAGTTGAAAATTAAAAATTATAAGCCCTATCTTGAATTAATTTACCAAAATAATTTATTATTAATTCAAATAAATATAAAAAAATAATTATAAACCCTAGTTAGATGAGTGAACCCTTGTTAATTATCTTAAAATCATATTAAAACATAATAAATTAATACTGAAGAAAAAGTAATTAATATTTATAATAAATTGACAATTGGACACAATAAATTGTAGGACAGAGGATCTAATGCATCCATAGTAAAAATTAATGCATTCGCTGTTAAAATTAATGCACTCAAAAAAATAAAAAAAATTGCTCCCTTCAGAATTCGAAACTAGGATCTGCATTCATCCAACAAGATGATGCATCCACCGTAGATCTTGATGATCGAATGGCTGAAAATGGTTCTCCATTCTTCTTTTATTTAGTGGTTCTTTCTTGAACCTCTCCCTATCTATATATATATATATATATATATATATATATATATATATAGGGTAGCGCTATTCAATAAACTGCCCTTAGTCTATAATATAAGACTATATTATGACCATCGATCAAATCTAATCAACGGCTATCAACCCATTTTTTGTGGGTTTAATAGTTCATTAAGGAAAATAAATTATTCATATTGATTTTTGACGTGAGGGTATTATTGACATAGTCTGTTGACCTTCTAAATATTTATCTAAACTGTTCCGATTCTCTCTCCTAATTATTTATGGAATTAAAGATATGAAATGATTACTTCTCGTTTTATTCAAATGAGTGATGCCATTTCACTACTAAATGATTCCCACCTGCCAAGTAATTGTAGATTAATATATAAAGTGAATAATTAAAGTGACGCTTGTGGATGAATTCTTCATTGTAAGTGGATGAATTCTTCATTGTAAGTGGCCGCTGAGTTTTGTGCGCGAGCACGGAGAGGCGAGGGCGCGGTTGCTGGCGAAAGAGCACGGCCACTGCGAGTATGGCGCGATCGCGAGGCTCGGTTGGGAAGCGCGGCCGCTGGAATGAAGGGCGCAGCCGTGGAGTTGGAAACCGCCGCGAGCTCGGTGATGAGTGCCTGGGTTTCGTGCGTGATCACGGAGAGGCGAGGGCGCGGGTGCGGGCGCTGGCGAAAGAGCGCAGGCGCTGGGAGTGGCCCGCGAGGACGCGACCGCTAGGAGTATGGCGTGATCGCGGGGCTTGGTTGGGAAGCGTGGCCGCTGGAATGGAGGGTGCGGCCGTGGAGTTGGAAAGCGCTGCGAGCTCGGTGATGAATGCCTAATTGTATGAATATTTTTGGTTTAAGTATGAATTATTTGTAATTAATGGTTGGGATTATATTTTTTGTGTATTGTATAGTTCATTAAATAAATGAAAAAATTCATACAATATTAGTGAACATTATGCCTGATTGCATGATTTTTTTTTGGTTTATGTATGAATTATTTGTTGTAGTCTCACCCTATACCTGTTGCATGAATTCGAAATACAGTCCCGGCATGAATAAATTCATATTGATTCGTGAACATAAATTCAAATCATATTAATCACATATTAACCAAAAGACAACTTTAACGATTCGTCTTTGTTATTAATATTAGTGAGTGAATCAAACAACTATTGATATTAGAATATGAATTTTAATATAACTAAAGTTGCACAATATATATAATTATTGATTGAGGGTGGTTTGATATGAAATGATATAATGATGAACGTGATCCCTTGATTTTAGGATAGGATAATTATTGAATAATGGTAATTATTTTATTATCCTCTAATCTCAATCTGCGTTGAAGACCTATATTAAATGTCTAACATAATATGGCCGTCTATTTCAAACAGATCAAGGGTTTATATTTGGTCTTATTTTATAGGTTAAGATTGGATTTTATTTTAGCGCAACCCTATATATATATATACTCCCTCCGTCCACGAAATGAGTACCCATATTTCCTTTTTCGTCCGTCCACGAAATGAGTACTCATTTCCCTTTTTGGCAAGTGTACCCCACACATCTCTTTAATTAATACACTCAAAAAGTGGGACCCTTAAACTATTCACACTACACTCCATACATTTCTTAAAACCCGTGCCGTCCACAAATGGGTACTCATTTCGTGGACGGAGGGAGTATATATATATATATATATAGGGTTAGCTTCAATGAAAAACACCCCCTTACACTAAGAATTAAGAAGCAATATAGTACACTGATCTAATATATTTGGACGGTCTTGATTACGTTCAGATAAATATTTTATTAATTGAGATTAGAGTCAAAAATTAGTTCTATGCTAGATAGGGTTATAAACGACAATTTCATTTTATCCAAATATGGAATTGTAATCAGATTGCGGAAAAATCTCTCATTCCTTGTAGATGATGATGGAGCGATATTTTTTTCGCTTTTGTTCTAGATTCTTGTTCAGAAGGTTTTCTCTACTCTCGATTTTTCCATCCTCCGACCTCATTCATCAATTTTATCCATGGAACGGTTGAAACAAAAAGGTACGAATTTCGCCGAAGTAATGAAAATCGTGAATTATGAGTGTGATTTTCAGTTTTTGGAAATTTCTTTGTGTATACATGTTCTGTCGGTTTGCACGATGATTATCGTTTAGGTTTAATTGTTTCATTCAGTTATTGCGAATAATTATACGGTTTAAACCAGCTAAATTACACGCATACTTGCTTATTACTTTTTTGATTCGTATTCCAAAAATTGAATATACTACAATTGTTGAATTTTGGTTTGTTACCCTAGATTGCTTTTTTAACGAATGAAAGATTCAAATTTCTATAATATCCACACCTTTCTCATCTTTGTTATTGATAATCAAATCACTTTTGTTTTTACACATTCGTTGTTTTGGTATTCGAACATAGAGTTTCGATTTTAATTCATTAGTTTTTGAAAGGTAGTCAATGTTGCAATTTGTAAAATTGTTACTCATATGTCTATGAGTTAAATTCATATTTGTGGAATCAAAAATGATTCTTGCAATTGGATTTATCTTTATTTGTGTGAGGCATTATAAAAATATCAAATTATACCGAAATATAGCACACTTAGGTTTTAATCTGGTTGCAGAAGTTTACAAATATGTCTAATGAGCCAATAATTGAATCAACATGTTCAGATCATTGCATGTTTTTTAAGATACAATTCTAACTTATAATACCTTTTTGCAGAAGTGGAAGGTGAACATAATAATGCTATTATTATTCAAGGTAAGAGGAATTTACATGTGTAGTTATAATTAGCAATTTGAATATAAGTTTTGGAGAGGAAATTTTTTATCTGTTCACATATTCTGTTGATATGCTGCCGAACAGGGATCCCATCTTTCTAATATGAAGACTGATGTTAATGATAAAGTAAGAAACTTATGTTCGTCTTAATGTGTTTGGGCAACCAAATGTCCTTACACTCAATGCCTTATATTTTCTCTGAACTACAGGATGAAAATACTCATCAAAACCTGAAGAATATCATCATCTGGAAAGGATAATGCAGTACATGAAAATGTGAGCTTGTGAATATCTTCTCTAATCTCTCATATTTAGTATTTTGATATTTGCCCTGCTTGCAATACTAACTTTTTAGCTATGCTGTATGCATTATTAGGTCAGTGGACTGTGGGGAAACTGATGGAAGCATACAATACTTGCGTTTCCCAATTAAGAAACTCTCAAGGAGATAGGCGTGTGAATTATCTGAAGCAAATTTATCTAGCAAACTTTACAAAGACGAAGGCATAAAACTTATAAAGTTAATATGTGTGCATACGGTGGATCTTTTATTGTTTTGTGTATTGCGGTCAAGTAGGTATCTCAAATCTAATGAATATTGAAAGAATTTTTGATGGTATTTTGGTATTGAAAAATTCAAGATTATATTATCTGCCAATTTTGTTTTAATATTTGTTTGTTAAGTAATTGTTCTTATGTACCCTGTGTTCGGTTAGTAATTCGTGTAAGTTCATTACAATTTTGAAGATGTTCATTAGAATACGTTGTGGGTAAGTTCATTACAATTTTGAAGATGTTCATTACAATTTTGAAGATAGACACTAAATTTCAAATAACTTAATATTTATTGTGACACTAAATTTCAAATAACTGAATATTTATTTTGGATGAGGTTTGAACGGAGGGTGTGGCGTGTTTTATAACAAATTAAATAGATTCGTAAGTTCATTAATTATATAGGTATGTTCGAAGAATTTATTGTTACGTTCATTAATCTAATTTCTTACGAAAATCAGCTTCTCAAAAAAACCTAACCCTTAGGTGTGTGATATTTTTTTAACAGCTGCCCATTACCAAAAGGTGATTTTTAATTGAGTGTATTATATTTCACAAATATTTATTTCAAAAAATTGCAATTATTTGTGTCAATATAACACGTTCAATAAAAATTCATTTAATGTTCATGGTTATTTATTAATGTGGACATACGAACATATCTAATGAAAAAGGTTTGTTGGGAAGCACAAATGTGTTGAAAAATGAGGATCAATCAAAATAGGGGTGAACAAATTAGTATATTTAGATGAACATCCCAATTAATTTTGATGAATGCGCATTTTGGTATGGGGTTCGATCCCAGGCGGGGGCGTGCTTTTTTAACAAATGAAATAGATTCGTATGTTTATCAGTTAATCTTCGAAGAATTTATTTGTACGTTCATGAATATAATTTCTTGCAAAAACCAACATCTCCAAAAAACCTAACTCTCAAGCGTGTCGTATTTTTTTAACAGCTGCTCATTACCAAAAGGTGATTTTTAAACGAGTGTATTATATTTCACAAATATTTATTTCAGAAAAACTCAATTATTTCTATCAATATAACACGTTAAATAAAAATTTATTTAATGTTCATGGTACTCTATTAGATAAGACACATAGCTTATGGACATACGAACCTATCCAATGAAAAAGGTTCGTTGAGAAGCATAAATGTGTTGAGAAATGAAGAGCAATCAAAATAAGAGTGAACAAATTATTATATTTAGATGAACATCCCAATTAATGTTTATGAACGCGCATTTTGGTATGGTGTTCGATCCCAGTCGGTGGCATGATTTATAACAAAAAAATTCGTATGTTCATCGGTTATATTGGTATGTTCAAAGTATTTATTGATATTTTTCATTAAATGAAAATCAAATTCTCAAAAGAACATAGTCCCTATTTAATTTGTCGAAATAAAATACATGAGGTGTATCATATACCCATCCAGTATAAATAATTGATCATCCATTGTGTCGAAATAAAATTTTGCTGAACATATGTTGTTTGCGTCAAACAGATGTGAAACCGTTACCTAAATAATATCTACCATATTTAAACAAATATGATTGCTACAAATCACTTATATTAAAGATTCATCAAATATTAGAAAGTCAATTGTACCCTTAATGAGATATTGGACGCATGAATCGTGTGTCATGTGTGAGCCGTTAGATTGAGACAAATTAATGGATGAGATGACTTCTCAATTCTTAACACATATATGCTTCTCAATGGAACTTTTCCCTATATATATATATATATATATATATATATATTTATTTGTTGAAAATTAATTACAAGAGGGATCTGTTATCTACTCTTTGAAGAAATGTCTTCGAAGCTTCAGGGGTGATTATGATTATTGTTCAAAGTTTGGGGACTTAACTGCAATTATTCTCCAATGAAGTCGTGTAGCGTTTTAGTAATTGGTTTTACGCTTTATTTGAACGTCGTCATTTTGCGTTAGCTCTTTAATGAGCTGTGAAGTCCGATTCTGTTAGTTAGTTGGTTAGTCGTTTTCTTCTTTGTGAGAATTACAGTGTATAGCCGAGAGAATTGTGAGTGAGATATATTGTGTGTTGAGTCGATCGAGTTTCTTGTATTCATAGTGTACTGATTTAGCTCTGGTGATATTTTCCGGCAAAGAGTAATAAAGCTTCACTTCAGCCTCCATGGACGTAGGCCATTGGCCGAACAACGTAATTCGATTGTCTCGTTTATTTCTTATTGATTTTCTAGTTTTCGATCCAATTATTTTGTTAAAATAATCAAATAAGTCACTCGCATGCAAACGGAATCTCTATACGAGATTAAAGTCAAGACCTCACACAAATAATAATCTTTGGTGTCTCACCTTTACTACTTAAAATAAACCTTATTGATAAGTCATCGAATAAAATAAGTCATGATGTTTCATGCAAATTCATAATGTTCTATCGGAATTTAGTTTATATGATAATAACCATTCCCGAATATTATGAACTTAGCCGTATGTCCATTTCTTAGTTCAACGGAAAAGAATCAAATAAAAATATGCTGATAGTGATTAAGACACTGATCAACATATAGTTTGTCATATTTATGAATATAGTATATATATATATTACCCAACAAATTTGTCCTCATCGATATCTTCGCCCCAGATTATCCCCTATTTACCAAACTTGAACAAGAAGTTCCTTAATCACAAATAATTAATAAAGTATAGTATATTCTTAAAATTATAATTACCGTGGTGGGCCACTACTCTAAACCTAACACTGTCTTTTATTGCAGTTTTATAGACCCTCAAAATTGTACCAACTCACCTAAATGTCAATGCCGGATCAGTACAAAGCAATTCCTAATTTGTTCCAATTATAAGTATATATGCATGAACGTATATTTTCACCTTCAACAACGTTGAAATCTAAGACACGAGCATTCACATTTACTTTGAGGGTTATTATATATACATTGCTTCCCTCAAACGGCAGTTTAGATGAAGGAATATTCAACTTGTATATTCTTCTGCTGATTAAGTCTAGAACATTTTTTTTCTTGATATTTTAAAAAGAATTTAAATGCTCATGACAAATGGTACAAGCCATTATTACAGCAAATATTTTAGAAAAAAAAATAATAATAAACTTCTATGATCATTCCGCCGATATTATTAATCTCATTTAGGAGATAAAAGGGTATTCCGAATTATTGATTTTTGTTTTTGTATTTATTGAGGACTTTTTCATAATATGTTGAAGCTCGTAACCTTCAAAATTTTCATAATAATGAAGCGCAATTCTATTGGTAAGACAATTTCCACCACTTAACATGTTGAGGATTCGAGTCACCACGACACAAGGCGAAATCAGAAATTACTATTGATCATTTTAAGATGAAAAAAGAAGACTTGAGAACTCTCACCGAGAAATTACTTTCATGCTTAAGTCAATAAATTAGGTCAATTAAAAAATGTATAAAATTAATAAAAAAAATTCTACTCCATAAATTATTAACAACAAACGAATTTCATTAATCCATCCATCATATCCTACATCAAATTCTTATTCTTATTTTTCTAAATTCTTTAATCTCACGTTGATCTTATATGAAAGTTCAACAAATAAAAACTTATATAAGAAAAGGTATTTCTGTTTTTCTAATCAAAAATTAATATTTAATTGGTGAAGTAGTTGAAATTAATATTATCATTTAAATATTTAAAATATACTATCAATTTAATTTAGTTAAATTAATTTAATTAACAAAATTATTTATATAAAGACGGATTATAAATTAAGTTGCTTCTAGTCGAATTTCAAAGAATTATATGCTAGTATATATACAGATGAGCGTTCCAATGAGATCTTCTATATGTGATGAGATCTTAGATTGATTTGTAAGTGTTGATTTAATGTATCAAATGTCTGATATTTATCTGAAGGAGAAATTTTTTACCTAGGTTCGAATCTTGGAAGAAGTGAAAATTTTACTAATTTTTTGAATATTGTTATTCAACACTATATTGTTTTATTCAACACTATATGAAAGTTCTGTTGCTCTCGCAAACCCAGAAATGTTGGATAGAATGATTGAACAATCAATCCAATATTATCGTATGAAAAATAGAAAAGCAGCATAAAATAAAAGTACGCACAATGGATTTTTTTAGGGTTAAGTATCAAATCCACCCCTAACATATAGTCCCTTATCACGTCTAGCACCATATGGTCGAGATCGGTCAACTAAACACTCGAAGTACTTAATTTCCTCCAATTAATCCCTCTGCCCTTACGGGGAGTTAACTCCGTCCGTTTTTTTGTTTTGTTTTGTTTTTTAATTTAAATTGGTGGGCCTCGGGTTCTGAAAAACCTCTGCTGCCGTGCACCAAGGGAAACCCCCCATCTTCTTCATCCTTCCTAAAAAATGGAACAACCGCAGTTACTTTTCTCTTGTAGAAATCCAGAAGCCCCAATTCCAATTCTGAAATCTGCAAAATACACCGATTCCTATCCTCAAATCTGCAAATCGATTCTTCCATCTCCTCCATCTACAATCTCTAGCTCAATCATAGTAGGATTGTTGACCTTAATCATGCCAATTTCTCAACGAAATCTCCGCCGCGCACTGGTCCTGCCCGTCGTGCCGTTGTGAATCGGCGTCACCTCTCGTTTATTCTACTCTATCAGAAACTGTTGTCGTTGTGTTGTCCTATGACTCGGCTAGAGTCGTCGTGCCACTTGGTCACCAGGGTCGTTCCCTCCCTTTCGAATTCAAGGAAGGGGGCTTTCTCCCCCGTCCTCTGAGTTCCGGAGGAGAAGGGTATGCTAAGGTGTTGTTGTTGCTGTTTTTCTTACTTTATGTAAGGATTATGTAGATGGATTTGTGCGATTATCATAATTTGGATTTGGATTTTTGCAAATGCGATTATAATTTGGTTGGATATAGATTCGTGCGATTATAGTTTGAATTTTTGCATTTGGATTTGTGCGATTATCATACTATTTCTGCATCCAGATGTGTTTCCGGCGAACTTAGTGAATAAGAAGGCGTGGGTCCCACCACCAATGAAATATATATATAAAAAAATTAAATAGTTAACGGTGTTAAATAGCCATTAAGTCGGAGGGATTAATTGGAGGAAATTAAGTACTTCGAGGGTTTAGTTGACCCGACTTCGACCATAGAGTGCTAGACGTGATAAGGGCCTCTATGTTTGATATTTAACCCTTGTTTTTATACTGCAATGTTAATTAATTGCAGTTGTATATTCACTATAAAAATCCATTTTACAATGAAGATACGTGAAACCACTCAATAGAATCTCTCTTATTGAGTGGTATTGATAGAAAAAGAAATCTCTTCTAATCCTATCAATAATGCTAGCAACAACCAGACTTTAATGAAGTTATCCTATGAAAAATCAAACATACAAACCTATCAACTAGCCCTAACAAACGAGTCTCCCACTTAAGGAATGTTAGGCACACGAGTCTCCCACTCAAGGTGTGTTTTGAACTAATTGTCCAGTAAGATGTTGGAACAATAGCTTCGAGCTCCTACACTTGTATATGTTATTGTATAGACTGGTAATGAATGCAGTGAGCTTTGCCCCTATTTATAGATCCAATATATGTTTGATGGACAAGAAAAACGTGGCTGAGATCATGGGTAGTGGATGTATCTTCTAGGTTTAACTTGGAGCCAAAGTAGTCTTGTTGGTTAAGAAAATTAACCAACATCCTTGCTTTCATGGAAGACCAAGTCTTGCAAGCTTTAAATCTTCTCCTTATTCCTTCTTTGTAGTATCCGTAGGTATCATGACCAAGTCCAAATTAAATCTCCTCGTCTTTTCTTTTTAGATATCCAAAAATATATAAATAATGATATTAATTCTCTAAAAAAATATTTAATGAAGAAAATAAAATTAAGAATTTATTCAAAAATGAATAAATAATTGTTAGAGTTAAAATTAACTCTAACACTATATATTATCTTACTCATTATTCTCACGATCTCACGAAAAATAGCAAATCTCACTAGAACCTACCCCTATATATATCACGAAAATTTTACATGGGTTCGAATTCTGGAGGGAGCGAAAATTTTACTAATTTTTTTAATATCGTTATTCAACACTATATACTACCTTATTCAAACGTATGTTGTACTGGTGCGCCATATGTATAAAATTTAAATCTATATACTATTTACAGGAAGGGTTCTATCGAAACCCACCCCCTATATATATATTGGGTCGGTCTCTGGTGCGACGGTCGCACTCCAGTGCGACGGGTCCGCCCCAACCCGAGCCCAACCCGGCCCGCGCCCCAGACCCCCGAAACCGTGAATCCTAAATTAGTACATTTGTTTATAATAATTGTTACTTTTAATAAGCATGAGACATATATTTGTTCGCATAAATGTATACTTATATAAATATAAGTATTTACCTAGGTTGCACGGGTGCGAGGGGGCGGGTGCGGGAGCGATACGATTCGGATGCGGGGATACGGATTTTCAAAAATTATAGGGTGCGATTCGTGAAGGATACGTCTGTTATATATATATATATATATATATATATATATATATATATATATATATATATATGACCATTTAAAGAATTAAAATTTGTTAAAGGCCCAAATTTTCGTAGCCCATAAAATTTCTTTTTAAATAAAACTAAGGGTACAAGCAATTAATTAGAAGCCCAAACCCAAACCCAAGCCCAAGCCCAATTTATTTTAACCTAATACACACACACACTAAAACACACTCACTCACACACACTTAGCCACACAATCACACGCACACTCTCCTCTCAATCACACGCACTGCTCTCTCTTCTCTCTAACCTCTCTCTCTCTCTCTCTCTCTCTCTCTCTCTCTCTCTCTCTTTCCCTCTGTCGCACACCCACACAGTACCCTCTCAAGGCTGCTCTCTCTTCTCTCTAACCTCTCTTCTCTCTAATCGCCACCGCCGCCGTCGTTTGAAGGCCGAACAACGGCAGGAGGTCGCCGCCCCTACCGCCGCCGCCCTCTGAAATCCGACGACCGCAGCTTCTACGAAGCCAACCACCGGAAACCACTAGATTCGCGAGATTGGCGCACCCGATTCGCGAATCCAATTTTTTTTTTTGATTTTTGGGGGGATTCGCCAGGTGGCGAATCCCGTGCGAATCTCACTCGAATCGCGCCCGCACCCGCCCCCCGCGCGAATCGGATACTGCACGGGTATGATTTTGCGCGAATCCGTGCAATATAGGTATTTACCTTCATTTAATATAAAGTATTATATTTTCTAAACCCTTCTGTAAACTAAACCCTTTAATATAAAGTATTATATTTTCTAAACCCTTCTGTAAACTAAACCCTAAATCCTGTAAGCTAAACCCTAAATATGAACACTAAACCCTAATAGGAGTATTTTGGTCGCACAAATGCATACTTATGTTAATATAAATATTTACCATCATTCAATATAAAATATTATACATATCAATAATTACTTTTTCTTACGATAATAATTATTTGATCAAATAATAATGTAATTATTTATGCTATTAAAAGTAATCATTGTTATAATAAAAATTAATATTTTATATGGAGAAATGTAATGTTTCAAAAATATTATATTAATTGTAATTATTATTGTAATAACAATTATTATTATTATTATTATTATTATAAAGAAAGGTAATATTTTAAAATATTATATTTCTTCACAATATTGATGTTAACTACTTATATTAACATAAATATACATTTATATGAACAAATGTACATATTATGTTTGTTAAAAGTAACAATTATTATAAACAAATGTAATAATTAGAGCATCCACAATGGTGGGTGCGATGGCCGGATCGAACCCGGCCTATCGCACCCACCAGCGATGCCGCACCCGGGTGCGAAGGAGGGGGCGAAGGAGGGAGGCGAAGCTACGCACTCGCCGATTTCGGGTGCGATGGAGGGGGCGTGTAAAACACGCGCCCCTTTTCGGCCGAAAAAAAAAAAAAAAAAAATTAAAAACTAGCCGTTTTTTGGACCGTTTTTTTTTTTCCGTTGCTGATTTTTTTTTTTTTTTTTTTTTTGTAATTTCTATACTCCCTCTATATATACATATACAACCTCATTCTCTTCTTCATCATCTATCATTCATCCATTCTCCTCATTCATCCATTCCCCTCATCTTCTAAATTATTTCAACAAATAACAATGGAAGGCGATTGGAGCAACTATTGGCGTGAACATCCTCAAAATCCATCCCCCGGCGAATCAAATGCTTCCAGGCAAGGATTCTCGCCGTTCACGCAAGAATCCAATGCCTTTCAAGCGGCGGGCACCAATTTGAACCCCCGGTTTGCCGCCGTTGCCGAGCCCGAGCCCGACGTGGAGGAGATTGCTTCTATGCCGGCGGCATCCAAACGTAGCAACTATTATCCGGCAGAAACGGTGCTAATTTGCCGTTTGTATTGCGAGCACACCCACGACTCTGTGGTGGGTGCCGATCAAAAAGGGGCGAAGTTTTGGGGCTCCATCTGCGCCGAGTACAACGCTAAAAGGCCCGAAGGATCTATTTCACGCGACGTCACGCAAATCAAATCTCACTTTCAACGGGTGTCGAAGGATACGAAGAGGTTTGAGGCCATGCACAAAAAATGCCACGATCAATGGAAATCAGGCATGAGTGATATTCAAATCCTGGAGCAAGCAGAGGCAATGTGGCTAGCCGAGTACCGTGTTCCGTTCCGGTATTCGCATGCATGGAAGATCTTGCGCGAGTCGAAGAAATTTTCAAGTCTTGGCGGGGATGTTCACTCCGATGTCCATTCGGACAAACGATCAAAGGGGTCCGACGGTCTTCCCACAACGACTTCTAGTGACGCCTCTATCTCCACCCGGCCCCAAGGCCAAAAGGCGGCCAAGAGAGACAAGCGGAAAGGCAAGAAAAAGGCCGAAGAGACGTCGGAGGATAACCAAAAAGCTCTCGGGTACATGGCGAATATGGTGAATGCAATGGAAACGTTCTCCCAAGTTCAACGTGACCTCGCCGATAGCATGTTGATGAGCCGGGACACCTCTCAAATGAATCCCGACGAATTGGCGTTTCATATGTGCAAGGTGGCGGAGATAAAAAAACGACACAACATCCCGTAGATTTTTAGGATTTTTTATTTTATGTTTGTTTTAATTTAAGTAATTTAGGATTTTAATTTCTTGTATTTCTTTTATTTCTAACAATGTAGGATTTGAATTTTAATTCAATGAAATTTTAATTTCTTAATTATTGTAAAATGGAAACTAGAATAAAACTAATTCAAAAATAAAATAAAATCTATTGCACCCATAGTGAGTGCAATACCATTGTGGGAGTGGGTGCAATAGAAGTGGGACCCATGGTATTGCACCCACTATGGGTGCAAGCATTGTGGATGCTCTTAGAAGCATGGATCAAACCCACGCGTGTTAGGGTTCCGAGTCAGGAGGGCGGGTTTGGGGCGCGGGTCAACCCGTTGCATGGGATGCGACGGTCGCACCCAATAATCAGTGATATATATTATGTCAATGGCTTAACTGTCTCAAATTAAGTTTAGACATGAAACATGCATAAATATATATATGCTTCAGACTTGTTTTCTAGAAAATACGAAAAACAGAAAATAAAGAATATTAAGTATACATAAAACTCCAAATACATAATTCGAAACATTAACGTCCAAAAATTGTGATTCTTTCGATTGATGATCAAAGAATTCTCTAACATTGCTGGATCACGAGATCTTATATTTTATTATTTAAAACGACAGATATTATATATATTTTCTATCAAGATTCTCGAACTAAAATACAAATCCCCTTCAACGCTAGTGACAAAGACATATTCCATAATCATGTGAACAGATTACATCTCTCTCTTACACACACACACCCCTATAGAGAGACGGAGCTATGGGCCCGTGCAAATTCCTAAATTTGAGCTTTCAATTATAATTGTAAAAAAAATTATAAATTAAAAATGGATAATTGGCCTCAAAATATACCAACTTTAACTCAATTCTCATTTTGCCTCTAACCTTTCAATCTTTGCCAAGAAATATATCACCTTTCAAATTGTAGCCAATCTTAACAATCCCATTTTCAAATTATTAGAAATTGACCCCTCAAGAATAAAAAATTGCAGAATAACCCCAACAATTACAAAACCAAGACAAAATACCCTCATAATGAATTCTTAAAACAGTTTAACAATTAATCAGGCCCAACATGCTTCCGTAACACTTCGAAATAAATCTTAAATTTAAACCAACATTATACCTTTGTCGACTGGTCTTCTTCAGGAGTCAGTTCTGTTGCGTTTTACGGCTCGTCTGCCCACCCGGCACGCACCAACCACACACTCGCAAGAGATGGTTGCAACCCTTCTCCTTCACTAAGTGCCGACTAAATAATATATTGGATAAATAAAGAAAATATTTTTACTCAACCCGGAATAGTTGGACAAAAACTAAGCGTTTATAGAGGAATTATATAATAATTAATTTATTTCATAAAATAATCCCCAAAGGAGGAGACCAACTTGTTTAGCTACTCATAGTAGCCAATACTTGTGTACATAAAATAAAAAGGAAACTAAACTAAAATGAAAACTTTGAAAACAAAATTAAAATTACAAAGATAATTTTCTAGAGAGAGGAAATGGTGTGTGGAAATGTGTTGTGAATTCCGAATGATCCTTCTTCTCTCCAGCACTTGTGGTTTTATAGAGGTCTGATACACTCTATTATTGCTTGGTGGTTGGCCTCGGATGCTTTCTTCGTGGCCAGCTCTTTTGATTGTGACATCCACCTTCTTTTGTCCGCCTTGATTGCCGACATAAGTAAGTGCCATCACATGGTGCTGGACCCCTGCTTTATCTTCTTGTGATAATGCTGGTAGGGGCCGGCTGCTTTTCCTTTCCACTCACATTTGTCTTGGAGCGTTTGGTGAGTGGTTCTCCTGTCATTCCACCCACTTTTGTCGTTTCTTTTGTGGGTGCGATCCTTGCTGTGAATCACATGATTCACTTTGTTTTGTCGGCCACCTTGCCTTTTGGTGCCCGAGGGTTTCTTCCTTTTGGAGTCTGATGATCATCATGTTCATCAGACCGGAACCTCCTTCTATCCGGCTTTGGGAAGAATCCTTTGCCGAATTCTGGCTCCTTCTGCGACGAACATTGATCGCAGATTTTCTCAGTCCACTGGCCCAGATGAGCCATATTGCAGAATTTGCGACGAGTCTCCTGGCTCCCCGCAATCTTGTTCTCCCACAACATTCGCCGTTTCTTCTCGAAAGATTGTTCGGCAAAAGGAGTTGTTGTTCCTGTCATAGTATTAACTAGGAACGTTCCTAGATCCGAGCTTTGGTAGAACTTGAATCTGGACTTCATTTTGTCCATCTCTGTGAGACAGACCCATAGACCCCATGCTCGTCTCGTGGAGATTTGATCTTCCGTGAATGTTGAGACGATTGCGGCCTGAAAGTCGGGAACTTTGATCCGGTTAAGGGCTCCCGTATCAGGTCTCCGTAGCTTAATAAAGTGGAAAGCTTCACGGATTCCTTTTCCGACTGGCTCTGGCGCTGCACTGAAACAGTACAATTCCAGAACATCTCCCCTTTTGAGGGACTCGTTGTTCTCCCATGTGTCGAACACCGTTTTCTGGATCCATTTGGGTAGACCCTTGATCTCGGTGAAGGCTGGGGCGGTAGTATAAACTGAGGCCAAAGCCCCAAATTCATACCATTCCTTGACATCGTTTGGATTGGCTCCTGGAGTCGTCCAAACCCTTGGATATTTTCCGGCAACATCAACCCGGCAATTTCCCGGATTAATGCCCTTCCTCGTGAGAAGTTTCTCCCACCTGTCCTGGTACATCTGCCAAGAAGGAGAAATTTCAATAAAGTCAGTATCAACCTTAAGTTGGCCAGTCATAGGCCTAAGATTGATCTCTTCCTCTTTTACCCCAGAGGTGGAGGGTTGACATGTTGATTCAGGGTGTGACCCCTTAACAACATCTTTTCCTCGAGAGTCTGGCTGTGAAACCATTGTCTCAGGACTTGTGCTAGGGGTACTTGAATCCCCTGCTACAGGTAATCCGCCCTGTACGGAAAGTATTGCTTTAATCCGATTGTCTCGGATAACGCGCAAGAGCGGCTTGTCGAGTGCTTCTTGAAGATTGAACATCTTCATGAAGCAAGCATCAATTTGGTTGGATACTCGGGCTTCGTCAGCCGCTTGTATCTTTCCTGCTTGTTTAGTGTGTAGAACACACTTCTGCCATTCTTGTTGTAGCAGCTCTAAACTTTCGAAGAGCTGCCCTTGTATTGCCCCGATGGCCTCCACTTCAGGGAGCTCCATCCCTTGTAAGGAAATCTGCAAGAACATTCTGATCAGATTTCAAAATGACAATATCATAATCATAATACTGACATTCTGCTTGCCATCTAAGCAATCTAGATTTCTCAGGCTTAGATTCAATCTTTTTTGTTAAGAAAGCTTTAACGTTAGTGTTATCTACTTTCAAAACAAATTTCTTAGCAAGTAAGAAAAGCGGCCATTTTTTAAACGCCTTTCGCACTGCAAAGAATTCCTTTTCGTTGGTGTGCCATCGCACAGCTTCGTCGTCGGAGAAAAGACCGCTACAGTATCTGCAAGGTTCTTCTCCATAAGGGGTGATCTTTGTGAGCACAGCTGCCCACCAGAAATCACTCGCATCTGTATAGAGGACTAAGTCATCTTCGTCTTGTGGTATTGAAAGCTTCGGGAGATTTTTGCAAATCTCTTTCAACTTCTTTATACCCTCCCGATGTTCCTCCTTCCAAATGAATGGAACATCTTTCTTCAGAAGTGGACTGAAGATCTTTCTATGTTCTGCAAGGTTTTTGATAAACATCCCTGCAAAATTGACAACTCCGAGAAAGCTTTGGAGCTGTTTTTTCTCCTTGAGATCCTCCGGAAATCCCTGGCCTTTTTCCACAATATGATCTTGTAGAATTATCCCCAATTCATCGATCTCAATCCCCAGAAACTCCATCTTCTGGGTGGCTATGACTGCCTTCTTTTCTGACAGCACTAGTCCTTCTTGTTGACAAACATCCGCAAATATCTCTAGATGCCTGACATGTTCATGAATGTTTTTTGATGCAATAAGGATGTCATCAATGTAAACAAACATAAACGAAGAATAATCTTTGAAGAGATTATCCATCTTCCTTTGGAATATCTGAGGCGCGTTGGCTAACCCCATTGGCATGACATTCCAGACATAATGTCCTTGTGGAGTTGAGAAGGCTGTGAACTTCTTACTCCCTTCTTCCATGCGAATCTGGTAGAAGCCTGATTTGCAGTCGAACTTTGAGAATACCCTTGCACTTCTAATGCAGTTGATGAGGTGTTCTCTGCTTGGGATGAAATATCCGTCAAACTCAAGAATGTCATTAATCCCTTTATAATTAATGACCAATCTTGGCTTTCCTCGCTTGATCTCCCCATGATTTCTCACCAGAAATCCAGGACTGCTGTAGGGTGATCTTCCTTCTTCAATCAATTTCAAATCAAGGTGTTCCTTGATTATACTCATATATCCTGTTGATCTTGAGGGTTCATCAGGATAGGTCTGAACCTTACGAGCTCATATTCCTTTCCAGTTTTGACTTTCAAGGTTGCTCTGAGCTGGTTCTTGTCCCACCATGCCAAAGGATCCTCGTGGTAACACTTTTGGATTCTCCTTTTGACATCGGCTATGGACACCTGTTCTTCTTCCTTGATATCTTTGTGTGATATCAGGGATACTTTGAGGATTTGAGTTTCTTCCTCAGAGAGATTTGGGAATCCCTCAGTTCTGCATTTGAGCAAAACCTCGCCGAATCTCCTTTGATCCTTCATTTGAGGTCTCCGGAGTCTGCCATCATCACCACGCTTGCTGCGGAATTTGATTGGCATTGAGCGATGAAAAGCTCCATTGAGCCTTTGCACAATGATTTTGTGATCACAATTGGTTGTGAACACTAGCCTCCTTGCTTCATTGTCCTGTATATACCTCTTGAAGCTTTGCAGAAAATTATTTCCAAATAATATATCTGCTCCGGTATCATGGAAATAAATTGGTGGAGTTTTGACCTTGTACCAAGGTGTCTGTCCTGCTCCGCCGATCAATATTTCCGTTTGTTTTACTCCTTTTGATAGAAGCAAAATCTTTTTGGAGAAATCTCTTCCTGCAATCCGAGGTAGATCTTCTTCCACTTCTGCTGGGAAGACTCCTCGTTTTGCTGTACAGATTCCTGCTCCTGAATCCACATAAGCAGCAAAATATTCTGCTTTGAATTTCTCATATAACATCCCTACAGAGATGTATATCGAGAATGGACTTGTCATTGGATCATCAATCTTTGGCGTCCGATTGTAATCTCCATTCCTCCTGATTTCTATGACCATGGCTTGTATTTGTCAAGGAAATCTCGTCCTAAGATTAGGACGTCTGTCTCCGGTCCGGCTTGGCCTTCAGTCTGAATTTCAAAACCTCCGACCTTCAGAGTTCCGATGTATCGGTTGTCTCCTGGATTTGCCAAATAATACAACGAACTACAAGGAAACTTGTTTTCCTTGTTTGTTGTATCAAATCTTGTGGATACCTGTCTCCATCCTTCGGGACATTTGAGTTTGACCCTCATGTCTGGAGCTGGTGTTTCCTGTATCGCCCTTCTCTCGTATGACTGAGAGAAACTTCTTGTAATAGGCCCTGAAGTAAGCCTATTTCCTTGGAATGATAGCCTTGGTGCTCCCAGTCTGAGACTCTGGGTATGGTTTAGCACCTGCTTGTCTCCAATATCGATATCGATTTCTCCGATCTGAGGAATCTCCACTCGGTTTGGATTGACTGCTTTGGCCACTTCCTTAAATATTTCTGGAATTTCAATAAATTCTTTTCCCAGAAATAACTCTGTATGATGGGAATTTGACAAGGCATACGAGACTTGGTAAGTCAGCGAGTATGGCCTATTTCCTCCCGTCATTAACTCCTTCTTTTTGTAGTCCTGATAGAGAGTCAGGGCTCGGCTGAAGGATGAATCCTGTAGATTATAAGCGATCTGCGGGTAGAACTCGGTTATAATCCTCTCGGCGTAGAGATTGCCTGAAAAGGCTCCAAGAACTGATGCTCTTGTATCTCTGATTCTTTTGTCGCAGAGTGCGACATCAATTGGTTGATCTGTCCCTGGGGAGAGGGACGATTTGATTACCAACTGGATTGCTCCAATATGAATCCATTTAATCGTGCTAGCGACTTCTGGCTTCATTTTCTTAAGATCCTGCATAATATCTTCAGCAGGAACCAGCTGGATCTCCACCTGATTACTTGTACTTTCAATTGGAAGCGCCATTTCTCGGTTTGTGACCCCGAAATAGACATGATGCTTCCTCTTGGATGGAATCAAGCTATTAAAAACTCGATTCAATCTCCCATTGGAAAACCCTTGGTATGTTTGTACCTCTCCAGTTTCCCTATTGAGTTTCTTTACGAGCTTCTTTACCACCTCTTCTTGTGGAATCAGAAAATGGCTGGTAAATCCATTCTGATCCTCCTTCTGGGTGTGATGAACCTCGCGTTTCTCTTTAGTCTGACTCGTCTCCGGTTGATCCATCGGTCATCTCCGAATCCTCAGAACTAAAGACCTCTTCTTGCTCATATATACTCTCATCAGAGGATATATCTTCGAATTGATACACGGGTATCAATTTCTGGTGGTAGATAGCATCTTCGATATCCGGTGTGGATTCGAATCTTTTTATCTCCCTTTTCTCGTTGTCTGGGCAATTGGTTGAAATATGCCCCTTAGCACCGCACGACCAGCAGTTGCAATCTTTAAAACTTTCATTTGCTTTGGCTTGGGTACGCCTGAAAGTTTTCCTCGCCGGGATTCTCTTTTGATTTGAGAATCGGTTTCTTGATGGTCCGCTCCGTTGGCCTGATTTGTAGGAGCGTGCTTTCTGTCTGGTCCACATGGTTCTTGGCTTCCAAGAACTCCTTCTGGACTTTCTTTCATAGGGTTGATACCTATGTTTCTTTCGGCTCCTCTTTTGATACAGCAACTCAGCACCAATCTCTGTTGGAAGATCAATGTTGTCGCACATCAATGGGGATTTCTTGTTGAGTCTCCTCAATCTCTTGAGATTCCTCTGGTCCGCTGCCTTCTGGCACCATTCGGACAGCTTCTTGTGGACATAAGACATCCTCCTTGAAGCACTATCGAGGGGATATCCCCCGGGTGAAACATACTCCTTGATGAGCATCTCTCTCCATGGACTTGGAAACTTTGGGAAAAAGAGGTCCATGGCCGTCTGATCTTCCACTTCCCCCATATGAACATATAGGGTATAAAGGCGCAGAAATTCATCGAGAGCTTTTGGCTCCAGCACCATCAATCTCAGATTGTGAAGTGCCTGTTGATATTTCTTGCGCTTCTCCTCTGCGAATCCTTCGAAAAAATCCATTCCCAAGAAATGGATTTTAATTTGCTTAGTAATCTCCTTGATGATGTCATACATGGATGTACTACTAAACATTTCTTCCCTTACTGGAACCTCAAGTTTGTCCCAGTATTGTTTTGCCATTCCTGCCAAACTGGCTTCGAAGACTCTGGCAAATTCTTTCTTATCGTAATCAATTGTAGCGATTACGACTTTTAATGATGAAGCCCATTCGTCGATGAGACCCTCCCATTCTTTGAAGCTGGCTTCGTCGAGGTTGAGGATCAATCCATATGGATGGACTGGTTCCAGTGTGACCTTTCCAACAGGAGTATTCTGCATCTGAGGCCTCCGTCGTCGGGTTCGTTGGAACTGGCTTGCATCGTCTTGGGCTGACCCTTTTCCTGACGATTCTTCTCCTTGAGGCTCAATTTTGGGGCCCTCATCTCCTTGGTTCATCTTTAGATCAACCATATTGAGGTTAGCAAAAGATTCTGCTAACTCTTGTAGATCTTCTAATCCGATTCTGTCAAGGCTATTCATGATATTTGCCTTTCATGATTCGGATTATGTCCTTTGGCTGCAACTCCTGGGGTGTTGCATCAAATAGAGAAAGATTCGTTGGGTCTTTGGACCATTGATTCCGAATTCTTCCGGAACATGGTTTTCGCCTTTCGATCTCCTCCACCTTTCTTTGGATATCACGCAAGAGGGTTAGGATTTCCTCTTGTTTGAGTGATATTCTGCTTATCTCCATCGGTAGTTCATACAGCTTGTTGCCGTAATATTCCACCGTTTTCTGAATCTCCCGCAAGTTGACGTTGTCGGAAGAGTCTGGCTCGATCTTGTGGTAGCTCGGATAAGCTACTCCCGCCTTGTCTTTTTGTTCCATCAATCGTGTGACTGATGGGCCTCGTCTCTGGTCCGTTCAATCGCCGTTCTGGTGGCGGCGAGTCCCATGAGGTTCTCATGGTAGAATTGGATACTCGTGATAATATCACGAATAATCTCGACATCTTCTCCTCGTCGTACGTTGGTAACGAGGGCTCGATTGTTCCAGTTGAGTCCGTCTAGTAGACGGGTAATTTCACTCTCCAAATGTTGGAGAGAATTCCTGTATGGTACACATCTCGGACACTCGTCCGGATCCATAAACTTTTAATGGAGTCTCCTCCCACATGGGTTAATAATAAAATAAACTAAAAATTATATAATTCCTCTATAAAAACCCGCTCTGATACCATTTTAAACAAGGATCTTTTAAACTGTTTTTTGCTCGAAAGTACGTGGCGTTGTCTCACAGTCCAGACCCAGATTACCAGGTAATCTATCGGGCACGAGGAAAGTTTCCAGCCGATATACCATTCAAGCCCAAACTTATACATGTTTTAGGTATAAATTGTCTTAAAAAATTTTCTGGGGTGAATTTACAAAAGATCATTCAAGAGGGGTTAATCTAAATATTCAAGACATGGAAAAGTGCAATTTGAGACAAATCTCAAAGTTGGTATATTTTCTCGCAACTATGGAAAGCTAGGAGGCAAAACAAGAATTGGAGCAAAGTTCACATATTTTGGGGCTAACATCCCATTAAAAATATTTAATTAGATAATATTTTTTTTTTCAAATTACTTAATAAATATATAAAAAACTATGTCACAATCATTTAAAAATCAAAATTTTAAAGAAATTACCTTGCTCTAAAATTAAATACGTACTTTCATTAAAAGCGTGTGGTATGGTGAAACATCTAAAGCTAATTGAACAAAAAAAGCTAGGCCTTCTCATAAAAATTCCGTTGAGCCATATAAACGAAATATTTACATATAGGGATGTCAATTTACCCGCGGGTAATGGATACCTGCGAAAATTCAAACCTATTATTAGAGTGGGTTTGAAAGGCATTTAATATCCACAGATAGTTTCGTGGTTGCAATTCACTATCCATTTAGTTCGTGGGTATGAATTTGGATACTTACTATTCATACCCGCGAAACCCATTTACCTGCAAAAAATATCTACGAAAATACCCGCCAATTACCTGTGAAATACCCGTCAACTACCAATTAAAGTTGTTATAAATTTATAATTAAATTTTATTTCGCGGGTATCCAATGGATAGTGGGTGGCGGGTATCTGACGGATAGTGGGTGGCGGGTATTCGACGGATAGCGGGTGGCAGGTATTCGACGGGTAGCGGGTATCCGCGGGTGACGAGTTTGGATACCATTTGATATCCATGGATAGTTTCGTGGTTAAAAATCACTATCCATTTAGTTCGTGAGTATGGGTATGGATAGAAATTATCCGTATCCGTCGTACCCGATTGCCATCCCTATTTGCATACATAATGTTAGCAGGAATTATCCCGGGTCAAGAGTATATAAACGACAACCTTTATCAATGTGCTATATTAAACAATTCAACAATTACATAAGTTATAATTATTAAATACATGTACATATAATACCTATGTGAATCTATATATTGTTGGAGCTCCGATTTTTTCGGGGCCCTGCACAATCGACCATCTCACGCAGGGCCCAAAATCGCCCCTACAACTATATAAAGAAGGTCTCCATACATACATCCACATGGCAAACCACTGCGCTGAGTGGTCCGGATTGTACGGATATTCATATATTAGAATTTGTAATATATATATAGTATATATTTTAAGAAATGCTCTTATTTTAGCTCTGTCCTATATATATATATATAGTGAGAATGTTATCTTTTTTTTAGAAATGAGAATAAATAAATTTACGAATAAGCTGCTTGTATAATGCACGAATAGTCATATTCAGTTAATATGGTAAAATTTTCGACTCCTTCATGATTCAAACCCAAATTTGAATAGTTATTCGTGAATTACAAGCAGCTTATTCCTAGATTTTATATAGACTTATTTATTATTTTCAATATTTTTTTAAAACTCATGCCTCCCATTCACACCACATTTATCATGGTCTAGGGAGTATATGACAACCAATGTATTTATTATATATTCAAATAAACAACCTAAGATCTCTCACAAATGAGCGTCTTTGAGTGACTCAACTTTGTCACTTGAGCTAGGCCTCATCATTCGCTGAATATTAGGTGTATAATAAATTAATAATAACACATTATCGAAAAAATTTGATTTTTTTTTTTTAGAATAATCGTAGATTATGTTAACACACTTGTACATAATATGACAAATGAAGAAAGAAGGATGAAGGATGAAGAGACGTTTTATATAATCTTAACACTGCGGTTTAACATGCAAAAAAATTACCTGAGATTCCCATGTCTTTTTTTGAGGCAAGATTCCCATGTTGGCCAAGATGAAATTGTAATGCATGAATTATGTAATTATGTGCAATCCATAGATAATTGCGGATAATAAAAAATATGTGAATACGTAAAGATAAACTTTTAAATTTGTGTAACCATAATTAACGTGATTACATAAAGCATAAATTAAGAAATAATCAGTTACAATAATTAACAAATTATCATTATAACCTTTAATATATTTCGAAAAATAAAATCAAAGTTAATATGGGCTCCTAAATTCATCTCATTTCTCATTTTAAGTTTTTATCCTATTGGATCAATTCTCTATATATATACTTCCACCATTCCTTCTCCTTTTGAGGACCTTATTCAAAAGAGAATTCAGTACCTTTTGATCGAATACAAATAATCACATTTATTGTAATTGTATATATTTATATTTATTATCATTTTGGTGAATTAATTAACGTTTTGTTTTCAATCACCCACTTCTAAATTTATTGCTCATTTGGTTCATAAAAAAATTACCATAATTTTCCTTTTGATTTGTCTACAATTTTTTTTCACTTTCATATATAATAGTAGAACTCACACAACTCCACTTATATTTAAAATGAGCCCTTACTCCACTAACAACTTCATTCACATTTTATTAAAATTATGTAGAAACATCTTATCAACGGATGTTGATAAGCTGTATTTTATTGTTTTGAACGTAAGTAGTTGGTTACGAGCCATATGCAAGAATTCTCTGTTTTCTTTTAATTTTTGTGAAAGGCAATGACTAATTTACCCCTATATCACAATCTAAAAACTGCATACCTTTTAGATATAGAACTTTTTAGAAGGGGCCCTATTTGACCTACCAACTCATGACTTAAGACCATTGATGATAATGCATACATCATATTCCAATATAATAGGCAAATAATATGAGTGACCCACCCACAATTACTTTGAATGATAACTTCCATAAATAAAAATGATCTAGTACCACATATCTTGACGAATTGAATAATTTTGAGCTTATTCAATAATATAATCTTTCAAATATTCAATTTTGTTTTTTTACAATCAGATGCCTATCTTTTATTTGAGTTCAAAGTTTCCAATTTATTACTCCATTTACTTTGGACATGATTGTCTAATGCTCCACGTCAGCTCTACAACAAAAGTGTTGCCGCAATAAGATTCTCTATTTCATAATTTAGTGTGTAGCATCATATACCACTCTTAATTTATTGTAATTTTTAATTATTTTTTTCAATTTTAATTTATTATACTTTAATATAATATAAAGATAATTAACAAGGGTTCACTCATCCAAATAGGATTTATAATTATTTTTTTATACTAGCAGAAAGAACGTACGTTGTACGTGTAATTAATGTTATTTTATTTGATAATTTATTATTTTTGAAATTTTATTAATTCATTACTTTTATTAAATAATTTATTGAATGAATAAATTTATCTATAAGCCTTATCAATAACTATAGATATATATCACATAGATTTAATGTAATATCTTATGAATTAATATATTCTTATAAATATATAATATGTAAAATAACTTTAAAATAAAATATGTAATAAGGGTAAAATAGGCAATCCACAAGTTGTGCCTTAGAATGCCTTAGGCTCTTATTCTATTAGTATAGATTTATTTGAATTAATAATAGATTATTTGGGTTAATTAATTCAAAGTTAGGGTATATAATTTTTTTAAATTTTAATTTTTAGTGACAAATATTAATTATAGTTCATATATAACAATAATTTTTATTGTATAAAAAATAATTATAAAATAAAAAAATTAGGAATGATACACCATGATACATACTCTACTAAATTGTGGGACAAAGATTTCATCCGTTCTTTCCCCGCCTTTGGGATCCACCTCATATTTAGACATCCGCGACAGCTGCCAAACGACGTTTTTCGGCAGCAAAACTTGGCATCTATATATGCATGGAAAATACAATAGCTATCTTAAAACGCATAAAAATGTCCAATTATCGTCAAACAGAGAAACCAAACCCTGTACCACTTTCCAACCTCTTTCTCACAACTATTTTCGTATGACGGAAAGTCAAATAAATTTGGTTTTAAATGTTGGAGAAGAAAGAATCTAGAAGTTTTTTAAAAAAAATTAAATAAATTTTGAGGAAAGAAAGAATCTAGAAGTTGGAACATGAGATTTTGTGCAAATTGGACAAAGTCTCGATGCCGACGGTTGGTATATTAGATGCTCCAATTTATTTTATGATTTCTCGACAGCATATACATGTCATTTCTTGACCTCTCCGACCTGCCCCGACACTACATATACCCTTTTCGCAGCGTTCAAACAACGGAAAAAGAAAAAAAAAAATTGCAATCCAATTCTTGACCTTGAACGTTGAATATTAAGCCCAAGAAAGATACCTTTTCTTTCTCCATCACTATACGTATGAATATGGAACAATTCAAGTAAATGATGTTGGGTCATGAAATTCCCCTCTCTCTAGAAACCAAACCTCTCGATCTGTTTTGTCTCTCATGTTGGAGATGGAGGAGGAGGAGTTCTTGACCCTCAGACTCTCCATAGCCCCGGCCCACGATCACAACCGCGAGGGGAAGAGGAAAAGGAACATAATAGAAATATCAAACTACTCGAGCTCGAGTGATGAAGAGGAGGGCAAGATCTTGGGCCTCCTCCAAATGAGAGAGAGAATGCTAAAGGCGGATCATCACAACAAGAGACAAGATACCGATGCAAAGGGGCTGCACTTGATCCACTCCCTCCTCATCGCCGCCACCTCCGTCAACGAGAAAAACGCAACATCCGGAGTCGAAAACCTCCGCCAACTCTACGAGCACGTCTCTTTGAGAGGCGACTCCGTTCAAAGAGTCGCTGCCTACTTCGCGGACGCCCTCCTCGCCCACCTCCTCACCCGAAAATCCCCCTTCTACGACGCCATAATGAAGCCCCCCTCGCCCTCGGAGGCCTTCTCCGCCTTCACATCTCTCTACAAAGCCTCACCATTCTTCCAGTTTGCTCACTTCACAGCAAACCAAGCCATTCTCGAAGCCTTCCAGAGAGATGCAAGCAGTAGGGCTCTCCATGTTGTCGATTTCGACGTCTCCTACGGCTTCCAATGGCCCTCCCTCATGCAATCCCTCTCAGAAAACGCCACCCCCACAAACAAGATTTCCTTAAGGATCACTGCCTTTGGCCCCCATATGGAGGAAATTCAAGAAACTGAATCAAGATTGGTGAGCTTTGCTAAAGGCTTCTGCAATCTCGTTTTCGAGTTCCATGGCCTAGTTAGAGGATCCAAGAATGTGAAGGTGAAGAAGAGGAAGAATGAGACGGTTGCTGTAAACTTAGTCTTCCATCTCACCTCACTCAAAACTCTCTCCAAAATCTCAGAAACTCTAAGCTATGTCCACTCTCTCAAGCCGTCGGTTATCGTTCTAGTCGAGCAAGAAGGAAAATGTAGCAGCAACAAGTTTCTACCAAGATTCATGGAGTCACTGCACCAATTTGCAGCCATTTTTGACTCATTGGATGACTGCCTTCCATTAGACAGCGCTGAGAGGCTGAGCATTGAGAGGGATCATCTAGGGAGGGAGATTAGGAGTGTCATAAACTACGATGGAGACGACGAAGAATCTTGTCCAAGATTTGAGAAGATGGAGACATGGAGTGGGAGGATGGAGAGGAGGGGCTTTGTGGGTGTTGAGCAGAGCTGCAGGGCTGTGATGCAGGCGAAGCTGCTGCTGAAAATCAGAAGCCATTGTTGCCCTATCAAGTTTGATGGAGAAAATGGTGGTTTTAGAGTTTTTGAAAGAGAGAATGGCAAAGCTATCTCTCTAGGGTGGCAAGATAGGATTCTGATCACAGCCTCTTCTTGGTGCTCTGCTGTATCATAAAATTCTTGTATGAAATGACATTCTTTAGTTCTTTTTCATTTTCTTGTAATTTCATTTTGTGATTCGTTTAATTACTGTATATTCCGTAACCAAGATGACATTATCAATATACACGTGTTCATTGATGACATTATCAATTTACATATGTTATCGAATTATTTTAGTTGTTCTATGATTGTTTGTTGGATAAATTACTTTTCAAATTATTTTGAAGTTGGTTTGTGACTGAAACAAAACACCACACAAACCCTAACACGGAGGATGCATTTAGATTACTTTTTTTTTTTTTTTCATTTTTTTCCAAATTTTCTCTTTAGTTAAAAAAATATCAAATTGTCGAGCTTAGATAGATAAAAAAAATAATATAGTCTAATTCATTATTTAGTAAAATGAATTGAAACTTTGATATATCTCAAAGTCCTTAAAAGCATCCACAGTGGTTGAGTAAGCTCCTTACTCAATAGAGTGGGGGACCACTTATGAGTAAGGAGCTCACATTGGGATGACTCATTCTCTTACTCATTCTTTTTAGTTTTGATTTTTGTATTTTTCATTTAACTTTAATTGCACAAATTTAAATATCAAAATTTACTTCAAATTAAAATTGCATTAATTTTAAAAACCTACAAATTACATAAAACTTAAAAATTTAAAAACATAACCTAAAATAACTATTCCGTCGGACGAAGACGACGAAGTATCATCGAATCATTCGACCATTTTTTGGAGGAGGATAATTAATTGAAGTAGAGAAAAAGAGAAAGAGAGAAAGAGAATGGATGAAGGTGTGAATGGTTTTGGAGAAATGGGAGGTATTTATAGGAAGAAAAATGCCAAAAAAAAAAAAGAAATGAGAAACGGTCATATGACCGTTTTAAAAAAAGAATTAAAAAAATTAAAAAACCGGCTGAAATAGCCGTTGAATTCAAAAGCTTCGTTTTTTTTTTTTTTTTTTTTTTTTTTTTTTTTAAATGCAGGCGTGCATTGCACGTGCTCAAGAAATCAGCGAATGAGCCTTGTTTAATCGAGTAAGACTTGAGCTGCCCACCACCCACAATGGTTTATTACTCGATGGGCAGCTTACTCGAGTAAGGCCCACGAGTAAACCACTGTAGATGCTCTAATAATTTCTAGTACTTTACTTAATTTTGCTTGATTTATATTTGATTATCTTATTAAAATGATGATATTATTGGAAAAATCCTAATAATGAAGATTAAAATACTCAATTATATATCTGCCCGTTCATGAAAAGTAAACACCCCTCAATAAATAATAGAACTATATTAGTAAGTTTCATAATCATAGATCATATAAATATCAATGGTGCTGATTAATTTATAGTTAACAGAATGAAGATGGTATCCTTATGATCCTTCCCCTAATAAATTATATATATATATAGGGTTGGGTTCCGGTGGATCCCTATGCTTATAATAGATCCGTAGATCCAAATCTAGACCACACATTTATGACATGTGGCGCATCAAGATGGTGACACGTGGCAAGGCATTTCAAGGCAAAATCTGGCGAGGGGTAAAATTGGAATGTAATTTTCGAAAAAAAAAAAAAAATTAGATTTTCTCAAAATAGGTATATTTTAGATGCATAAAGTTTCATACGAGAATGCATGAACTTTCATATAAAAATGCATAAAGTTTCATATAAAAATGCATAAGATTTCACCCCACCCCCCACACCCCTGAACCCCACCCCACCCCAGAACCCCACCCTACCCACCCCCTACCCCCCACCCACCCCCCCACCACCCCAAAAAAAAAAAAAAAATTATTTTTTTAAAAACTGATTTTCTTTCCACTGACCCACCCCTATCCCCCACCCACCCACCCACCCACCCCCCCCCCACAATTTTTTTTTTTTTTTTACTTTTTATTTTCTCAAAAACTGATTTTCTGACCACTGACCCCCCACCCCCCACCCCCCACCCCACCCCACCCCCCAAATTTTTTTTTTTTTGAAAATCAGTTTTGAAAAAAATAAAAAAATAAAAAAAAAAATTGGGGGGGTGGGGGGTGGGTGGGTGGGTGGGGGGGTGGGGGTGGGGGTGGGCCAGCAATCAGAAAATCAGTTTTTGAAAAAAAAAAAAAAAAATTGGGTGGGGGGTGGGTGGGGTGGGGGGGGGGCAGGGGCAGGGGTGGGGTGGCGAAACTACCAGATTTATTAAAATGAAATGCATTTTTTGTATAATTTAATGCATTTTTATGTGAAAACTTTATGCATTTTTGTTTGATTTTATATGCATGTGAAACATGCCTATTTTTGGGGGGGTGGTAATGGGGAGGGTTGGGGGGTGGTGTGGGCTGGATTGGGGGGTGGTATGGGGTGGGGTGGTGAAAATACCAAAATTGGAAAAATTAAATGCATTTTTCTGTTCAAAGTTATGCATTTCATGTGAAAACTTTATGCATCTTTGTGTGAAACTATATGCATCTAAAATATATCTATTTTGAGAAAATCTAAAAAATATATATTTTTTAAATTATTAAATCCGAAAATTACATTCCAATTTTACCCCTCCAGATTTTGCCTTGGAATCCTTGCCACGTGTCACCATCTTGATGCGCCACATGTCATAAATGTGTGGTCAAGATTTGGATCTAGGGATCTATTATAAGCATTGGGATCTATATGATCCCATTCCTTTATATATATATATATATATATATATATATATATATAATTTTATTTAAAATAAGAACGAAGTACCATTCTCAATCTTTGGATCAAAAAGATTATTGTGGATGCATTATCTTAAAGGGTGTTTGGCTAAGCTTATTTAGTTATTTTAAAGAGCTTATAAGCTCCACCAGCTTATAAAATATTTCAAGAGCATGTAATTTCTTAAGAGCTTATAAGTTATCAAAGTGTTTGGATAGAAAATGAAAACCGAAAGAAATGAACTTGAAATGGTATATGATGAAAATAACAAATTATAGTTAAAAAATATTTATAAAATGATTGTTGCATATAAGATTATAAAAAAATAAATTGATGTAGATGAACTTATTTTTTGGGGAGCTTATTACTCTTTGAAGTTCATTTTTAGAGCTTATAAGTTATCTAAGAACTTATTTTGCCGAATAATTTGAAATGACTTATAAGCTCATAAACAACTTATAAACTGTTTTGAAAAACATATAAACTCAGCCAAACACTCTCTTAATGAACGAATGCACCACCTAGGTTAGAATTCTAAAGAGGAAAATTTTAATTTTTTAAAACTTTTTTCGGAGTACAATTAATTGCACAACAAATACAATAACTTTACATGTCAATGCAGTGTTCTCAGTTTTCATTTTAAATTGTGATTTTCACTTTTCACTGTAATCATCCCCTATATATATATATATGTGTGTGTGTGTAGTATGAAAATAAACAGGGAGCGAAGGAAGCAAAACCCTTCAAATAAGAAACACATGAAAAGCCAAAACCAGAGAAATAACCAAATCAAGGAAACTTTCCTTGAAGCTTATTAAGCTATGAAGAGCACAAGTTTCATTTTCAAAGAGAGTTTATCAAGGGAGATCAGACTTTAATTGTTACAGACGACAGCGCAACCTGTTGCGTCCGAATTCCGATCATTTTGGTCCTCTTCCCGGTAAGCCTTTCATCAACTTCCTTCTATAGAGATAACCGAGTGCAGCTCCGACTAGAGGCCAGGATGACATGATGGCTATATAAGCAAGCAGCCAGATGGATTTGTTGCTTTGTCGCGAAAGTTGGTGCAAGCATCTTCGAACGATCCCTGAGCCCTTCAAACCAGCATTGTCTTCGGAGGTTTGAGCATCGTTGGTAGCAATATCGGATTTCCTTCCATCAAAGACATGGCTGTCTGTAACTGAAACTGTTTGATCAGTCTGATGATCGCGATCTTTGATCTCTTCGGATGTCTCCTCGCCATCTGTGTGCTCATTCCCCATTGCAGCCACCATTCCATCAGCTACGTTGAGGTAGGGGCCTTGATCGATCGAAGTTTGCATAAGAGGAGAATGAGGCCCGACACTTTCCACCTGCAATCACGACTAACATATTAGGGGGATAAATGGTGTTTCCTTTCTGTCAAGGATCGGATTGACAATACATAAGATTTATATTTTGTAATTTGAAAGATTATACAATCAAACAAGCTCTAAAAATTGTCCAAATTTTGATCGAAGCATGTGGTTAATTTAGCGTATATTATTTCATCTATCTAAGCTATCACCCAAAGTAAACACCCGAGTGGACAGGAAGCAAGGTGACGAATATATCGTGTACCTTGTTCTGTTTGTGCATGTATGGACTCGAGAGTAAAACTCCGAGAAATTCATTAACTGCTCTCACCCACCTGAAAAGAAGAAGAATTAGTGTTTCAAAACAAAGATATTCTTTTATATTTGAATGTAATGTCTACATTCAAATTTCAAGGTGAGGCTATTGTACATTCGAATGGAGAAGAATCAATGTACATTTACATTGGACTAGTAGAATAATGGAAGCATGTTCGATCTAGATTTGGAAATCGAGGGAAGTATAACATCAATATATTTACGAGGCCTGTTGCAAACTAAATCTAGCAAGGCGACACATCAAAGATGAAAGATCTAACTGTTCAAGAAAAGGAGGAAGAGCTATTTTATGTTTCTCTCAATAATTCAGAAAATATACATAACACGACCAAAAAGAAACTATACCACAGGCGAGATCCAGTTATGCCTTCAAAGAATGCGAGATGTCCACCGTGAAGAGTTGTAGCTAAGACTACATTTTTATTTGCTCTGCCATCAGAAAACATCTTAGCACTATATCAGGTGAATTCCAAAGGTAGAAAGGAATTAGGCACTTCATGGAAAAATATAAGCAACTATACCGGCATTCATCCCAAGGAATGGCTTCTACGGTGCAGACTGGATCATCCAACGCACTTATGCAGAGCAACGGAACTGATACTCTTCCGATAAAAGCAGAACTACTACAGCGTCTATAGTATGTATCCACAGTCTTTGTGTAAACATTAAATAAAAAAAAAAAAAAATCGATGTCAGTGAGTTGGTATTTATACCGAGTTAGAAGAAAAAAAGTAAATTTGAAAAGCTTCAGAAATAGAGACTGAGAGGTACCTCGTATTCCCCAACAAGGCAGGTGGCATGGGTATCAAAATCCCGAACGGTACGTGACTGCAGATAATATAGGTATCATCAGCGAATGAAAATACTATCATAACACTAAAGTACTTCAACGAAAACATGTTCGAACAAAATTAGTACTCTATATTAGGTAAGATTGAATTGAGCCCCAATTAACCTTCACTAAGATCCAAATTTGAGAAAGTATAATTACTTATTTTGGTAAGATTATTACAAAATATCAGGTGCATGAAGCCGTAAATTTTGTACAGGAAACAGCAATCCATAAAAATACTCATGCAGATGAACAATGAGAGATCTAATAGAAAAAAAGACTTGAAAATAGACCATATGGGCTCAGTGCTAACCTAGATACTACTACAAGCCTCCGTGATATGCATAGATTTCGGAAAGAAGAGCTCACAGTCGAGACACTTCACAAGCAAGCTAGGCAAGAACCACAGACATAGCTGAGGCCCAAAAGAGCATATTACAAATGTGGAAGACTAACCTTTATTATACCCTCCCAATTAGCAAGACGAGTATATCGAGTTTCATGTCTGCATTGTGCAAGCAATCATAGTTTAGCTAGTGAAGCGCACAACAGTCAGACATATGAAGAAAAAACTATACATGCTGTCCATCAATCTGTTGCATCCCCAAATGCTTCGATTGCCTATCAAAGTTAGTAAGGAATTATGTAAAAAGGTGATGCAACATACAGCTGCGCATAGCCTTGAAGACCAATAGTAAGAGCTCTGTCGTATAACTTTTGAATAAGCCTTCGAGATATAAACCTGGAACCAATCTGGGAATGTGGAAATGGAAAAACAAATTTGAATATGAAACTAAATAACTAAAACAAAATCACAACACTGGGAAAGAGTCAGTGAGAATATAATATCTACGCAACACATATTAGGAATTAAAGCTATGTTCAAAAAGTTTATATAGCGTAAAATTACAGTCACAAAGCAGCAGCAGTTTTTGACCTTACTCAGCAAATTTGAAAGAATCTTTACAATAAAATCACAAGAAACTGTCTGATCAGAGTACTCTTAAGCCAAGTTTAAATGTCGTTCATTAAACAGGTCGTACATTTTTTATTCAAATACATGTAGTTCACATCAACTGACCAAGAGATCCCAAGGAGAGCAAACTGCTGCAGCACCTGCAATTGGAACATTTTCTCCGTCCTCTCCAAGATATTTTACCTAACGGTTTAGAAAGGCATGCTCAGATCGACATTGTCATTCCCTTGTAAGCATGAAGACATAATGCAGAACTCTACCAGAATGTTTGCACCGATACTTGTTCCCACTACAAACAATGGAGCTGCAGAATACTCTTTATGTAAGTGGTTAATAACTTCACGTACATCTTCGGTCCATCCAGCATTATAAAAGCAATCAGTCTGCGTAAATTACAAACTAACATCAGTCAGAATACAATGATTGAGATCAATCTTCCAGTGATAGATTTGCTAAAATGACTGGTTCTCATGGAAAATCTGAAATAGAGCTAATATCAAATGATGTGATAATCAAAACTTTCACCTACCTTAAAAGGTGTAAGATATCTAGCATCAAATCACATGTGCTCATGTCTAAATTACAACATGCTATCACATATAAAGAAACAAATTTTGAGAGCAGTCGGAAAGCCATTCTTCTGCGTATTATGCTGACAATTCTTTTCATCTCTAATACTTACAGTAATTGAGACACCACCCAGTCCTCGATGATTGCTTACAACCACATTCAATCCATTTTTGGCGGTACCAAAGACAAGATGTTTCATGTACTGCAGCCATAGACAAGAGGCTAATTACACATATAAATTATAGAGAAAAGCAGCGGTTACCAATTCATAAGGTCTCACTCTATCAAATGGCAACCTGGTAGGCAACTGCTTTTCAGCATGGATGGCATCAAATGTATTAAAATTATGCATCACAGTGAAATGAACAAGCTAAAGTTCGATTTACCCCTTAAAATATCATCATCTTGAACTTCTATTGATTAAATTCAGGTTTGACATAAAGGCTGAGGCAAATTACCAAACATGACACAAGTTAACCAAAAACATGTGTGGTATGGCTATGTAACACATTTCTTTTTCTGTGTATTAGAGTCCATATCACATTTCTTTTAGAGTCATACTCACATATAAAAAACAAAGAGAACAGAGGCAATATTTAACTAATTTTATACAATAAAAAGAAAATAAAATGACTATCATTCTTGTAAATTGCGGATACAAAAGCCTAGGCTTACAGGAGAAGCTGAATCACTTGTTAGTCCAGGAATCATAATAACAATAGGAGTTGCATCATCCTTTGCAAGGACATTATCATTTTGAACAGCTACTCCAGAAACTGCCATAAATAAGCAAGGTAAAAAGGGACGAACAGAATTCAACAACCAAAATGAAGATACCAGACATTACCCAAAACATACAATTTATCACCAAGAAGCCAAAAGTAGTGAACATTCAAGAAAAGAAAAACTTGCATTTCATGCTCTCATCAAAGGCTAGAGAAATAACATTTCTAGACAGAAGAATCCTTGCCCACCCCAATCCCTATATAACTATAACACTTGCGCCTAGAAAGAGTGATGAATAAAATGGCACTACACATAGATAGTTCTTTTCTATTATTTACTACTCCCTCCGTCCCATAAGAATGTATCACTTGGGGGACCGCATGGGTTTTAAGAAATGTTTGGTAGATAATGCATTGAGTGGAGAAAGGGTCCCACCATGTAGAAATAAGTGGTTGTGGTTGAATTGTGTGGGGTCATGTAAAAAGAGAACGTGAGGTCATGTCCCAAAATAGAGGTGATACATTCTTATGGGTCGGACGAAAATGGAAAGTGATACATTCTTGTGGGACGGAGAGAGTAGTTGTATTATACATAGTCTTTTACTCACAGGATGATGTTTGAGAGATAATGTCATAACAAAAGCATGCAGGATTTAGTTATTAAATTCCATAGAAGTAACTAACTAAAAGCCAAAACTTCACAAAACCAAAAAGGTTTTGGAATTATTATAAGTAGTAATTGAACATGGAATGTGTACGACAGACCTATGGCATATACAAATTACATACGACATTGGTACTTGGATATCCACTAAATCACCATAACATTCTTAAGAGTAAACTATTTTGTGTGCCTCAGCCAATTGCACTTAATAATTTCGGTATGATTTCTTTACCATCAGAATGCAACAGCCAATCCAGAGCAAAAGTCCCACCGTCAGATGCATGAAACATCTGCCTAAAGAAACACAGATAAATCAGACGGATAAAAGTTATGCATCTATCTAAAATATCGTCAACCAAAATTCCCTAATTATATTCTTGCAAATACAAAAATATGTTAATCTCAGAAGATGCAACAGATGATTTCACAGCTCTGTTTCTTCAGAAAGTAAAGCAACTGAAGCAAAATGGACCGCTCACATTTATCAATTAAGCTCAAGAAATCATTATTCCCCCGATCATTCATATAATACTTCGTTCATGACATAATCTCCCTGGCCTTCACCGCATAGTCAAGCATAACTTTGCAAGAACTAACAAAAGAGAATGGCTAAAAACATTATACAATTAACATTACAAGGACCTATCAGAAAATACAGAGCAAAAGTTATTAGCATTTCACTGAAATAGTAGAATAGTATCGTATGTATGCCATGTTTTCTTTATCTTCTGCGGGAATTCAAATTATAAAATCATCAAGTTGTGTTGCACAGTCCATAAGAATTTAGCATCTAAAGAGAAGAAAGAACCTCACCTTCTATAGGTGAACACTGGTGGCCTCCCAAAGAAGTTTAGAAAAGAAGTTTGGAAATGTGGACTCGAGAGCCACAGTGTAGCCAAGTACCTACTTATTGTGGCACAAAAAGAAACGATATGGCAGAAAATTAGCTAAACAAACTAGCTATGCCGAACCAAGAGATATGCATAACACAAATTAACAAATAAGGACTGTGAAGCAACCAATACCAAGCACATCTAAAAGAGAAAGCAGGCATGATCATAGGCTCAAATACAAGTATTGTACATGTCAAACCTACATATTCTAAAACAATTATACAGGAGTATTGCTTTCTTGATCACTCAATTGTCCTTGCAAATCAGAAAGAACCACACACACACAAACCAGATTTTGTATGTTAGTTTTCCTACTCTAAAAATTTCACGCACTCCACCGCATTTCCTAATTTCACGCAGTGGATTGCGGAGTCAACTACCGCCAAATATCATATAGACATCAAATTAAGCATAATTTATGTTCTGAAAATTCAGAAACTCAATGTTAACATATATTTTCTTCGACATTACCTCCCATGAAGCGTCCGACACTTCGACACAACCCCATGATAAATGTCGGAGCTCGCATTGTACGTCAAGAAAACGGGGCCCCCGCGAAATCCAGTGAGAAGATCTTGAAGAAAATGAAATTCCAAGAAATTGTACAAGACGACAGCAAAACAGAAAAGGGCCGCCGCTAAATAATGCGGCAAGGGTATCGCGACGGCCGACTTGAAGAGCAGCTCGTAAGCAGCTGCTGGAGTTTCAAGAATTGCATCGGAGCAATCCATAGAGCTGAAAAAAAACCACGACTTTTGATCAGCCATACAGAGAACAAAAACGATTTCCAACAATAGGGGAAGTGGGTCGGAAGTTTTTTTTTATAGAAATTAAGAATCTATGCCATGGTCGGTGAGACGGGTGAGAAGTTTGGCTTGTGTTATGTCGCGTTTTTCTTGTCTTCTCCGTCGCGGTACAGTGCGTGTTGACGGTGGAAGAAGAAGCGTGAGAGGGTTTGGGTGCGGTTCTTTTGTGTGCGGTAGGTTACAGTTTCAACTTAAGTTGCTTCTTCTAAGAGGAAAAAGGCTAGATGCTTTTGTGTGCGTATGTTGGTCCAGCGGTAGATGGTTAATGTCCAATGCCTAAGGTTATGGGTTCGAGTCCACCGTCGTGTGATCTTTAAATTTCTTTATTACTTAATCGTCGTCGCGCCGCCTCCTCAGATCTACTCAATTTTCTCTTATTGGTAGATTTGCTCGTGAGCAGCGTCGTTTAGCGCCGCCTACTATTTCACCAATAAAATCACCACCTCTTTGCTCCTCACTACTGCTCGAAAGGCGTCAGCACCGCCAACACTAGTCTTGCCCTAATCGCCGGTCAACTCTTCGCTCTCATTGAAATCGACGTTCCATGCAAGGCAACAGAAAACAGCGACGTCACCACCATCGGCCGTCGACAATTCGATATCACGGAGGATTCCCAGATCATGACAGTGCACCCTCAATCCAATCCTGATAAATTCGATCCTGATACCGGCAAGGCCTTCGTCTTTCTTCCATTCCTATAGCTTTTTCGAATTGATTTCGATGGAATGAAGCATGATCGTTCGTCTCAATTTTCTCTCTGAGGAAAAACTCGAATGTTTCTCTTTGGAAATTAGCATTCTCATAATTTCACACATGAATGTTGTTTATTGTGATGGAAGCTTTGTAATTAGCATTCTTCTAATTCCAAACATGAATGTTACTCCATTTATTATGATGGTTTGTTACTATAGAAAATTCGTGTCTATCAGTATAAATTGGGAAAATTTTCAAAAAATATTACGAGGTGAGTTTTTATTGTTAATGTTCTTGAATTCACAACCAGTTCGATGAATTCACAACTTATAAATCGCTAGTGTTGGTTGTGAATTTGTATTTTAAAATTTGAATTCACAATCAACACTATTTTTAGTTGTGACATCAAATTTTAAAACTCGAATTCACAACTGAATAGCTAGTGTTGGTCGTGAATTCAAATTTTAAAACTGGAATTGATCATAACTAGAAATAGTGCTAGTCGTGAATTCGAGTCTTAAACTTTGAATTCACAACTAGCAATAATATTGGTTGTGAATTCGAATTTTAAAACTTGAATCCACAAAACACTATTTCTGGTTGTGTAAGTGAGGGTGATCGGAATATGAATGATTCCATCCCTTATCCGACCTTATTAGGTCATATGTATAGATAGGTATGTGACGATTAGGGTTGTCTTTGGACTTGAGTTCAAATATATCTGCTCCGAGTTTTTGAAGAAGATATCCCATGATGCTCCTCTGACTTGATCGCCTTCTAAGGGCTTGGCTTGACGAAACAATGTATCCTTCTTTGTTGGGCTTGTCTATGGGCTTGTTAATATGAAAATAGTTCTACTTGTTTAATTGGACTATTTTGTTGAACTGAATAATATAATTAATTGGGTTTACACAAAATTAGTACCACTACATATTTTATCATTATTTTTTAGAAAAGATATTCCTATCCCTATTAAAAGTGGATAGTAGGTTTTAGTGTTTTACCCATTAAAACTTCTTTTAATAACGACATTACGTATACTTTATCCATTGATATCTCATAACCTGCTTCTAGCCATAATACCTAACTATGACATGAACTATTGATGAAACGTTTGGTTTGATGAATAGGATAAATAAGATTGATAAGATTAATAGATCTCGAGGGTAACTAAAAAAACACATTAAATTTTGGGCTGATACATAATCACTCAATTGTATGATATAATAGAGTGCGGGTGTAGTTATCCATTTCGGGCCCAATCATATCATATAAACTAAATAATTGTTTAATTAAGTTGGATTATTTTATTAATCATGTCTTATCACTCAAACCAAAAGATTCTCGTAAAGTTATTTGAGGGTGAGCTGTAACGAAAAACTATGATTAATTAATTAAGAAAAAAGGTTAATTACACCAAAACTCATAAACTATACCCCAATGTTCAAATTTTTCATGTACTTTTTTTTTAAATCAGAAATTCCCTGAATTTAAGGGATTGAACAATTTTTTCATGATTTTTTCTCCGGTGAAGCTCCGAGCTTACATAGCTCTCACGTAGCAATAACGAGATGATATGGCACATACTTGGACTGAAAAATTGATACGTGGAAAACAATTATAAAAAAAAAAAAAAAAAAAACAAGAAAAATCCATCATTTTCCCTCCCACTCCTCCAGGTCCAGTGGAACGCCGCCAAAAGACCACCGCCGGAATTAGATGAGAGTTATATAGACTTCTCCACTGCCGATTTCTCAAGCCACATCGGAAACTTCTCCACCGTCAATTTCCTCTTTTTCCTCTGCATCACTTGTAGAGAAATTAGGGCTCAGAAAGTGAAACTGGTGTTAAACGACGTAGTTTTACCCATAATTAAACGACGTCATTTCGATTCTTCACCGGTAATGCCATGTCAGATTTCTGGTCACTTAAAAAATTCCATGTCAACTGTGAATTTGGAGATTTTTAAAAATCATGGAAAAAATTGTTCAACCCCTTAAATTCAGGGAATTGCATGATAAAAAAAAGTTCATGGAAAAGTTAACAATTGGGATATAGTTCATGAGTTTTGGCGTAATTAACCCTAAAAAAACTATTCAATGTTGTTGATATAGCTATAGATCAACATTGAAATCTACATTCAGGAACATATATTAAGAAGGAAAAAAAATGTTGGGCTGAAAATCACGGTCATTTCTTTAGGGATGAGTCATTACATAAAGATTTAGGCATCACAGACGATCATCATGTTCATTATTGATATAAAAAAATATAGTCACAGCTCACGCATAGCGTGTACAAATTAATTAATTCGGTCAAAGTTGAAGATATAATTAAGAGCGAGCTAGGTAGAGAGGGCAATAATTAGACGCCCAAAAATTGAAAATTAAACGACCAAATTAATTGAAGGGGACTAAAACAAATGAATTTGAAGATGGATAATGAGTTGGTAGCTAGTGAGGCCCTCCGGCAGTCAAACCCTGATTTTCCATGGCGTCGGCAGGCGGCGACGGGAGCATGGTGAGGGCCAAAACACCACTGACGGCGGCTGAGACGGCCCCAACAACAAAGGCGGGTAGGTTTCCGCCGCCGAAGAGGGCGTCCCAGGGGCCACTTAAGACGGAAACAAACATCTGCATGCACCAAATTAATTAGTTATTAACGTATAAAAAAATGTAGAGGCCTTAATTAATTATAAATGTACCTGCGGAACAACTATTGCAAGGTTTAGAAGTCCAAGTGATAGGCCTGCAGTAAATGAATATGATCCGATTATATATATGTAGATTATTAATTAGGGAATATAGATATGGGATATTTGCCTTGTCCTGAACCGGAGTCGCTGGAAAAAATGGAGGCCATAGCAAATGGAATGCTGAAGGTGACGGAGAGAGGAATGCCGAGGAATGCAAAGACGGCCAAAGCTCCAATCTTGACGCCGGATTCGGGGGGCTGGAGAGCGCCGTCGGGGCCATAGTGGCGCGAGTTTTGTGCGGCCTTGGTGACGATGACGGTCAAGGCCATGCCGATGGCAAGGATGAAATTGGCGCCGCCCCAGATCTTCTTGACCCCGACGTAGCCCTTAGCCAAGAACTGCACACCGAGCGAGGCGAAGCCCAAAACGACAGAGTTGATCATGAGGCCCAAGGCGCCGGCGCGCACGCCCTGGTCGTAGAGAGTGCCCTCGCCGACTTTGCCGCCGTAGACCTCCCTCCCCATCCAGTCCGTGTCGAAGAGAAGGAATGGGAACCACGCCACCCAGTTGAATGCCGTGACCAGCATCACGATCCACATCGGCCTCGGGAGCTCCTTGAGTGCACCGAATAATTCCCCGAACACCGGGATCTGGCCCTTCTTCGCCGGATCTGGCTCCGCCGCCTCCTGAGGGGTCTCGCGGACAAACACCAGGGCCAGGATGGTGATGATTAGCAGGATGGCGATGGCGATCATGAAGCACACCTTCAGATTCGCACAGTAGACGTCGCACGCCTCCGTTTTCGAGAAGGGCAAGATTTTGTAGAGGTGAGTGTAGGAGCCGGCCGCGTACCCGAGGACGTTCCCCACCGCCATGAAGAAGGAGAAGAGCGCGTTTGATGTGCTCATTCTCCGAGCTTCTCCGCCTGATAAATCCGCCAGCAAAGCCCTACATGGCCCCTGCACCATTCCTATTTCTCAATTCACTTTTAATCACAACTAACTATATTTTAGCTTTAACATTAATAAAATTGCCATACAAATAATTTTAGTATATAGATTGGATTATTATTTCTTAATCTCGTACCTGCAACGTGTTATTCGCAACATCGAGGATCCAGAACCCGACCACGAACACGGCGGTGGCCCTTGGCTTCGGAGCCTTGCCGGTAGGATCGCCGCTGGCGACACCGATGTCGGCGGCGAAACCGATGAGGAAGACGGCTATCGCAACGAGGATCGCTCCGCCAGCGATGAAGGGGCGGCGGCGCCCAAAGCGGGAGGTGCAGTTGTCGCTGTAGTAGCCGGCGATGGGCTGCACCAGCAAACCGGAGATGGGGCCGCACAGCCACACGAAGGCAGCCCACGTGTGGGGAACTCCCAGCAGCTGCACGTATGGGGTTAGCAGGGACAGCTGTAGGGCCCACCCGAATTGCACTCCCGCCGCTATCGCCGCCACCACAATTACTACTTTCATCGGCGCCTTCGCCTGCCCCGATTGCTGTATCTCTAGAGAAGATGGACCCACGTTTTCATCTTGAACCGTCATTCTGCTATCTCACTCTCTCTCACCAGATGCTATCGACTAGTATATATTTTATAAGTGCTATATATGCATATCACACGTGTGCAATGGATTGGATTGTAGGAGAGAACAAGTAGTGAAGTGGGAAAGTGAAACAGAATGGGGGGCTTTTATAATTGTTAACGATACGGGAAAAGGATAGAAGAGGCAAAACTAAAATGGAAGGTCAATATTTTTTCAATTTCCTAATCTTTCTACGGTACGAAAACAAGATCGTGGTTAGGCTCAAACTAACGAGTGAAAGTAGACAAAGACAGTTACACTTGTCCGTTTCTTTCTTTCATTTGATTACTAATTACTAATTTATTCGTATAATTAAGAAAAAAGAATTTATTCGTTAAAATATAATTTTATTGGGGCTAATGATAATTTATACCCACTTTTAACATTAAAAGATAAAATATACACTATCTCAAATATATATATATATATATATATATATATATATATATATATATATATATATCTCCCCCTTTGTCATTGGTGTAGACAAAATCACTTTTCTGCACAACACAAGAGTACACAGCAGAAACAGAAAACACTCCCCCTTAACAAGAACTCTCCCCCTGAAGGAAATAACGTCGGCACAAAAACATAAGAGCAAAGAGGAAGCACCGGAGTTCTTGGATTACATGCCATCATCCAAAAATTACTATAAGCAAGCACCATAGCAACCACCACCTGCACAAAAACGAAAGAACCATAATTTCTCCCCCTTTTTGTCACAACAATGACAAAGAGCTAGTTGCCAGACCCATCAGAATCTTCATCCTTAGAACCTTCATCAGGTATTGCACCAGCAGGACCATTGCCGCGAAGCATTTACGCGAGGCTGTCAAATCAGCCCAAATTCCGCGAGCAATTTGAGCAGCTGTTCGAGGAGGATCATCATTGCCGCTAGAATCACCATTCTCATCAGTAAAATTGTTGTTCACACCTTCAATTTGAACAGGTGGTGAAGGTTGACCGTCCTCTACAGAGTGAGTATGGTCGGAGGCGTCAGAATCGCCAGAGCACTCAGTGAGACGACCGTAGGAACCCATGGAATCTTCGGAGCTCTTGGAGAGATAACTTCCCTTGAGAGAGAAATAGTGATACTCAATTTTGGCGAGGGAACCGAAATAAGGAGATGAAGGTTCTCTGATCTTGGGCTCTTTTTCATACCAATGGGCTAAAATAGGAGAAGCCCAGCTGTTGCTTTTAGAAAGAGAAAACCCCAAAAGAATTAACCCATAGAAATTGAAGCCCAATATAGCTAATAAGATATGATCCATTCGCACAACACTTGAATGATCACAGGACCAATAAACACAAGTCTGATCAAGTTTGACTTGATTAACAGAAGATCGACCGGAATAAATGTACTTCATATCTGCAAAGATAACACTTTTGAAGAGACTCCATTTGAAACATGAACAAGAACTGGTACTTATGCTAGAAAATTTCACAAAATAGCAGAGTACCCATGTTTTCCTCAAGACGGATAGTCATAAGATACAGAGCCCCAGCTCTCCACGTAACTTCTCAAATCTTTCGGCATCCAATGGCTTCGTCAAAATATCCGCTATCTGCCTTTCAGTAGGCAAGAACTCCAAATTGAGAGTTTTCTCCTCCACCAATTCTCTAATAAAATGATGGCGAATCTCGATGTGTTTAGTGCGAGAGTGGAGAACAGGATTCTTGGTGATGTCAATAGCACTCCTGTTGTCACAATATAGAGTATAACCCCGGAATGGTATTCCATAATCTTCCATCATATGAGTCATCCATATAAGTTGCGTACAAGCACTGCCAGCTGCTATGTATTCAGTTTCTGTGGATGATTGAGATACACAATTCTGTTTCTTATTGTGCCATGAGACCAGATTATTTCCCAAATAGAAACAACCACCGGAAGTGCTTTTCCGATCATCGGGACTCCCTGCCCAATCGGCATCAGTATCATCTCCAAGAACCTGAAAACATGAATTATCAGGAGATACAATGTAGCAATTATCACTTGATCGCTTGCCCGAGATATACTCCTTATCTCCATCTTTAACAATGCACTTATCTTTGTCGAAAATAACCGTCATCTGTTCATCGCAGAGCTGACTGATACTGATCAGATTGGCCTTCAACCCTTCAACTAGCATGACATTTTTTAGTTTAGGCATACCTGGAACATTCAAAGTACCTGTTCCTACGACCTTTGCCTGGACACCATCACCAAAAGTTACTCTTTCTTCAACAATTGTATGAATATCCTCCAGATGCTTCTCATCTCCAGTCATATGCTTAGAGCAACCACTATCTAAATACCATGACCGATGAAAGCTAGACCAAAGAGAGTTGTGAACAACATATCCTCTGTTCATCCTTGGCCGATAATTTTGGGAATTTCTCATATTTTGGATGTCGCGTAGAAGAAATCGACATCTAGGTCTGATATGACCTCTCCTTCCACAGTAGTGACAAGTTGGAACGAAAGCTCTATTGTAGTTTTTCTTCGAATGAGCATTTTTATAAGCAGCTGGTCGAAGCACAGGTGGTTTAGGCGGCTGATCAACTGCGTTGGGGGGCGTGGCTTTAGCTTTTCCTCCATCATCTTTGGGAATCCATCCTTTTCCTTGAAAGCCTAATCCAGCTTTATTTCCAGAGCTTTGACTATTTTCCAGAATTTCGTCCAACTTTTCAGTCCCGGTATTCATCATTTTAACAAGTTTTTGATGATGCTCCAGTTCATCAATCTTAGATTTCATAGTCTGTCGAAGAGCCACCAGTTCAGCCTTTTGTTTTTCACAGAGATCCACAAGTTCATCACGTTCCTTCGAGACATTGCTAAGTTGAGTGGAAAGAGATTTATTCAGCTCAAGCACAGCTACACACTTCTTGTACATCAGTTCATAATTCTCTGTCAAGAAGCTTTCATCAATATCCTCATTATCACTTTCAGTCTCTTCCACAGTAACAACATCTGAAGAGACTTTGGCTGGGATTTCCTCCATTTTAGCAGCATATGCGACATTGTTCTCTTGAATGTCTGAATCTATCTCAAGTTTCAGGGGATCATCATCAACCTCCTCCTCTTTGGTAAGCTTAATAGAGCTTATAAGTGCAACCGGTTCATCCTCTGACTCGCTCCCACTGTCATCCGTTTCATCATCACTCAATGAGACATTGTAGGATTTGTTTTCCTTGTTCAGCTTCTTCAAAGTATTCGCACATTCAGCTTGAATGTGTCCATAACCATGACATTCATAGCATTGAATTCCAGATTTTGAAGCAGACCCTTGATCCTTCTTCCCTTGAGATAGTTGAAAGCTTTTTGCATTCTGAAAACCTCTACCTCCATCATTTCTCTTTTTGAACTTATTGAAAGCTTTACCAAATTTTTTGGTAAAAAGAGCAAGAGATTCAATTAAATCATCAGAATCATATTTGGTAGAGCCCTTCTTGCTGTTTCCGGAATCAGCGACAAACGCAATACTCTTCTTCTTTTCAGTTCTCTCTGGCCGAAGATTCATTTCGAACGTTCTTAAAGAACCTATGAGTTCTTCAAGCTTCATATCACTGATGTCTCTTGCTTCATCTATGGCAGTGAGTTTGTAGTCAAATCTTTCAGGTAGAGCACGCATCACCTTTCGCACAAGCTTTTCCTCAGGAATTCTTTCTCCAAGAGAGAAACTTTCATTAGCAAGAGCAAGTAGTTTGCCATGAAAGGTGCTAATATCCTCATTCTCGTCCATCCTCAGTTCTTCAAACTTCGTAGCAAGTTGTTGGAGACGCTGTTTTTTAACTTTAGAATTCCCCTCATAAGTACTCATTAAAACATCCCACGCCTCTTTTGCATTATCACACATGGATATAAGAGCAAACACTTCCATGGTTACTGCATTTTGAATGGAATTCAGCGCCTTTTGATTGGCATTGGAAGCTGCCAATTCAGTAGTCGTCCACTTGTTTCTGGGCTTCAGTTTTCCCTCCTCATCACTTGGGGCAGTCCATCCTTCTTCAACAGAAGTCCAAGCATTCTCATCGACCGCACGAATGAAGGAAGTCATTCGCATTTTCCAGTAGATATAATTGCTTCCATCAAGTAGGGGTGGTCTCACAACAGACCCACCTTCTCTTTGCAGCGCCATTAAACACACGAACACAGCAGCGGAAAGAACAGGATAGATACACCAGGAATCAACACCGATAACTTGGGTGATCCCGCTCTGGTACCAATTGAAATTGTACCTATCCAACGATCAATTGTCTCGGCAACACACAAACAACGTAAGCAGCGATACTCAAAGAAAATCGAGCAGAAAGTAAAGAACACAAGACACCAACAATGGTAACCCAGTTCGGTGATAAAACACCTACGTCTGGGGGGCCTCGCCCAGTTCAAACAGTTCACTAGTGAGGATAAGAAATACAAAGGACTTACACGCGAAGACTCGATCTTCCTAGCCTCTATTTCTTCCCAAATCGTCACCTATGTGAACTACCAAGAGCAAGATAGAACTCACTCTTCACAAACGTGATTGATACTCAATCCACGTTCCACACAACAACCAAAAACCACTCCAACAAAACAAAGTACAGATCACCAAACATAAAACCAACTTACGCTTTCAAGGAAATAAACTGTAAAGCAACAGCACACCCTCACGTATTGTATGCTCTCTAGATGCACGAAAATACTCTCTCAAAATAAGTAGAATAACGATGAGTGCAGCCACAGCCTTCGATCGATGACGTCTCTTTAAATATGAAACCCTTGCCAAGAAGTAGAGAGCCCATGAACTGTCAAACCAAACCAACGTAGGGCCCATGTAGAGTTTCCATAAGGCAGCAAGTCCTAGGGTACGAGGACACCCTAAAGAAACGGACTCTTCAAGCAAAAGCAATATCTTAAAGATATCTTTCCAAAAAACTTCAAAAACCCGCAAGGAAACAAACCAGCAGAACCTTGCAACCGAACAAGCAACTCAACAAGAGACATTCTGTGAGACTTCAGCAGAAACTCCTTTTTATCTACACAATGACAATAATACTTAAGAGTATATAAATACTCTAACAATATATATATATATATATATACTCATGGAAACTAAAACATAAAAAATAATGCACACTTTTTGAAGAACTTGATATTTAGACACTTTACTCAAAATATGTTTAAAACTAATGGGAAAAGAATAAAACAAATTAACACACTTTATTGTTGTTTCTAGCCGCGCCTCTCGCTTTGTCGTCCCATGTGTATCGCCTCACTCTGCCACATTTCAATCTCCGCCTCACTGCTTGCATCGTTGTGCTCCGTCGCTGCACCTATCTCTCTTTCTCTTGAATTTGGGATATGCGTTGGATACTCGGTGCTCGACACTTTAGTATCGAGCAAATAGTTCAAATTAAATTAATGGTTGATAGTCTTGGTTTTTGATTCTTGATTCTTGATGCTCGAATACTTGATCGAGCATTGAGCATTCGAGTCGAGTATGTATGGTGGTGGTAGATTTATATATGGAGTGGGAGTGGTGGTGGTGGTGGATTGATGATAGTTGATTTTTGAATTATGATCGTCGGTGGCAATATTGGATTTGCGAGAAGAACGATGGTGGCATGATGGTCGGTGGCAGAACTATTTTTTTCCGACTTTTTTGTACATTATAATTATTAAATCAAAAGTTAAAATATTAAAGTATAATCTAAATTCGAATTGATACAAGGGAAAAATAGTCATAATGAGTAAAAATTTATATATTCTACAAAATATAGGTATATTTTGTCTTTGAAAATAAGTATTAACTCCCTCCGTCCCATTGATCTTGTCCTAATTTCTTTTTTGGGAGGGGATATATATATATATATATATATATATATATATATATATAGGGGAGGGCTATTCAGAAAACTCCTCTTAGACTATAAACTATAAACTAATTAAAATGTATGAATTATATGTAGAACACCTATGAATCCGCTGTGTAAATGTATGAATTATGAAAATTAAATTTTTTGCTACCTATGAGATTCGAACTCAGGACCATGAATTATTCCAACAAGGTGATGAATTAACCGTAGATCTTGATGATCCAAGAGCTGAAAATGGTTCATATTTTATAGTTTAACTTTGATTTTTATTTTAGGCTTCCCCTATATATATATATATATATATATATATATATATATATATATATATATATATATATATATATATATATATATATATATATAGGGGAAGGCTAAAATAAGAACGCTTCTTAAAATATAAATTAGGAACCATTTTCAGCCCTTAGATCATCAAGATCTACGGTTGATTCATAATCTTGTTGGGTAAATTCATGGTCCTGAGTTCGAATCCCAAAGGTAGCAAAAAATTATTTTTCGCAATTCATACCTTTATACAGTTTAGTCATGCGTGTTATACATAAAATTCATGCATTTTTGCTGGTTCGTAATTCTTAAAATAAGGGTGGTTTATTGAATAACCGCCCCCTATATATATATATATATATATATATATATATATATATATATAGTAATTCAATTATATATCATACATGAATATATCTAATTAGTTGGACCCTCCGTCCTCATAAAAAGCATCAAATTTGTCATTTTCGTCCGTCCTCATAAAATGTATCCAATTTATTTTTGGTAACTTTTCCGCTCACAATAAATTAGGACTCTTAGAGCATCCACAATGCTTGCACCCATAGTGGGTGCAATAGAATGGGTCCCACTTCTATTGCACCCACTCCAACAATGGTATTGCACCCACTTGGGTGCAATAGATTTTATTTTATTTTTGAATTAGTTTTCTTCTAGTTTTCATTTTACAATAATTAAGAAATTAAAATTTCATTGAATTAAAATTCAAATCCTACATTGATAGAAATAAAAGAAATACAAGAAATTAAAATCCTAAATTACTTAAATTAAAACAAACATAAAATAAAAAATCCTAAAAATCTACGGGATGTTGTGTCGTTGCTTGATCTCCGCCACCTTGCACATGTGAAACGCCAATTCGTCGGGATTTATTTGAGAGGTGTTCCGGCTCATCAACATGCTATCGGCGAGGTCACGTTGAACTTGGGAGAACGTTTCCATTGCATTCACCATATTCGCCATGTACCCGAGAGCTTTTTGGTTATCCTCCGACGTCTCTTCGGCCTTTTTCTTGCCTTTCCGCTTGTCTCTCTTGGCCGCCTTTTGGCCTTGGGGCCGGGTGGAGATACTCGCGTCACTAGAAGTCGTTGTGGGAAGATCGTCGGACCCCTTTGATCGTTTGTCCGAATGGACATCGGAGTGAACATCCTCGCCGAGATTTGCAAATTTCTTGAACTCGCGCAAGATCTTCCATGCATGCGGATACCGGAACGGAACACAGTACTCGGCTAGCCACATTGCATCTGCTTGCTCCAGGATTTGAATATCACTCAAGCCTGATTTCCATTGATCGTGGCATTTTTTGTGCATGGCCTCAAACCTCTTCGCATCCTTCGACACCCGTTGAAAGTGAGATTTGATTTGCGTGACGTCGCGTGAAATAGATCCTTGGGGCCTTTTAGCGTTGTATTCGGTGCAGAGGGAGCCCCAAAACTTCGCCCCTTTTTGGTTGACACCCACCACAGAGTCGTGGGTGTGCTCGCAATACAAATGGCAAATTAGCACCGTTTCTGGCGGATAATAGTTGCTACGTTTGGTGGCCGCCGGCATAGAAGCAATCTCCTCCACGTCGGGATCGGGCTCGGCAACGGCGGCAAAACGGGGGTTCAAATTGGTGGCCGCCGCTTGAAAGGCATTCGATTCTTGCGTGAACGGCGAGAATCCTTGCCTGGAAGCATTTGATTCGCCGGGGGATGGATTTTGAGGATGTTCACGCCAATAGTTGCTCCAATCGCCTTCCATTGCTATTTGTTGAAATAATTTAGAAGATGAGGAGAATGGATGAATAAGGAGAATGGATGAATGATAGAGGATGAAGAAGAAAATGAGGTTGTATATGTATATATAGAGGGGGTCTAGAAAAAAAAAAAAAGGGCAACGGGAAAAAAAAACGGTAAAAAACGGCTACTGCATGCATTTTAAATTTTGTTTTTTAATTTTTTTTTTTTGGCCGAAAAGGGGCGCGTGTTTACACGCCCCCTCCTTCGCTCCCACTATGCACGAGTGCGAAGCAACGCCCCCCCCCCCCCTTCACACCCGGGTGCGGCAACGGCGCTGGGTGCGATAGGCCGGGTTCGATCCGGCCATCGCACCCAGCGCTGCAGATGCTCTTACTTCACTCACAACACATTCAACTACTTTATTAAAATCCGTGTCATTCACAAATGGTTACTTTTTATAAGGACGAAGGGAGTATAATGTATTAGTTGATACATGAATATATATTTTGTAAAGATAGTGCCTTTCGAAGCTAGAGGAGGTGATTATGGTTTATTACCATAATTGAAGGACTGGTCTGCAAATACTTTGGATAAGGCGTGCAACGCTTTTATTAAGTGAAGCACGTTTTATGGTTGAACGGTGTTGTTCTGTATTGGCATCTAATAAGCCGTTTATTTGTTGAGTTAGTTGAGTTAGTTAGTCTTCTTCTTCACCAAGAAAGATTGAGAGAGAAAAAGTGTGAGCGTATTGCAGTGTGTGTGTTGAGTTTCTTGTAAACACATTGTAGTGGTTTAGCTGCAGTGATTTCTCCGGCGACAGCAATAAAACTTCTCTTGACCCTCCGTGGACATAGGCCTTTGACCGAACCACGTAAACCGTTGTTTGTGTTGTTTTTTATTCTTCTTGATTTATGGTTTCGATTGATTTCTCTAACATATTTAATTAGTCACATTGAATATATTGATGCATAAAAGTGTTTAATTAAATACGATCAATTGGTAGAAACATGAAAATGCATGTTTAATGAGTTACAATAAATTGACAGTCATATATATAGACATGAATTTATTTAATTAAACATGCATGAGTCTATTTAATCTAAATACATTAAGTATTATCTACCATTTATTTTAATACATATTAAAGTATTCCCTCCGTCCCACTATAAGTGAGACTAGCTCTTTCTATTTTGGGTGTCCCATCATAAGTGGGGCTCTTTCCTTTTTAAGTAAAAGTTTTACCCTTTAAACACATTTTCACTTCTTCACACCTACACATAAAATACACCTTTTTAATTCTCGTGCCCAAAAAAAGGGTCTCACTTATAGTGGGACGGATGTAGTATTAATTATCTACCATTTGTTTTTACAAATTATATGACTTTATCTAAAATTATAATTTATGAAATTAAGAAAACACACTATAAATTTATAAATTATTAATTTATCAATATATTTATATCTCTCTAAATTAATTTATAGATGTTTTTCTTCATATATAGAGTTAGATTTCGAAAGTATTGTGTCCTTAAACAGTACTCCCTCTGTCCCATTAGTAGTGTCTCATTACTTTGGTGTACGGAGATTAATGAGTGTGTAAAAAGTAGATAAAGTGAGTTGGTGGAAATTATTTAAATATTAGGTATCGAGAGAGAATATATTGCCAAAAATGGAAAGTGAGACTAGGGGTGTAATCGAATCGAGCCGAACCGAATAGTGGTGTGCTCAAGTTTGATTTGTTAAGTATCGAATCGAATCCCGAACTTTACTTATCAAATACTTTGAGGCTCACGAGCCTAATCGAGCCTATACGAACTTTCTAAATTTATATTTATATTCAAAATATGGATTATTTTATTTAAAATAATAAATATATTAATTATTTTCTTATAACAAACAAAATTAATTAGAGATTTAATACAATTATTATTAATTTTAGTGGATAAATATAAGTTATGTCTACTAATAATTTATATTTTTCAAGCTGAATCACTTGACGAACATGTTCACGAGCTAACGAGCCGAATAATACTAAGCTCAAGTTTGGTTTGTTTATTTTACGAGCTTCTCTAAACGAACTTGAACGAGCTTTTTTCGAGCCGAGCTCCGAATAGTTCGCGAACGGGTTGGTTTGTTTACAGCCCTAAGTGAGACATTACTATTGGGACGGAGGGAGTTTATAGTACCTAATTTAGACCATCAATTATGTAAAAGAGAATGACCAATTCCACGCGAATCTTGCAGGGTCAACCCATTTCTATGCTTCTTTATTTTTTATAATTTTCAGATAAAAGTTAATTAAAATGCAATTTATTAATAAAAAGAAAAGCGAAGAAAAGACCCCTGAAACCAAAGAACACAGACTCGGGGCTGGTCCTCGTTAAAACTTCAGTAAAGAAAATCAAAATGGTAATTTTCAGATTAAAGTGTATGATAGTAAATTGACCAATGCATCAAATTTGATGTCGGGTTCACTTTCGTATAATTTGTTGATTGTAATACTCCCTCTGCCCACAAAATGAGTACCCATATTTCCTTTTTAGTCGGTCTATCCATTCCTTTTTTAGCAAGTGTAGCCCACACAATCCTTTAATTAATACCCTCATTCCACTAACACCACACTCAATATCTTTCTTAAAACTCGTGCCGCCTTTAAATGGGTACTCATTTCGTGGACAGATGGAGTAGTAAAAATCTCTCTCTCTCTCTCTCTCTCTCTCTCTCTCTCTCTCATCTTGTCGGTTTCTTCAAATTGCTACAGGTTTCTTCTACATTTCTTCAACCTAATCGCCGATTTCTTCTGCATTTCATCGTCGACTGAATCATGCGTAGAAAAAAACCTCAAAAGAATAATACAAATCGAGATGAAGGCTAGTTGATACATTTTTTTCTTTCAATTTTTACTTTTGTATAATTATGCGTTTCAACTTTTATATATATGAATCACATAAAATCGCTTGAAAAAACCCTAGATAGATTAATTTTTGCATCCGAAGAACCATAATTTTGTTATTTTTAAGATTTCAAGTGTTGTGCCCAAAAAAATCAGCTACAACGGAAAACTAAAAGAACACAGGGATTTACGTGATTCGATCGCAAAGATCTACATCCATGGGGTTTTGGGTGTTTTTTACTATGTTTTGTGGAGAGATTACATTGTACAAAGATAATTGATTTTCGGCTGCTTGAATAATGAATATAAGCCTCTATTTATAAGCAAAATACTAAGAATTCTAGTACGAATAGGACTCTATTTAGACTTATAATAGGACTCTTCATATTTATCCTCTTTTCCATGATAATCTCCTTATTTATTTAGAATTTGATAGTCTTCAAAATAGCTCCAAATCCTGGAAAATCAGGGCTTAAGCGTTGGGCGGCTTGGGCCTGCAAGGCTGCAAAGCTGAAACAGGGCTGAAGGCCGCAGGGCTGAAATAGGGCTGAGCGTTGCAGGGCTGAAGTAGGACTGAGTGTTGCAGGGCTTAAACAGGGTTGTTCGGCTGCTAACAGCGCTATTATCGTTGGATTTGGGGCTTAATCTTCCGGTCTTCAAGGAATGCATATTTTTGTCCTCATCAGCTTCTCCCCCTAGTCTGGTCAAAATGCAACAACTTTGGTGTTTTGGCTAAACTAAAGAACTTCAAGTGGCAGGGCTGAATTCGGTGTAACAACGCTGTTGCTTCTTTTGATGTCTGCATTTTTCCCCGGATGGAAAAGACTCCGTAAGGTGGATTTTCGAAATTGCAGGACTGAATACTTTTGGGCAGCTTTGATCTTCGTCTAGTATATCTTTGTAGGGTTGTGACCATGTTCTTCAAAATAGTCTTCTCGATAAAGTCGCATCACGTTTTTTGGTTGAAGTATTTGGGATTGCACGGCTAAGCTGCATCATTGTAACTGAACCGCTATGGCTACGTTGTGAAGGCTGCACAACTCTGTCGTGTCTTACTTCACGTGTTGGTTTGACTTTGACCTTCTATTTTTGCCTTGTTGAAAACATTTGAGACAACTCATAGATACATGAAAATTGTTAATTTTTTGACCATGAATCAATTATAAGGCATTTAAGCCTTCATTTTCGGGTCGAGCTTTATGAAATTGATCAGTCCACCAATAGAGGTGCGTAAAACTATCCTCAAGCATGGGAAGGCGTAAGCAAGCCTGCAAAGGCGTAATCAAGCCTGTGACGTCTTGAACAAACCTGTGAAAGATGTAAATATGTTCCAAATGTACTAACAGGGCTGTTAAAGACATATATATGTTTGGGAAGCATAGGCAGGTCTGTTTGAAGGAAAATTATAGGTGAATTTGTAAAGGTCCAGATAATCTCGACAACACATAGTTAAACCTGTAGAGTCATAAATAAACCTGTTTAAGGTTTAGATGAGCCAACGAAGATGAAAGCAAACCTGTAGGGGTGTAATCGAGCTCGCGGAGATGTAATCAGACCTGCGAAGGCCTGAACAAACCTATAAGGATTTTGGCGAGCCATTAAAGGCAAACGCAAACCTGTAAAGGTTTTGGTGAGCCAATGAAGGCCTAAGCAAACCTGTGAAATCTTAGATAGGCCAATAAGGTAAAAAACAAACATGTTAAAGTCTAAATGGGGTAGCTAGCGTGGTGTGAGTAGACCCGTTCAATGAGTAAGTATTCTTTTGGGTTGCTAAAGAGCAGACCACCTTTTTGCAAATTATGCGCATGCATAATTGAGGTTTCAAATGCAATTAGAAGACACAAGCAATCTTGTTGGGAGCATAGTATTATCTTGGAGGCATATTCAGATTTGTGCGAGTGTAAATAGTCTTGTGAAAGCATAGACAACCCTGTAAGGTTGAGCTTGTACAAGCATGATCGATCAAGGCTCGTAGGAAGTCTGTTTGTGACTTTGGCAGACTTGTTGGAATTTTATGGGGCTTTTTTGACATGAAACTTTTGATAATTTTGTGAAAGTGCTTGGTTCTTTCCTTCGATGTTTTTCATTTGCTTAAGGCTTTTCTAGGAGAAAATGGTGTAGGCCTCTTATTTTACAATCTTGTTTTATTATAACAACTTTTCTAAGAGCTTTGTGCTATTAAGGAAATATAGTTCGGTTTATATGGAGAAAATAGTTTTGTGCGAGTGCAGGCAGTGCTACCAAGGTGCGATTAAACTCAATTGAGTGTGATTCCATTTTCTCGAAGCATAAGGGTATTTTTGAGACATGATTTTGTTTTCAAGATGTAAGACTTCACTCTTAATCATGAATGAAATTTCAATTTGTAGAGAGTGTAGACAAACCTATAATGTTGTAGCAGGGTTGTTTAGGACTTTGCAGTGTTGTTGCAAACGTGTCAGGGTTGTTTGCAGTCCTGTTTTTCTTTTACCTTTGCTTTTGAATTTTTGAGCACTATGGATTATCTCCATGAGTACTTTGGTCTATCCACATGAATGTTATGGATTACCCCCTTTAGTACTATGGATTATCCCCATGAGTATTATGGATTATCCATATAAGTACTTTGAGTACTGACTCATCCTGAAACACCTAGCGGATGGACTCGAATTTATACGAGGTCGTCCTAGGGTGGTAAGGTGACTCAAGTCGTCTCACAAGGAAGACTTAGCAGGGCTCTAATCGTGTTACTCACAAGGAACTTAAAGGAAATCTAAACACTCTAATCAGAAGATTGGGTCTGACACTGTCTCACACTCTATCACCAAGACGTAAACAGAAGGAAACAATAAACATTAACTAATGCAGAAAACATATAAAGACTAACAACGTGGCATTTGAACATTAATGAAATCAACTAGGGTTTCAATCACGAACTCTAAACCAACGATCATAAACTCGTAAACGTCAAAGATTAATTACTACCTAGGCAAGAAACTAAATCAAGCATAAGATTCGAATGCAAAGAAAACCTTAATCTCCATAAAAAGAATCCCTAACATTCTCTAATGAAAGAAAACCGAAGGCAACAAAAACGATCAAACGATTCACGTAAAGTATTAAGATTCAACAAGCATAATCTCTAATCATCACATTCATCAAAAGCATAAAACAATGATTTAAATAAACCAAGGGATTCATATAAACTAAGAGAATCAAAATGAGTTCTTACAAAACGTAGCAATCCAAGAAATCTAATCCGATCGAAAGTTGAATGACATCAATAGCGTTCCAATGAATCTCAAGGCGAAAGTAAATGTTTAGAAACTCTAAAAACAATGGAAAAGGTGTGGAATTCGCCTAGGAGGCTGCTCTGATCGAAGGTGTCAAGAAAAACCCTAAAAATGGGTTTTTATACGAAAATCCGTAACTGCCGGATTTGGCCAGGGGCGGCGGCGCCGTGGACGGCGGCCGCCGTGAGACGGCGCCGCCGTGAGGGTGCTTCGCAGTTTCCTTCAAAAAAGAGCACGACCCGCGCCGTGGGACCGCGGCCGCCGTCTGGACGGCGGCCGTGAGTCTGCTTCCGAAAATCGCTCGAAACAATGCTGAAAATGCTAAACGACTCACGAATCCTGCACACGACAATAATACACCAAAAAGATCATCGAACACGTGAAATATAAGGCAAAGAGGTATAAAACATGCTCGAATGCACGGTAGAAACACTAGCAAATACTGCCCAAAAACGAGGTAAACAAGTACTATGGATAATCTCCATGAATACTATAGATAACCCCCATGAGTACTATGGATAATCTTCATGAACACTATGGATAGCCCCTTTTGAATTTTTGAGCACTATAGATTATCCCCATGAGTACTATGGATTATCCCCATGAGTGTTATGGATTACCCCCTTGAGTACTATGGATTATCCCCATGAGTATTATGGACTATCCTCATGAGTATTTTGAGTACTATGGATAATCCCCATGAATATTATGGATAATCCCCATGAACACTATGGATAGCCCATTTGAGTACTATGGATAACCCTTTTGAGTGCTGAGGATTTTCGAATACTTTGTGCTCATTCGAGCTAGTTGAACTCATTCGGGTCTCTGTGTACATTGTTTAGACCTTGGCAGCATTACTCGGACTTCAGCAACGTTGTTTAGACTTTGGCAGGATTCCTGTCGGCCCTGTAAGATTTATACTTGGCATGGAGATTTTATTATTTTTGCAAAGTACGATTTGAATAAATATATATAGGGGAGAGTTCAATGGAGACCACTCCCTTAAATAAAGAATAAAGACCAAATTCTGTGCATCGATTTTGCTTAATCTAACGGACCAAAAAATTGTACATTTTTTCTTGTATTTGAATATGTAAAGGTCAAATAAGTAAATCCATAATATTCTGTAACTGTATAATCCATAATTAAATTCATTCAGCACTATTTTATATTTGGCAAGATATATTAAATCCCTAAAAATTAGTTAAATATTGTGTATCAGTCGTTTTTATTTTTTTGTTCGTATAAAAAATAAATGAACATACTAATGTTCGTCGATATGTTCGTATAAAAACAAATGAATAATATACTAATGTTCGTCGACATGTTCGTATAAAAATAAATGAACATACTAATGTTCATTGATATGTTCGTCGAAATAGATCAGGTTCCAGAATGGGAAGAGAGGAATTTCCGGGATTTGTTCAACGGGATGAATTCAGTCAATTTATTTTTTACACATTTGACCTTTTTCGATTAAATAAATGCTAATCACCAATTTTTAATTACATGAAAAATTAAATTCGGATGCAATCTGGATCGTTGATTGGGATTCAATGAATGGCCTTGATTTGGTCTTTATTCTCTATCTAGGGGAGTGGTTGTCATCGAATGGCTGAAAATGGCTAAAAATGGAAGAGGTTCAAGAAAGAATCACTAAATAAAAGAAGAACATAGAACCATTTTCAGCATTCGATCATCAAGATCTACGGTGGATGCATCATCTTGTTGGATGAATGCAGATCCTGGGTTCGAATCCTGAAGGGAGTAATTTTATTTTTTATTTTTTTTAGTGCATTAATTTTAACAACGAATGCATTAATTTTTACAGTGGATGCATTAGATTTGATGGTTCTCACGTTCTCACAATGTAATGCCCCGCTCTTTTAAATACATATTAGATTAAATATGTGCATTAGTTATAAAATTCTTTTAATTATTTATGGTGATTATTTTGTTCAGATAATATTATTTCAGCAAAAGTCTGTATAAGAGATACAGAGCTGCGATTTAATATTCAGTCATGAATGAAACCAATAATTAAATTTATTGGTTTAACTATACGTTTGAGACTTTGTTTTACCAGTTTATTGATTTAATCAATATTATTAGAAAATTTAGATTTATAACCGATTTTATAAATCGTGTTATTTAAATCAAATTGCTAGAATTATAACTTGAGATCATATGCATAATAATTTTATTATTTCGCGTTATATGAGTTAAGGTATTAAGTCGCGAATTAATTCCGACTTTCACGTATTAAATCTCAAGATTTAGGATTTAATTTATATAAATACGACAAGTATTTAATTAGCAAAAATCAGAGATTCATTACAAAAACCAACACCCGATACCAAGCCACACTTACTTCCTTATTCTAACTCACATAAACATCGATACTATTCACTCCACACCCATCTTCCTTATTGTTTTATCCCACACAACACTTCACTATTGACCACAGTACACATAACACTATTTGCCTCTTAAAATCATTGCAGAGTGAGTGACCTTACTTGTGCTACTTCTATAACTGAAGGACTAGTCAATAAATAAGTTCTACTAGAGGGACTTATGTGAAAAGATTAGTTAAAAGTTTGTTATGGTATTTGCATGAGATTTACGCAGTGTTGGCTGCTGTCAATTTACATTTTACATTGTTCATCTTTGGCTGGGTTTTTTTTTGGTAAGTGAAAACAGTAGCGAGAGGTAGATAGAATTTTCAGCTGAAGGCTGCCTTCTTCTTCAATCTTGAAGTCTGTAATTTCCCCTCAACGCATCATTACTGCAACAATTTTTTCAAAGTTGCAATATCTTCCATGCAATCCAAAAAGCCCCAATTTCAGGAGCAGATGATCACGCCGAGAGCAAAGTTTTCAAAAGCGGCAGAAGAAAATCACGCCAATATCCACAATTTTCAAAAGCTTCAGCACGCCGAGAAAGAAATTTCACGGCAAGATCACAATTGTCAAAGGATGCAAATTTCAACGATCAAATCTTCAAAAGTTGCAACTCCAGGTACCAAAATTTCCACCATTTTGATTCTGTTGTCTGCAGAAACTCCTCTATAAATTGAGGAGAGTTCTGCAGAAGGAAGAAGTGCAGCGAGAGGTGTGAGGCAAGAGAGAGTTTAGGAGATTTGTTTTTTTTTACTTGCAAGAGCTCAAGTGAGCTCCCTTCGCCGGGCCTTTTCTTCGTCGACCGGCCACTAGGCTCTGAACCGAGAACGTGTACTCGTTCCTCCATTTTTAGGCTACCAAACCCAACAATCGAAAGGCCGAAACCTTCTCTATATTTTCCCGACCAAAGGCCACAATATCCTTCGGAGGCCAACGTCGAATTCCCGACTTAGCCACCGGCCAACTTACGGCCTTCGTTTCTCACTATCCTTACGACGAAAAAGGATCGAGAAACCACCGTTGTGTAGCCTGATCTATCTCGCACGAGGAAAACTAAGTCGTAGACCTTCGCGGCTAAACCCCATCGCGGAACGACGACCAGAAAAAAACCCCGGCGAACAACTTCCATTAGTGCTCACTTGGACAAGGGTAAGTTGACGCCCTTATTTCGATGCATTCCCGTTTCTATTATATTATGAGAAATTTCTGGGGTATATATGGGAGTGTGGTAAATATTCGTACAAAGTTTCATATCATTTGAACTTCGTTTACTACCCTTTTAAAATTCGAGAAGTCTACTGCCCGTATCTGCTAAAACTGTCATGAGGCAGATGATTAGGTTAATTATTTCAGTAACCATATGTTGATATTTAGCTCTCAAATTTTTATTGTATGAAGATATATGTGTTAGCTATATGCATATAAAATTTGAGGTCATTCCAGTAACTTTTGATATTTTTCAAAAATCTGGACTTTCAGTTAGCAGAAACTGCCGAATCTGGTAGGCGATGGGAAAATCGCTATATCTCTTAAACTACTTGGAGTTTTTCAACATACTTTTTTTTCAATTAAACTAGACTCAAAGAGGTTTCTATTGATATAAAATTCGACTCCATACGAGTTCGGAGTAAAAGCAGTTTATTAGTTGAAGTTGAATCTATACAGTTTTGTTGAGATTGAAATGATTCAAAATAATTCCTATTAAGGATTTTAAAGTTTTATTGTTGATAAAATATCACTTTTAGTTTATAAATGAGCTATTGAGATATATAAATATTTTGAGAAAGATTTCATGAGAACTTGTTGGTAGAATTATATTAGATGGAATAGTTGATAAATGAAATATTAAAGATTTATTAATTATTAAATGGTTAAAATATTAAAATTATTAGATCTTCTCGAAAATTTCTTTTTATAGTTAACTCCTTTTATTATTTTAAAATATATTTACAAATGTTCCTAAAATCTCACAATGAAATTTTCATCAGGAATTAATGTTTAGAATTTATTAATGACTTATTAGTTCTTTTAATAGTAGCAATATATATATATATATATATTGATTGGCATTATTAAATGGGGAAAAGGAAAATATTTTATAAATTATTCTTTATTTATAATGGATAAATAAATGAATAATATAAAATGGGCTTTCCTACATCCTCAAAGGTACATGAAGTATTTCGATAAAAGAAGAACGATTGTATATGAGTTAGATACAGTCGTTTAAGGAAATATGGGTAGTTAGAGAAATGAGTGAATAAGTGATTCACTGCATTTGTTGTTATCTTTTCTATTATTCACTCGAACACATGTTTCGTGTTATCAAAGGTTCAAATAAACAAAAGCGCCTGAGTAACCTATCGCGCTAAGGAAAGAGAATCATTGTCTTAAGTAGCAAAACACTGCAATCAGGTAGGCATTACTTTCATATATATCAAATGAGTTTAACTGTTACGTTCAAGCAAGTTATTTCATGACAAAATCTTTGAATTGAAGTTATTTCAAGTATTGTCTTGCCATAAAATGTTTTAATTTCAGTATGATATCTATCTGATATGGCTTTGCCAGTTATCATGTAATCGAATTCGGGTCTTGAGCAGTTGATAGCTATCCTGCCTTGGCTAGTGTACACCAGTGACCGTGAGTCATCTAGCGGGTTGGCCGGTCAAGTGACCGTGAGAGGTGGCCACCTCTCCGGCACACAGATTCAGATATGATAGATTACAAAAGAACTTAGTCTGATCAGACGAACTTTAGAATCACAAATGAATTTAGTATGCTTAGGGCCTTTTTAAGTAAAAACCCTTGGTTATACTATTGAAATGGCATGACAATTTACAGTTATTATGTATGTATATGATTTTCGGCATATGTCTACTGAGTACTTTGTACTCAGCCCTGCATGTATTTCTAAATGTGCAGGTTGAGCAGTGATGAGTGATGATGGGGTGTCGTACGAAGCTTTGTCATATTTACTAAATAAACTCTTGGCGATACATGTCTTCATACATGTATCACGTTCTCATTTCCGCTGCGAACACTCAGTTATGATGCAGTTTATCCTATTATGTTGGATTGTCAAATCAAGTTATTGTATAAACACTTAAATCGGATACTCATGAACGATTACTCGTTATTATCTATATATATGTGTGACTTATTCTCATATGATGTCTAAATCTTAATTTAATTCATTTATAATTATTTATCACCCCTTTCTGTCCCCTCTCCTAATTTCCCTTCCCTAGTCACGGTTTCCCGGCTTACCTATCCTTAGTTAAGTCCGGTCGTGACAGAATGGTATCAGAGCAGTTCGTTTGCTCTGAACCCAAGAGTTATCCCAAAATTTATTCTTTACTGAATACTAGTGTTAGAAAGGTCAGTTGACAAAAGCTCAGCACCTCATCACAACATCCTGCTCAACAGAGAAACAGAGGTAAATATTTATTAAATGTTGAGAAAGTTGTATTTTCAAATGTTTGTACAAGTGCTTAAATCTCATGCTATATGATTGAGTAGATTCCTTGATGAACTTAGATGCGTTAGAAATGTTTGATCACTCTTACAAAGAACATAGAAGCAAAACATATACATGAGTTTAGTTATCATTCATTACAGTTGAAATGAAAAACACAATAGAAGAAAGAAAATCAGGCGTCACTCGAGGATGTATAAAGATAGAGACATGACGGAGCGTGTCACTCATGATGATACGGGCATAGTTCGAATTGTTCAAACATATCAACTATTGCCTTACCCAATAAATTTATTTATTATATAGCTCGTAGTGACAAAAGTGCATTGAATGATTTACTATTTGTGCAATGAGTTGAATCTCTTTCAACCCTTAAAATTTCAATACATATGTAAGTATTGGGATTATGACTGCACGATCTAGGACTTGTGAATTATTAATTATGCATAAGTCAGAGATTAAGACCAATATTACTTATGATATGATCACGACTTGTGTTGTTAATACATGAGAGTAATTAGAAACCTACTGCTATAATAACTTATTATGAGTTTAATTATAGAACGTCATTCTTTCAAAGATGGCAAGAACACGACGCACCGCTAGAAAGCAAATGACGAGGCGACCAAGTCCTGAAAGTATCCTCAGGGAATACCGAACCTACACACGTTGTTGGAGAGATGACCTAGGAGAGTTCCTCGCCCATTATTATCGACTGTGGAAAGCTGCACATCCCCATGGAGCCACTGGTTATGACGGGATCATGCGCTTGATCTTATTACTTCCACCAGACTGGCAGGGATGGGCTACAGAGCTCGCAGGTGACTACGTACACACTGCAGAAGAGTCGTTTGATCCAGAAGGCGATTTTCCACGATTCATCGCAGCAATTCACTACACCTATGATGCCTTTGGCAGAGCATTCAGGGGACCATATATGAGGCCAGGAGACCTTGCTCCTGTTGGAGTTCGTCCGGAAGAAAGGACCCCACTTATGCCTACTCAAGCTCCTATAACAGCAGATCCACCCATCCCAGTGCAGAGTGTTTCCCCACAACTGTCTGTTCTCGGTCGTCGATGCCGAAACGACTTCGAGGCCGGGACATCACGTCCAAAAACCCAAAGGAAAGAGACGCCACCACCCCAACCACCAGTCGGTACACCCCCGATACAGCCACCTCCACCAGGGGAAGAGGACCCCATTTACAGTGCGGCCATGAAACAATTAGAAGAAGTCTTGCGTCAAGCACGCGAACTTATTGATAAGGGCAAAGCCCTGGCATGCACTGACAACGATGAAGGTGAGATCTTGCGCCAGGCACTCAAGACTGCTGAAAAGGGGAAAGCTCCAGCCCACGATGACACTGGGGGAAGTAGGAAGAAAACTCCAGGCAAGGCGAGTTGGAAGCCACTACCTGCTCAGCCTCTTTCCCTTAAGAAGGGTGCTACGACCTCCGATGCAGGAACGCCCTGCAAGGATGTGGTGAAAATCCGACTTCTCGGTGGTCGTGTTCAGCTCGGGGCAGAGGGTGAGGAAACAGAGGACTACTACCTGGATATCGACTCCGAAGAGGATCCGGAGGAAGACCCAGAAGAGGATCCGGAGGAAGACCCAGAAGAGGATCCGGAGAAGAGCAAGTCTGCTAGCTCCCATGGATCGATAGTCTAGGGCAGTTGTATTTGCTTGTATGATGTATCTCGAACTCGTGGGTTGTAATATTCATCTATCTAGGAAGTTGTTACTACAGGAACGGTAACTACCTATGGACCGTTCTATAACTCCATATTATTCGAAGAGGCCTCTAGGAGGCAGAATCTTTAAGTACTTATATATAAATTCACGCCTTCAGTAAATTCGTGTGTTAAGTACTTATTATATTTCGTTGATTTAAAAGTTTTGCATACGATATAGCTAGTACAAGGAATTGAAGAAGCAATGAACGAGTGTTAGAATACATCTACCATGTACTAATAAACATATTATATTGACTTATCAGAATGCCACCAAAGAGAGGACGTCCAAGAGGTGGGAGAAGAATCCCACAAAATGATGAAAGAGGTCCAGAACCAGGGCCAGAACCAGAAATAGCTCCACAACCAATACGGCCAGAACGTAGAATAGAGGAATTGTTTTTACGTCAAAACCCACCTGTATTCAGCGGTACAGGAGATCCAGCTGAGGCTGAAACTTGGGTGCGTGCAATCGAACGCATCTTCAACTTTCTGCGCTGCACCGACCAGGAACGTTTAACCTGTGTATCTTTCCAACTGACGGGATCGGCTGACTTCTGGTGGGAAGCCAGAATGAAGACAATGACAGCTGATCAACTAGAAAACCTCACCTGGGAGCAGTTCAAGATTGGGATATATGATAAATATATACCCAAAAGTTACCGAAAGAAGAAAGAGATGGAATTCTATAACCTGAAACAGGGGAGGATGGCGGTTACACAGTATGATAGGATGTTTTGCGATATGTCCAGATATGCCCCAGAACTAGTTGATACAGACGAGAAAATGGCTGAAAAATTTTGTGCCGGTCTGAGGCATGAAATCAGGATGGCTTTGGCTAGTCATGGAGGGTTGTCGTATACTGAATCCCTCAGTAGAGCTCTAGACATTGAGGCAGCAATGCCATGGGAAAGACCAGTGGCAACACCTATGCCACCACCCCCACAAGCCCAATCCCAGAACTACAAAGGGAAACGAAAATGGGAAGGCAATTACAATGGCCAAACTGAGAAGAAACCATGGCAGGGACAACCACCCCAGCAACAGGGCTTTGGAAGGCAAGTTGCTCCTAATCAGGCGGGGAACAACCAACAGAAAACTTCACACTACCCAAAGTGCAACAAAAACCATGGTGGAATCTGCAAGGCTGGCAGTGATAGTTGTTACATCTGTAACCAGAAGGGGCATTATGCAAATCGTTGCCCAAATAAGCAACACGGGATGAGCTTAAGGCCAAACCCACCATTCCAAGCCCCACATCTGAGAGCTATCCAAGCGCTACCCCAGCCACGTCATCTGCAATTGCCGCAGCCTCAACAATCACATCAACCACAGCTGCCACAACCACAGCCACGTCAGCAGCAACAAAAGATGCAACCGTATCACGCAAGAGCCTATGCTATCAAACAGAACCAGCCCGAGAAAAACCAGGGAAACCTGGCAGGTATGGGCATGCTACTCAACACACCTGTTGTACTTCTGTTTGATACGGGTGCTTCACATTCTTTCATTGCAAGTGCATGTGTGGACACCCTAGGACTCAAAATAGAAAGATCTAATCAGGACATGAGTATCTCTTCACCAATAGGAGGAACAATGACAGTAACGCATGTTTGCTCGAACTTAGAATTGAACATAGGATCACTAGAGGTCATAGCAAACAACGTATATGTTATACCGATGTCGGACGTAGATATAATCCTAGGAATGGATTGGCTAGCTGAAAACTACGCTACAATCTTATGCAAGGAGCGGAAGATCTCTTTCAAATTTCCAGAAAAAAATGCTTGGGAATTTCACGGGATAAGAATGGGTAGGAGAATACCAATTATATCCACCCTACAAGCAAGAAAGATGATGAATAAGAAGGACTCTCAGGCATTCCTCGTGTACCTAAACGGGAAAGCTGAGACAAAAAGAGCAATTGAAGATGTGGATATCGTACGAGAATTCCGTGATGTGTTTCCAGAAGACTTGCCAGGATTGCCACCTAATAGGCAAGTAGAATTTACCATAGACTTAGAACCGGGAGCGGCGCCAGTATCAAAGGCACCGTATAGGATGGCTCCAAAAGAATTGGAGGAACTAAAAATTCAATTGCAAGAACTACTGGACCTAGGTTTCATCAGACCTAGTGTATCCCCATGGGGAGCACCAGTTTTGTTTGTCAAAAAGAAAGATGGCACCTTGAGAATGTGCATTGACTATAGAGAGCTGAACAAGCTAACACTCAAGAACAAATATCCTTTGCCAAGGATAGATGATTTGTTTGACCAACTTAGGGGTGCGAGTGTATTTTCAAAAATCGACTTGAGATCTGGCTATCATCAACTGAAGGTCAGACAAGAAGATATACCCAAAACAGCTTTTCGAACAAGGTATGGCCACTACGAGTTCGTAGTTGTGCCATTCGGGCTAACAAATGCACCAGCTGTATTCATGGATCTCATGAATAGGGTTTTTCACCCCTACTTGGACAAGTTCGTCTTAGTGTTCATAGATGACGTCCTCATCTACTCCAAAAATGAAGAAAAACATAAAGAGCATTTGAGGACCACTCTACAAACGCTAAGGAATGAACGACTCTACGCCAAATTCAGCAAATGCGAGTTTTGGCTGAGAGAAGTCACATTTCTAGGACACATCGTATCATCAGAAGGAATCAAGGTAGATCCTGCTAAAGTGGAAGCAGTACAAGAATGGAAGTCGCCAACAAATCCAAACGAGATCAGGAGTTTCTTAGGATTGGCTGGCTATTATCGAAGGTTTATTGAAGGATTTTCGAAAATAGCAAGGCCAATGACGCAACTGCTCAAGAAGGGGATCAAATATACTTGGACGGACGAGTGTGAGGAGAGTTTCCAAAAACTCAAGAAGATGCTAACTACTGCGCCGGTTTTAGCAGTCCCCGAACCAGACAAAGAATATGTAATCTACACGGATGCGTCCAAAAATGGACTAGGTTGCGTGTTGATGCAAGATGGCAAGGTAATAGCATATGCATCACGACAACTTAGACCTCATGAGTTGAATTATCCGACTCATGATCTGGAACTAGCTGCAGTAGTACATGCATTAAAAATCTGGAGACATCACCTATATGGAGTTAGGTGTGAGATTTTTACTGATCACAAAAGTCTGAAGTACTTTTTCGAGCAAAAAGATCTAAACATGAGACAAAGGAGATGGCTCGAATTAGTAAAGGACTATGACTGTGGTATTAACTACCACCCAGGCAAGGCTAATGTAGTAGCCGACGCATTAAGCCGAAAAGTCTCGTCAAAATTAGGACATCTTCTCACGAGAGAAGTTGAGCTTATAAAAGAATTTGACAAGATGAAGATAGAAGTGATTAAACCACCTGGAACTATAGCAGGCATTGTTGAGACAATACCTAGTTTAAGAAAAATGGTGGTAGAAGCACAAAGAAAGGATGAGAAGATGGAAAAATTACGAGAAAAGATAAGATTAGGAGATCTCAAAGATTTCCAAGAAGCACCAGACAATGCCATACTCTTTGAAGGAAGGATATGCATTCCTCAAGATGAAGAACTTAAGAATAAAATCTTGAGCGAAGCCCATGATACCCCTTATACTGCCCACCCGGGAAATACTAAGATGTATCAAGATCTAAAAGAGAATTTCTGGTGGGAAGGAATGAAACGAGATGTAGCCTCGTTTGTTGAACGATGTCTTGCTTGCCAGCAAGTGAAAGCCTTACACCAAAGGCCTTACGGGGAACTACAACCCTTGGAGATACCAGAATGGAAATGGGATGATATAGCAATGGACTTCGTCACAGGATTGCCAAGATCCAAGCGAGGTAACACGGCTATATGGGTCATTGTGGACAGACTTACGAAGTGTGCGCACTTTATACCAATCCCAATCACCCATGGATCCGACAAGTTAGCTCAACTTTATGTTAGAGAAATTGTGCGTTTGCACGGAGTGCCAAAGTCAATTACATCGGACAGAGATTCCAAGTTCACATCCAGATTCTGGATCAGTTTACAAAAAGAACTGGGCACAAGATTGAATTTTAGTACAGCTTTTCACCCACAGACAGATGGTCAGTCTGAAAGAACGATTCAAACATTGGAGGATATGCTGAGGACAGTAGTGCTAGACCAGGGTGAAAACTGGGAGCACATTTTGCCACTCATCGAGTTTGCATATAATAATAGTCACCAAGCGACTATCGCTATGGCACCCTACGAAGCACTGTATGGGAGAAAGTGTAGATCGCCACTTTATTGGGATGAAGTGGGCGAGAGAAAAATCCTAGGGCCAGACACAATAGGTGAAATGATTGAAATCGTTCGCCAAATCCGACAGAGGATTAAGGAGGCCCAGGATAGACAAAAGTCATATGCTGATAAACGCCGAACTGACTTACAATTTGAGAATGGAGAAAAAGTCTTTCTGAAAGTTTCTCCATCAAAAGGGATCATTAGGTTCGGAGTTAAAGGGAAACTTAGACCCCGATTTATAGGACCCTATGAGATCCTAGAAAGAATAGGCCCAGTGGCTTACAGGCTGGCATTACCGCCAAGCCTAGGAAATGTCCATAATGTTTTCCACGTATCACAACTTAGGAAGTACGTTTTCGATCCAAAGCACGTGATACACCAAAATGAGATGATCCTTAATCCAGACCTGAGCTATGAAGAAAGACCCGAAGCGATTTTAGATAAAAAGGTGCAACAACTCCGAAATAAATCAATCACCTCAGTGAAAGTTCTTTGGAGGCACCATGGACAAGAAGAAGCTACGTGGGAGCTCGAAGACAAGACGAAAGAAAAATATCCAGAGTTGTTTAACGAAGGTATGCAAATTTCGGGACGAAATTTATTTTAAGGGGGGTAGTATGTAATGCCCCGCTCTTTTAAATACATATTAGATTAAATATGTGCATTAGTTATAAAATTCTTTTAATTATTTATGGTGATTATTTTGTTCAGATAATATTATTTCAGCAAAAGTCTGTATAAGAGATACAGAGCTGCGATTTAATATTCAGTCATGAATGAAACCAATAATTAAATTTATTGGTTTAACTATACGTTTGAGACTTTGTTTTACCAGTTTATTGATTTAATCAATATTATTAGAAAATTTAGATTTATAACCGATTTTATAAATCGTGTTATTTAAATCAAATTGCTAGAATTATAACTTGAGATCATATGCATAATAATTTTATTATTTCGCGTTATATGAGTTAAGGTATTAAGTCGCGAATTAATTCCGACTTTCACGTATTAAATCTCAAGATTTAGGATTTAATTTATATAAATACGACAAGTATTTAATTAGCAAAAATCAGAGATTCATTACAAAAACCAACACCCGATACCAAGCCACACTTACTTCCTTATTCTAACTCACATAAACATCGATACTATTCACTCCACACCCATCTTCCTTATTGTTTTATCCCACACAACACTTCACTATTGACCACAGTACACATAACACTATTTGCCTCTTAAAATCATTGCAGAGTGAGTGACCTTACTTGTGCTACTTCTATAACTGAAGGACTAGTCAATAAATAAGTTCTACTAGAGGGACTTATGTGAAAAGATTAGTTAAAAGTTTGTTATGGTATTTGCATGAGATTTACGCAGTGTTGGCTGCTGTCAATTTACATTTTACATTGTTCATCTTTGGCTGGGTTTTTTTTTGGTAAGTGAAAACAGTAGCGAGAGGTAGATAGAATTTTCAGCTGAAGGCTGCCTTCTTCTTCAATCTTGAAGTCTGTAATTTCCCCTCAACGCATCATTACTGCAACAATTTTTTCAAAGTTGCAATATCTTCCATGCAATCCAAAAAGCCCCAATTTCAGGAGCAGATGATCACGCCGAGAGCAAAGTTTTCAAAAGCGGCAGAAGAAAATCACGCCAATATCCACAATTTTCAAAAGCTTCAGCACGCCGAGAAAGAAATTTCACGGCAAGATCACAATTGTCAAAGGATGCAAATTTCAACGATCAAATCTTCAAAAGTTGCAACTCCAGGTACCAAAATTTCCACCATTTTGATTCTGTTGTCTGCAGAAACTCCTCTATAAATTGAGGAGAGTTCTGCAGAAGGAAGAAGTGCAGCGAGAGGTGTGAGGCAAGAGAGAGTTTAGGAGATTTGTTTTTTTTTACTTGCAAGAGCTCAAGTGAGCTCCCTTCGCCGGGCCTTTTCTTCGTCGACCGGCCACTAGGCTCTGAACCGAGAACGTGTACTCGTTCCTCCATCTTTAGGCTACCAAACCCAACAATCGAAAGGCCGAAACCTTCTCTATATTTTCCCGACCAAAGGCCACAATATCCTTCGGAGGCCAACGTCGAATTCCCGACTTAGCCACCGGCCAACTTACGGCCTTCGTTTCTCACTATCCTTACGACGAAAAAGGATCGAGAAACCACCGTTGTGTAGCCTGATCTATCTCGCACGAGGAAAACTAAGTCGTAGACCTTCGCGGCTAAACCCCATCGCGGAACGACGACCAGAAAAAAACCCCGGCGAACAACTTCCATTAGTGCTCACTTGGACAAGGGTAAGTTGACGCCCTTATTTCGATGCATTCCCGTTTCTATTATATTATGAGAAATTTCTGGGGTATATATGGGAGTGTGGTAAATATTCGTACAAAGTTTCATATCATTTGAACTTCGTTTACTACCCTTTTAAAATTCGAGAAGTCTACTGCCCGTATCTGCTAAAACTGTCATGAGGCAGATGATTAGGTTAATTATTTCAGTAACCATATGTTGATATTTAGCTCTCAAATTTTTATTGTATGAAGATATATGTGTTAGCTATATGCATATAAAATTTGAGGTCATTCCAGTAACTTTTGATATTTTTCAAAAATCTGGACTTTCAGTTAGCAGAAACTGCCGAATCTGGTAGGCGATGGGAAAATCGCTATATCTCTTAAACTACTTGGAGTTTTTCAACATACTTTTTTTTCAATTAAACTAGACTCAAAGAGGTTTCTATTGATATAAAATTCGACTCCATACGAGTTCGGAGTAAAAGCAGTTTATTAGTTGAAGTTGAATCTATACAGTTTTGTTGAGATTGAAATGATTCAAAATAATTCCTATTAAGGATTTTAAAGTTTTATTGTTGATAAAATATCACTTTTAGTTTATAAATGAGCTATTGAGATATATAAATATTTTGAGAAAGATTTCATGAGAACTTGTTGGTAGAATTATATTAGATGGAATAGTTGATAAATGAAATATTAAAGATTTATTAATTATTAAATGGTTAAAATATTAAAATTATTAGATCTTCTCGAAAATTTCTTTTTATAGTTAACTCCTTTTATTATTTTAAAATATATTTACAAATGTTCCTAAAATCTCACAATGAAATTTTCATCAGGAATTAATGTTTAGAATTTATTAATGACTTATTAGTTCTTTTAATAGTAGCAATATATATATATATATATTGATTGGCATTATTAAATGGGGAAAAGGAAAATATTTTATAAATTATTCTTTATTTATAATGGATAAATAAATGAATAATATAAAATGGGCTTTCCTACATCCTCAAAGGTACATGAAGTATTTCGATAAAAGAAGAACGATTGTATATGAGTTAGATACAGTCGTTTAAGGAAATATGGGTAGTTAGAGAAATGAGTGAATAAGTGATTCACTGCATTTGTTGTTATCTTTTCTATTATTCACTCGAACACATGTTTCGTGTTATCAAAGGTTCAAATAAACAAAAGCGCCTGAGTAACCTATCGCGCTAAGGAAAGAGAATCATTGTCTTAAGTAGCAAAACACTGCAATCAGGTAGGCATTACTTTCATATATATCAAATGAGTTTAACTGTTACGTTCAAGCAAGTTATTTCATGACAAAATCTTTGAATTGAAGTTATTTCAAGTATTGTCTTGCCATAAAATTGTAACACCCGGGCTTTTGATGACGTGTTTAATTGCTTAAGTTTGAGTAATTAGGGTATAGATCCCTTGTTTGATTTACTTTGTAAAGAGATGAGGAGTTATATGAAGTTCCCTTGTTATTTTTAAGATGTTGAGATGTTCTTTTGATGATGTTTGGATGATGTGAGATTTTATATCCGAAATTGAGTTTGAGTATTCGAATAATTCGAGATAATTATTTGAATGAGAACGGTGAACTCGGAAGTGAGATCTGAGTCCGTTAAGACGTTTTTGAAAATTTTGACTTTTTGACGATGAATAGTAAAATACTGCTATTTCGTCTTTTTGTCGACTTTCAAAATCTTACGTGCACGTCGTCGAGAAATATTCTTAGTTTTTCGATACGAGTCCAATAATGAAAGTTTTTATTTTTGGACGACGAGTGAATAGTAAATCGGGATTTCTCGATAAACGAACCGAACTCGTTTATCAGAATTTCGAGAACGAGCTTGCGTTTTCTATATTTATATAGAATTACGAGTGTAATGAAAGTGAGTAGAGGTTGAGAGGGCGAGTAACAAAGAGTATGGGTTGTTAGTTGTTAAAACGAGACGAGACGAGATATTTAACGACTAACGGGTTAATATCCTAAATATCTAACCTACCCTACCCCTAACCACCCCCAAACCTCCCAAAACCCCTTTCCCCTCACTAACTCACGCTATATCAGCCCACACCACACACACAACTCACATATTCACACACACAACACCTAAAACACACACTACACACGCCATTTTCCATTTAAGCTTGGACGGAGCTTTTGACCTCCGATTTGAGCACCGAGACGAGCGCCGATCATCTTTTCGATCATGTATCTAAGTAGGTAAGATCTCTACCTACGTTTTGATGGTTTTATTTTCGATTTTCGTTGACGTCGAAAAACGTCGATTCTCGACTTTATTTTGAAACGACGTCGGATCGTCGTGAAATTTTAGTATGTTGTTCTTGGGTAGATGTTGAGCATGTTTAATGAAGGGAGTAAGAACGGAACGAACCGTAGCTATGAAACCCATGAGGGCAGCCCCGTTTTTCACATATTAGCTTGTCTTTCGATTTTTGTTTGATCGTTTTGACTTGATATTTGTGCTTAGGGGTATGCTAGAATCGATATATATTAAATTCGTATTTTTCCAAGCACGAAAATTGTATAAATTTTTAGAGTATGATTATTTAAATTCGTGAAGTTAGAGACGTTGCATAATGAATATTATTGCGTATATGTGTTCTACGATATCACATGAGCATGCTAATTGATTTACAATTTATGGATGATAATTGTTGAACGAAATTAAAACTGGAATTCTGTCAAAATTTTACAGCAGTTTCAAGCTTATGTTTCGATGAGTTTTCATTGCTTGATGGCTCTGAAATTTTAGTATGTTTATCTATGATATGTGTATTTCGTTGCTGCAAAATTTCATGTCTTTTGGATGATGTTTGCTATTTTAAAGATATTTTGAAAAATCCTTGACAGAATCTGTCAACTATTGGTAGACTTCACAAAAACGTTTATATCTATTAATCCATGAAGGATTTTGCATCACCGTTTTTTTTAAACGAAACTAGACTTCAATACTTTTCTAAAAAAATAAGATTTCAATTTTTATGACCTCTGAAACAGAGCAGTTTATTATTTCAAAAATGCCCTGTTCTGCTGTCATATTTGTCCAACAGTAAAAGTGTATGAGTTTCATTGTTTATTTGGCAGATCATATGAACGTTTTCTCTTGTGAAATTTTAACCAAATCTTCAAGGATACCTTTAGTTTTGGCTGATTAAATTTGATGGAATTTTATTAAGGTTTGCCTTGGTTTCTAATGGCCTAAACAAAATTGGCAGAAACTGTCAATCTTTGACAGCCTGCACTAAAAGAGCAATATCTCCAAAAACCTTTAACCTTTTTGGTTAACTACCATTTTTAGAGTGAACTACACTTCATGGAGTTTTTGAGATCAATTGGTATGAGAGTTTATGATGATTGAGTTGGTTGTTATGAATTTTTAAAGATGACACAAAAACAGCAAAACTTTCTAGAAAACAACTTGATTATATTTGTTTTGATGGATGATACGATATGACTAAATGGTGTGAGTTGTGAGAGTTATGATTAACGCACATAAATGTTGGTATCTGACACTCGAACAATTGGTGTCGAGTATAAATGATAGTTTATTGATAAAGAGTTTTGATGATTTTGAATTGTTTGGTTTGCGTTGAAAAGATGTCAAGATGTTAAGTTTTGAGTCGAGAGACGAGTTCACGTAGTGAGATTCACGCGTTGAAATCTCGTGGCTGACATTATATATGAATAGGTCATGCCGAAATTTTTAGTGAAATTAGAATTTGAGCATAGTCAATTCTTGTTGACCCGTGACTCAAATACATGCCTAATGGAAAGTTTAACTTTCTAATCGGTTAATTAGACGAGATGAGAGCGAATAGATCTGCTAAGAAAGTGGACTTTTCGATGTGTTAAATATTTCTTTTAATTGAAGCGCTGCTAATTATAACATAAGGATGTTATAATTAATGAGTAATGACGAGAGATAATAATTGTTATATTGATTAACAATCAAGAGAGATGAACATTAGAGATACTAATGTTTCATAAAAGAGATTAGATTATTAATCGAGATTTCTTTTATCACTTCTCACCAATTCTTCATAACGATGAAGGTCCTTTTGGGAAGTAACGACGTGAGGGAGAGAGTGACGTTACTCATTGATACAAAGACACAACGAGGTGGGCATTACTTTTACTATACGTATATAGAGATCCCCTGCGTGTCGTAGGCCTCTTATACGAATGAATGCATGAAATGATCTAACTGTTAATTTCAGTTTCATATATATCAAATGAGTTTAAATGTTACGTTCAAGCAAGTTATTTCATGACAAAATCTTTGAGTTAAAGTTATTTCAAGTATTGTCTTGCCATAAAATGTTTCAATTTTAGTATGATATCTATCTGCTTTGGCTTTGCCAATGATGCAATCGAATTCGGGTCCTAAGCAGTTGATAGCTATCCTGCCTTGACTAGTGTACACCAGTGACCGTGAGTCATCTAGCGGGTTGGCCGGTCAAGTGACCGTGAGAGGTGACCACCTCTCCGGCACACAGTTTCAGATATGATAGATTACAAAAGAACTTAGTCTGATCAGACGAACTTTAAGAATCACAAATGAACTTAGTAAGCTTGGGCCTTTTTAGCGAAAAACTCCCTTGCTGTACTGTTTATGATGGCATGACAATTTACAGTTTTGAAGCATGTATTTTTATACCTAGGCATACGTGCCCACTGAGTGCTTTTGTACTCAGCCCTGCATATGTTTTCTAAATGTGCAGGTTGAGCTGATGTGATGATGGTGCTGCAATGAGCGGAGTCTCCAGGGTTGTTAATAAATAGTTAACCTGTCTAGAATATGTCTTCATACATATGTCTAGCTACTTTCCGCTGCAAGATGTTGTTGATGTTATAGTATGTTATGTCATACTTTGAGTCTTAAGAGAATGGTTTCATACGATGTATAACTTGATTAATGATATTAATTAAGTTTTATGCTGTCTTTCATAGACTGTTTTCAATTGAGTATTAATGAATAAAAATGACGAGTTTTATTAAGATGAGTAAGTTTTACGGCTATAAATGACGCCCCTTTTCTTCCCCTTCTTCTTTAACCCCATCCCTAGTCGTGGATCACTCGGCCTAACTATCCATAGTTAGGGCGGGCTGTGACAAAAATGTTTTAATTTCAGTATGATATCTATCTGATATGGCTTTGCCAGTTATCATGTAATCGAATTCGGGTCTTGAGCAGTTGATAGCTATCCTGCCTTGGCTAGTGTACACCAGTGACCGTGAGTCATCTAGCGGGTTGGCCGGTCAAGTGACCGTGAGAGGTGGCCACCTCTCCGGCACACAGATTCAGATATGATAGATTACAAAAGAACTTAGTCTGATCAGACGAACTTTAGAATCACAAATGAATTTAGTATGCTTAGGGCCTTTTTAAGTAAAAACCCTTGGTTATACTATTGAAATGGCATGACAATTTACAGTTATTATGTATGTATATGATTTTCGGCATATGTCTACTGAGTACTTTGTACTCAGCCCTGCATGTATTTCTAAATGTGCAGGTTGAGCAGTGATGAGTGATGATGGGGTGTCGTACGAAGCTTTGTCATATTTACTAAATAAACTCTTGGCGATACATGTCTTCATACATGTATCACGTTCTCATTTCCGCTGCGAACACTCAGTTATGATGCAGTTTATCCTATTATGTTGGATTGTCAAATCAAGTTATTGTATAAACACTTAAATCGGATACTCATGAACGATTACTCGTTATTATCTATATATATGTGTGACTTATTCTCATATGATGTCTAAATCTTAATTTAATTCATTTATAATTATTTATCACCCCTTTCTGTCCCCTCTCCTAATTTCCCTTCCCTAGTCACGGTTTCCCGGCTTACCTATCCTTAGTTAAGTCCGGTCGTGACACACAAATAATGTAGTTCTCTCTAGAACCACAGGACCCTATATATATATATATATGTAGGGAAGAGCTAAAATAAGAGCATTTCTTAATATATAAAATAAGAATCATTTTCAGCCCTTAGATCATCAAGATCTACGGTTGATTTGTAATCATGTTGGATGGATTTATGGTCCTGAGTTCGAATCCCAAAGGTAGCAAAAATTTATTTTTCACAATTCATAATTTTATACAGCGAATTCATACGTGTTCTACATAAAATTCATACATTAAAAATTGCTCTTATTTCTTATTTTAAGATGTGCTCTCACGGTAGCCCACCCCTATATATATATGTATATCCCCTCCCTTTTTTTGGATGATATGTAAGTTATCCATGCGAACATATTACCGATGATTAGAAGCAGATAAAAATATCGCAACTTTGTCCTGGTCATGACATGATAGGAAAAATTCAACTTAATTCGTGTTTTAGCATATATGCATAATTTGTGTGGTTTCTCAGAATAATATTTTGTTTATGTAATCAAGAATTATCATGATTTTCCTAGGACGATGAAATCTAGTATTCTTCAGTTATGCTCACATGCGATGATAAATTTAAGACTTTCATACCTGGACCGCCATAGTTTTAGTGGGTTACCCTTGTTATTTTTATATCTTTCGTCGTGTTTTTCTGTATGTTTTCGCAAGTCTGCTTACAGTTCTTTTTTTTTTCGCTCTGTTTTTCCTTTGTTTATTTAGTTGTACTTATGAAAAATTTGAAGCAAGGGGATTAGTAAAAACTGGAAACCCCAAAAGGCGGGTGGTAAAGCATAAATGAACGGTGATCGTTTGTTTGGTGAATTTTACCTAGAGATTGATCGTAAAAGTGAGAGAAGATTACTAGATTGCTGAGAGCACGAGGAAAGATTGTTGCAGTAGTAAAAGTATTGAAAGCATAGATCTACAAGGTACGAGCTCATGGCTATTTATAGAGTACACGTTAAGGGTAAAAAAGTAATTTCATCGCTGGAGCACGCGTCTTGCATGGTCGGGGGCATAATGGTAATTCCGTCCTTAATCGGGAGATATTTCCGCTCTTCCGATGATTCCTCTGGCGAAGACCATCTCTCTGGCGAGAATAGCTTCTCTGGTGCAAACCGTTTCTCTGATAAGGCTCATTTCCCTGACTTCTCTGAGGAAGCCCGTTTCTCTGACGAAGTCCGCTCCTCTGGCTTATGTCACTTCTCTGCTCTGCACATATTACTCCTCATCAGCGGGGTTGCAATTCGATAAGGCATTTTACCTATTTAAACAAGAGTCGTGCCATAACTTCTTAGCAAGATATAAGTACAAATTTAGTTTCTTCATGTGAAGCCTCGTTTTTAAATTCTACTTGAGCTAAAAGATATTCAGATTCTATGTCTGATGGTTTCTAGTTTCAACGCGATGATTTTGTATAATCGTTTTAAAATAGCCAATCGTTCTAGAAAAGCATGAGAATTTGCATGGACATTCTCGACGCTTTGAATTACACGTGTGAAAAATTTTAGAAAGTTATTGACATCCGAACTCAAGTTATGGCATTAGAATCGTGGGTCTAGAACAGGGATGATTTTGAGCTCTGTGCAGTGAATTTGTAAAATTTTCTAAATATAGCAGAAGACCTTCGATCGATATGAAATTTCGCAGGAATGTGCCAGACATTATGTACATAAACATGGTATAGTCATCGGACTTCAGACATTGATTTTATTCGTAATTTCCAAAACGTATATAATGAATGATTAGCAAACTTTATTCATGTTGCCCATGTAATTCTTCAAGGATTTTATAGATATATATCGCATAGATTATATATTAAGGTGTTAATGGTTCTTGGACATGGGCTACATAGATTAAATTAATGGGCTCAATTAGCACTTCTTGGATAAGAAAAGGAAAAAATGTCCACCCAAATAAAAATATGGAAAAACTAGCCTTTTTTAATGTAAATGTACAATTATACCCTTAATACTGTTACACACTTTTTCGGAAAAGTGTGTAATAACGTAAAAGTGTGTAATTGCAAAAAAGTGTGTAACAGTGTAAAATACACTGTTACACACTTTTTCAAAAATCGTGTAATAGTGTATTTTACAATGTTACACACTTTTTCTCAAAAATGTGTAATTACGTAAAAGTGTGTGATTGCGAAAAAGTGTGTAACAGTGTATTTTACACTGTTACACACTTTTTCGCTTATAAAATGTGTGTGATAGAGTATTTTATACTGTTACACACTAAAAGGGTATTTCAGTCAAAAATGCTATTATTTCCATATTTTTATTTGTATGGCTAGAATTTCCTATAACTAAAAGGTTTTGGCTAGAGTAGGGTGCTGCCTCCATAGATTTAATGATAAATAAATATTGGGGTATAAAAGGTACCATTTTCGCTTTCGTGTTTGTTTGCTTTTCTCCACATATCAGCCTGCTTTCTGATGTTCGATTTTGTACTACTATGCTTTTCTCCACATATCAGCTTGCTTTCTGATGTTCAATTTTGTACTACTATGCTTTTCTCCACATATCATCTTGCTTTTTGATGTTCGATTTTGTACTACTTGTTGTACCTGTGCGCCTACTGCTTGTTTTACCTACCTGTTCTATAGAAATTCTCAAGCATAACGTTAGTAAAATATGAAAGACCCTAGAAAAAAAAAGGTTGTACACTAATTAACAACAGTCGAGAAATTTAGTAAGGGTCTATTTACGGAAAGTCTCAAATTGAATTCAGCCGTTGGATATCACCGAGCTAATATTGGATAAAAATATGTTGTTCACGGAAATCTTAGTTAAAAAATTACGGGAGCCACAGATGGCGCAGGCTCGACGAAGTACAAGATGAAAAAAAAGATAGCCGAGCCTATTAACCCAGGCCGATATATCATGAGGAGAAAATTAAATAAGTGGCCTCTGAACTTTAATCCCACAAAATAGTGGGAGAGTTCCCCTAAACCATTATCAAACAATATTAAAGTGCCACTTCAGCCTTTTTCAATCTCAAAAGTGAGATCATAACAAGCAACATTTATCTTCGTAAAACAAAAGGCACAATGAGATGAAATAATCACGAGATAAAGATTTGAACCTTGGCTTCCAGGAGGACTCTTACTCTTTGTGCTTGACAGCAACAGTGAAATCGGAACGGCTCAACCATTGTTATAGTGATATCGGTCATCCATTAAAACTCCCAGCAAAATCGTCAACGTCTAGCTCGGGTTTCGACTTCCCACAGACAGCGCCAATTATTGTTCCCAAAAAAATCAACTATAATGGAAAACTAAAAGAACACAGGGATTTACGTGGTTCGGTCGTAAAGATCTACATCCACGAGGTTCTGGGTGTTTTTCACTATATTTTGTGGAGAGATTACATTGTACACAGATAATTGATTTTCAGTTGCTTGAATAATAAATATAAGCCTCTATTTATAGGCAAAATACTAAGGGGGTGTATTCGTTCTGGAATTTGATGGATTTCTATAGATTTTAAAAGTCTGGGTGTATTCGTTCAAGACTTTTAAAAGTCTACAGAAATCTGAGTGTATTCGTTCAAGACTTTTAAAAGTCCATATAAATCTGGGTGTATTCGTTCAAGACTTTTTAAAATCCATACAAATCTAGGTGTATTCGTTATTCCATTGACTTAAAATCCGGAATGACTTTCATGGATTTCATCCAAAAAATACACACGACGAAATCCGGCCAAGAACCACGAGAATTGAAATCCATGAAGTTTTAAGCGAGCGCTGAGTTCCTGTAATGACCCGACTTTTAATTGAGGATTAAATTCTTCTAATGACTGATTTAAGGATTTATTATGATAATTAGGGTTCGACATCCATTAATAAAATACAGACTTATATGAATTTGATGATTTATATACGTGATGATTTATTCTTATTTTAGATGAATGATGCGCTCATAAAATACTGAGTCTTTAATTTATTGTTAAGGATTTAACATTTAAGTGTTAAATATGAATTTCTATTGATTGTTAAAGTGAGCCTATGTGATCATTTATTTTATTTAAATGACAAGCTCAATTAGATTTTATACTTCAAATGAGGAATTTGGCTTATATGTATTAACGTATTTATATGAGTTTCGGACTACATAATTATTGAATTGGGCTCAAGAGTTTATTTAATTATTCTACTTTGATTGCAAGCTCAAACGAATGATGGACTTATTTGTAACAAGGGATTCTATGAAATTGGGCCTATTTATATTATGAGTTGATTAAGGTGTAAATATCTAGATATTTCATTAATCTTTAGATATTTTAGTTAATGTAACAACCCGCTCTTTTATTATATTTAAACCCAGTAATTATTTATTATTTAAATTCAACTTATGACACTGGATTATATTCTAATTAAGCAGGATTATTATTTTATTTCCAAGTCAGTAGCTTCGCGTAAATAAAACCGCGATGAGAATTATTGAGTAAGCCAATAATTATTTATTTCAGATTCATAACTGACTTAGTTAAGTCATGTTATTTATTAATCACAATAGAATTATTTTTCTATTTTTATTATTATTTCTTGAGTCGTGAATTTATTCCGATTTATGAAGAATTAAATCTACGGATTTAATTTAGAATTTATTCTAGCTAAGAAAGGAAGCAGATATCGAGTAGTTTCATAAACACGCGATATTAACAAAACCCGGTAGTTGGATTTTATTTAAAAAAAAAAAATGCAATACAATATTACAGATATAGAAATTCCAAGACAAGAATTATTGCTTCTGTTTATACTTCACTTTACAAACCCCTATTTTTCTATCTATCTACCAACACTTAAAAAAAAAAAGGGAATAGTGTATGTGTGTGAAAGAAATCTGCAGCTATCCCTTAAGCGCATGCTCAGCCATATTTTTGACTCCAGCTCCACGCCTTTGAAATATTCTTCTTTGACTCCAGCTCCAGCAGCATATTTGCAAAATTTTCACACCCGAACACCTTCATGTGGTTTCAGATTTCAGCAGCTATTAATCCTCATCTCATACCCATTCCATACTTAAACGTTTTCATCATTCTCTGCCAAAGAAATTTTCAAGTATCAGTTAATTCTTGCTTCATTCAACTGCAACCTTCAACCAAAGCAAACATTAAGGTATTCTGTTTCTTTTCAATTTACTTCCTCCTGTTACATGATGCACACCCACAGAAATCATATTCATTAGATTGAAATGCATCATACGAAGGGAGTAGCATAACTAGTTACTTCTATAGAATCAAACCACACATGTTGTCATCATGCTATAACATTAAAATTTAGATCCACAGCAAGAGGCATGTAAGTATCATACTTTTAAGCAGAACCACGGACCTCACACGTTGATTATGAAATGTTTAAGAGATGGAATGAATCATATGCACACATCAATGGACTTAGTATATAGCTCTACTATATCACTTGAACAAATTTTTAAAGAAAACCAAGGTTACGGTAGAGTAGTTTAGACTTAGCTTCGAACGGGCTGGACACCAGGATCGAAACGACGACGGCGAGAACTTCGTCGACAAAATAGAACGGCTACATCGCGCTAGCTGGCAACTCACAGATGACGGCGAACCATGGAGGACGACGAGGCAGAACCCTGCTTCCTGTCGGAGCTCGACGGAGCAGGAAAAGAGAGGCCGAACACCGAAGAGGCAGCGGCAGTTTCAGGCGAGAAGCTCGCCTTGGTGCTCCACGAACAGCAGCAGCCGCGACTCCGGGCGAGCAGCAGCAGCCTGCAGCAACTCCAGGCCGCGACTCCGGGCAAGCCAACGGCGGCGGGAACTCCGAGCGAGACGAACGACTGAAGGCCAGATCCGTCGACCTCAGGCGAACAGCAGCAGCCCACTGACCGCTCGTAGCTAAAGCAGGCGGAGGCCCAAGGCGGACGGCTGTTGGCTGGTAGGAGGTGAGGCGGCGTGAGCCGAAGCGATGCGAGACGCCGTCGCACGGGGTGGCGCTGCCGAAGGCCAAGCGCCGCTAGCCACTGCGAGAACGGAGCAGCAGCAGCAAGCGCTCGTCCGCTGCCGGAAACGTGATGGAAAGAGAGGGCAGATGGGAGGCGGCGAGCGTGTGAGGATGAGAGAGAGAGATAGAGGAGAAGAGGGAACAGGCGGCGTGGTCGCACCTGCCTCACGCCGGCCTCGCTGGCGACCGGAACGGCCAGGACGCGGGAAGGAGATGGCTGGATCGAGCGAGAGAGAGAGATGATGAACAGTGTTCGTTTCTTGATAATTGAGAGAGAGATGATGAGCAGTTTTTTTTTCTAAATTGTGAGAAGAGAGAGAGATGTGAGCAGCATTTTTCTAAATTGTGAGAATGAGAGGGATGTGGGTTCTGCTTTTAAGAAAAAAAGGAGAGAGATTCGGTTTTATTGAATTGTGAGAGATAGGAATAATCTTGCTTTAATAAAAGATTGAGAGAGATGATGTTGAGTGGCGTTTAATTTTGATAAAGGAAGAGGTAGTGGAGTGATTTGTTGATTAATTAAAAAAGAGTGTGTTAGTGATTGATTTTGAAAGAAAAGGGAGCCGGATTTGAGCCGGGTTTGGGCCGATTAAAGTGTCTATTGGACTAAGATTAATTCTTTCTAGTTCACATTATTTATATTACTTGGGCTCCTACGATTTAATTGATTAAGTCCAATGAAATTTATTAGTTAAGCCCAATGAGATTTATTAATTTAGGCCCCATTATTTAATCCTAATTATTTTAATTAGTGATAAATTTTTAAGACTTACTAATCATTAATTAGTAAGTAAATTAGATTATTAAAGATTAATAATCCGACCTCATAAGACGAGCTTTAATTCCTTAAATAGGATTAACATCTCATAATTTAATTAAAGGAATATGAGTCATGCATAATCATTTCACGCATCCTCATTTATTGAGATTTTTCGAGAATTAGAATCTTATTTTATTTTCTCGGATTAAAGGTCAAGCACCAGAGTTAGAGCTAAACTGTGAGTCTGCTATTCAGGTAGGCTTTCTACGTATAAACTAAAATTATATATTAGAATTGTTAAGACTTTATGCTTATGAATTTAAATGATATTGTCAATGCCTAAATGCTTTATGTTTTATTATTAATTGCCTATCTGATGTTAATCGAATTCGGATTCTGGATGGGACCGCAAATCCCTTCGGAATTAGTGTACACCTTGTGATCGTGAGTCATCTAGCGGGTTGGCCGATCATAGTGTCCGTAGAGGGAGGCCTCCCTCTCGGCACGAGTTACTGATATGGTGATTAATGATATAAAATACCTGCGCGGGTTATTGATGAAAGAAATGATATTATGTTTGGTAAATACGAGTCTTTAAAGGAAAACCCTCGTATCTTACTACTGTTGAAAGGCTTGACAATAAAATATTATGCATGTATGTAAATTTCGGCAAGTGTCCACTAAGTACTTTTGTACTTAGCCCTGCATGTATTTTTAAATGTGCAGGTTGAGCTGTGATCGAGGATGTAGTGTGCAAGCGGAGCTTCTGTCAATCTAGGATGAGTACCTCAGAGTAGAGTATATGTCTTCATACATATATTCAAATTATTATTCCGCTGCGAACACTGATTATGTTAAGATATTATGTCAAACACTGATTTTACTAAGACATTATGTTATCTGTCAAAACAATATGTACTATTTAATAATGTACTCAAACTCGTTGAGTACCCCTTTGAATAATATTATGTACGGTCCCCTTGTGGCCTTCATTGATATCTAGATATTTCGATTGATTTCCTTATACAAATCGAGTCATCAAGAAACCGAATATGCCCCTTTCTAACTCCCGCTCCTAAATCCCCTCCCTTAGTCGCGGTTTCCCCAAATTTGCTATCCTTAGCAAGTGCGGTCGTGACAGAATGGTATCAGAGCATTCCTTTTGCTCTGAGTACTACTCATTCCTTCTAAGTTGAGTCTAGATTAAGTAAGTTAATACACTTTTGAACTAGTTGACAAAAGCTTGGCACTACATCTCGTCACGCTCAACGGAGGTTATGGTAAGTACTTTCAAGTTTTAATTAAGTTAATTTCTTGAAATGTATGAAGCATGAATAGGTATGACTATTGTATGAATCACAAGAACTTAGAAGTGTTAAGTTATATATGCTCACTCTCACGACGGAACATAGAAGAGAACTTAGGGAGATGCCTTAACTTTTTCTTCATGTTACGATGACATCGACAATGATGGTCGAAATAGAGAAAGAAGAATCACACGAAGGGTCGCATGATGAAACCACGAGCATGAAGATTGAGCAGCGTAACGAACGCCAATAGTACGTTGATGGCATGGGCATAGCTTAAAATATTCGAGTGTTTTTCTACGATGAGATCTCGAATTTGGCTTGGCCTTTTGAATATATTTTGTTGAAACTTTTATTGCTCGTTGCTAGATCTAAAAGTATATCATCATCGCATAACAAGCCCTAAGTTCGGTAAACAACGACACTAGAACTATATGATAGTCGAATTGGTAATCTGCGATTAAGTATTAAGAACCTGTATGGCTTGTGTAAATGCTAGATTTAGATGATGAGGTATTTTTGCACGTTATGGTTATTGAACCGAACTTGTTTTCCGATTTTAGATATTTAGAACCTTATCGCCTTAAGTTACTTGTCGTGTGCTACTTTTGACGATAGAACTTCCTTTGTTAGATGGCAAGGACTGTTTTCACCCGACGACGACCACTGCCCCCATGGGCTAGTCCAGAGGAGGTCGAGCGGTCCTACCGCACCTATGCTCCATGTCACGGGGATAACCTCGGACAGTTCCTCGCAGGTTTTCACAGACACTGGGTCGAGGCGAGTGCACATGGAGTATCAGGGTATGACGGTATCCAGAGGTTGATCTTACTGTTACCTTCCGAGTGGCAGGGATGGGCTAGGCAGATCTCTGCCCACTACATCTTTCGCCGAGAAGATTACCACGACCTCATGGGAGACTTCCCTAGCTTTATTGCGGAGCTTCAGACCTGTTTCACTTTGTGGGGCCGCGCCCCTCTAGGGCCCTACATTCTTCCGGGAGACTACGTACAAGTAGGGACGCCTTTGCCAGCGGAGACACCCGCTACTGCCCCTGAGTCTCCGATGGCCTTGCCACGAGATTCTCCACCACGTGCCTCAGTTCTAGGGCGCCGTGGTAGGCACGATGACGAGGCAGGCCCTTCTCGTCCACGGGCTCGTAGGGATTTCCCATCGCCTCCTGACTCAGCGATCCGAGCTACTGCTACTCCACCACCACTGATACCTACGATAGACACAAGGTTTGAGGCTGCCATGGCAGATGTCGACAGAGTCATGGCCAACATGAGGAAGTTTCTAGATAGGGGCAAATACCCTATGCAGGAGGATGACGATACAGCACAGTATGGTACGATAAGGATTACTCGTCCTGAACCCGTGCCAATTCCAGCTCCGATCAAGCCTCGTGCCACGGCCAGGATCAGCACCAGAGACGATCCGATCCGTGAGTTTGTGGACGATATCTTCCGCTCAGCCCAGATCATGCAGGAGACAGGCGAGGGCCAGGGAGAGACTCCGTTGCCCAGCTGGGAGCCGGGCGAGGATGAGGAGGAAGACCCCGAGGAGGATGAGGAGAAGGACCCCGAGGAGGATGAGGAGGAGGACCCCGAGGAGGATCCAGAAGAGGACCCCCTGGCGTCACCAAGGAACAGTCGTACCGCGACTCAGAGTTCATAGATTTGATAGTTTTAGCTTGTGAATGTACTCCGGAAACGATAATTCGTTCCAATGACTATGATTTTATTTATGTTGTTTCTAGCTAGCATTAGTACGGAAATGTTGGTCTCTAGGACGTTCCGCGAATAAAAACCTTTTTGTGATTACTTAACTAGTAAGCCGATACATCATAGGGAGTACTAGATAGACTTTACTTACATTTTGGGTTGACGATGTAAAAGCCCTCGATGAGGCAATATTCCATGAGATAAAAAAATGACCCTAGCATGGGTTTTCTGCGACGATCTCGTATATGTTCTATGTTTCTCTACGGGTTTTATTCTTCACGAGTCAGTTAAGAATATAGTAACTTTGAATAATGTGACTTGTGCATGCAACGGTTCCTGTTATATTTTAGTTTTGGAGTTATGATAAGTTAAATTTGACAAACAGTTCTTTATTAATTACCTTAGAGACTCCTGTATAGAATGTATTAAAAAGGGTGTTTGTAATTTGCAGAATGCCGCCTAAACGAGGTCGCCCCCCTAGGAGAAACGTTAACAATGATGGAAATCGCGATGAAATACCAGAAGGGCGGCGAAACGATAGGGAACCTACCCCACCCCCTCCACCCCCTGCTAGAAGGACTGAAGAACTGTTTCTTCGACAGAATCCGCCTACATTTACTGGGACAGGCGACCCAGCCGAGGCCGAAGCTTGGATACGCGCCTTGGAGCGTATCTTCACCTTCCTACACTGCACAGAAGAGGAGCGACTCTCGTGTATGTCTTTCCAACTAGCCGGATCGGCTGACTTTTGGTGGGAAGCCCGCCGAAAGACTCTGACTCCCGAACAATGGGCAGCATACACTTGGGAAGACTTTAAGACGGGATTATATGATAAGTATATTCCCAAAAGCTACAGAAAGAAGAAGGAGGCTGAGTTCTATAGCCTGAAACAAGGGAAGAAGACGGTGACAGAGTATGACAGAGAGTTCTGCGATCTATCGCGTTATGCTCCGCAACAGGTTGATACTGATGAGAAAATGGCGGAGAAATTTTGTGCCGGTCTGAGGCACGAGATTCGGATGACTCTAGCTAGTCATGGTGGACTCTCATACACTGAGTCTTTGAACAGGGCACTGGACATCGAAGCTGCGATGCCAGTAGAAAGGTTGGCTCCATCACAGACCCCAGCGCCAGCCAACCCACCTGCACGCCCTCAGAACTTTAAAGGGAAGCGCAACTGGAACGACCATAGAGGAAATGAAAACCAGACTAACAAGAGGCCATGGCAAGGAAATGCGCCGTTTGGACAATATCAGCAACAAGGACAAGGGAAGCAACAGGGTCCTGCCCCGGCTGGAGGCAGCCAAAGACAAGATGAAGTTCCCCTTTGTCCAAAATGCCACAAACCACATCGTGGTGTCTGTAAGGCTGGAACTGACAGTTGCTACACGTGTGGCCAGAAGGGCCACTACTCCTCACAATGCCCCAACAAACAGCAGGGCGCGGCAATCAGGGCCACTTATGTCCAGCCCCTGCAAGCAGTTCAAGGGCAACACCAGCCCCGCCAACAACAGCCATACCAGCAGCAATACCAATACCAGCCCCGCCAACAACAGCCATACCAGCAGCAATACCAACACAAGCACCAACAGCGCCAACAGCAACAGAGGCGGCAGCAACCATTGCCGCAGCAGGCGAGAGCCTTTGCTCTCACCCAAAACCAGCCCGAGAAAAACCAAGGAAACCTGGCAGGTATGGGCAAGCTTAAAGGTTTTTCCATAATGATTCTGTTCGATACTGGTGCCTCGCATTCTTTTATATCTGCCCCTTGCGTAGATACCTTAGAAATCGAATCAGAACGAGCTAAGTGTGCCTTAAGAATCACTACACCCTCAGGAGGAAGATCTACCACCACACATGTTTGCTCGAACGTAGAATTTGAAATAGGAGAACTTAAGATGGTAGCGAACAATCTTAATATTCTGCTCATGTGGGACGTAGATATGATCTTAGGAATGGACTGGCTAGCTGAGAATCACGCCACCATCCTTTGTAGTGAACGAAAAATTTCTCTTCGACCACCTGGAAAGGAACCGACGGAATTTCACGGCATAGGTATGAAGAAAAGAGTACCAGTGATATCCGCATTACAAGCCAGAAAAGAGATGATGAAGGAAGCAAGCACAGCTTATCTCGTCTACCTAAACGGGGAAGCTAGTGAAGACAAGAGGGTGGAAGATGTGGCAATAGTACGAGACTTTCCAGAAGTTTTTCCTGAAATATTGCCGGGACTACCTCCAGACAGACAACTAGATTTCACCATTGATCTAGAACCTGGATCTGCCCCAGTATCAAAGGCACCATACAGGATGGCCCCAAAGGAACTACAAGAATTGAAGGTGCAACTACAGGAACTCTTGGACTTGGGTTTCATCAGGCCCAGTGTCTCGCCTTGGGGAGCGCCTGTACTCTTTGTCAAGAAGAAAGATGGAACCATGAGAATGTGCATTGATTATCGAGAGTTGAACAAACTGACGCTTAAAAACAAATACCCTCTTCCAAGGATAGATGATTTGTTCGATCAACTCAAAGGAGCCAGTGTATTCTCAAAAATAGATTTAAGGTCTGGTTATCATCAACTGAAGATCAGACCAGAGGATATATCTAAGACCGCTTTCCGCACAAGATATGGTCACTATGAATTCGTTGTCATGCCATTTGGTCTAACCAATGCACCGGCAGTATTCATGGACCTCATGAATCGAGTTTTCCATCCATACTTAGACAAATTTGTCTTAGTGTTTATAGATGATATCCTCATCTATTCTAAGAATGACCAAGAGCATGAAAATCATTTAAGAATCATCCTGGAGACATTAAAGACGGAGAAGTTGTTCGCCAAATTCAGCAAGTGCGAATTTTGGTTGAAAGAAGTAATGTTTCTAGGGCACATCGTATCAGCAGATGGAATCAAGGTGGACCCCGCTAAGGTGCAAGCAGTGCGCGAGTGGAAATCACCAACCACACCTAATGAAATCCGGAGTTTCTTAGGTTTGGCAGGATACTACCGGAGATTCATCGAAGGATTCTCTAAAATAGCGAGACCAATGACGCAATTACTTCGTAAAGGAATCAAGTACAAATGGGACGAAGTGTGTGAAGCCAGCTTCCAAGAGCTGAAGAGGAAATTGACAACTGCGCCAGTGCTAGCAGTTCCAGCAGCCGATAAAGAATACGTGATCTTCACAGACGCGTCCAAAAATGGGCTAGGTTGTGTGTTGATGCAAGAAGGAAAGGTCATTGCCTACGCCTCGCGACAACTAAGGCCACATGAATTGAACTACCCCACTCATGATCTGGAACTAGCAGCAATTGTGCATGCTTTGAAAATTTGGAGACACCATCTATACGGAGTTAGATGTGAAATCTTCACTGATCACAAAAGCCTTAAGTATTTTTTCGAGCAGAAAGACTTGAACATGAGACAGAGAAGATGGCTCGAGCTCGTGAAGGATTACGATTGCGGTATCAACTACCACCCGGGAAAAGCTAATGTAGTAGCTGATGCTTTAAGTCGTAAAACTCAATCCGAGTTAGGACTTCTTCTCACTCAAGAAGACACGCTTGTAAGGGATTTTGACAAATTGAAGATAGAAGTGGTTCAGCCACCGGCAACGACAAGAGCAATTATTGCAACTCTAGTAGCCGTCCCAGACCTCAGAGAAAGGATCGTCAGTGCCCAGAGAACGGATGAGAGCTTGGAAAAAGTTCGTCTCAAGATCCGAACAGGCACGCCAGGAGACTACCAAGAGGCAACGGATAACGCAGTTCTTTTTGAAGGAAGATTGTGTGTTCCCCATAACGAGGAACTCAGAAACGAGATCATGAGTGAAGCTCATGACACGCCCTATACCGCTCATCCCGGAAGTACCAAAATGTACCAAGATCTAAAACAGAAATTTTGGTGGGACGGGATGAAACGAGATATAGCCTCGTTTGTAGAGCGTTGCCTTGCATGCCAACAAGTGAAAGCTTTACATCAACGACCATATGGGAAATTACAGCCATTGGAAATCCCAGAATGGAAGTGGGAGCACATAGCGATGGATTTCGTGACGGGTTTACCCAAGACAAATAAGGGCAACACAGCTATTTGGGTAATAGTAGACCGTCTCACGAAGAGCGCTCATTTTATACCGATTCCAATTACCCATGGATCGGAGAAACTAGCCCAACTGTACATTCGTGAGATTGTACGGCTACATGGAATACCAATATCCATTACTTCAGATAGAGATTCAAAATTTACTTCTAGATTTTGGATCAGTTTGCAGAAAGAGTTGGGAACGAGATTAAACTTTAGCACCGCCTTTCACCCTCAAACAGATGGACAATCAGAAAGGACAATTCAGACCCTTGAAGATATGTTGAGGACAGTGGTGCTAGACCGAGGAGGAAGTTGGGAATCAGTGCTGCCATTGATCGAATTCGCCTACAACAATAGTTACCAGGCAACCATTGATATGGCACCTTATGAGGCGCTGTATGGAAGGAAGTGTAGATCACCACTTTACTGGGATGAAGTGGGTGAAAGAAAAATCCTTGGGCCAGATGCAGTAAGCGAGATGATTGAGACCATCCGCCAGATTAGAGCAAGAATTAAAGAGGCTCAGGACAGACAGAAGTCTTATGCTGATACCCGACGAACTGAACTACAATTTCAGATTGGAGACAAGGTTTTCCTTAAAATATCACCCTCGAAAGGGATCGTTAGATTCGGTGTTAAGGGTAAGTTGAGACCTCGTTTTGTAGGACCTTATGAGATCCTTGAAAGAATAGGTCCCGTAGCGTATAGGTTGGCACTGCCACCTAGCTTTGGAAACGTCCACAATGTGTTCCACGTGTCACAGCTGAGACGGTACGTGTTTGACCCCAAACACGTGATTCACCAAGATGAAATGATTCTTAACCCAGATTTGACGTACGAAGAAAAACCTGAAGCCATTTTGGACCGAAAGGTGCAAGAGTTGAGGAATAAATCGATCGCGTCAGTCAAAATACTGTGGAGACACCATGGACCGGAAGAAGCAACGTGGGAACTTGAGGACCAGATGAAAGAAAAATACCCAGAACTTTTCACATAGGTATGCAAATTTCGGGACGAAATTTTTGTTAAGAGGGGTAGTATGTAACAACCCGCTCTTTTATTATATTTAAACCCAGTAATTATTTATTATTTAAATTCAACTTATGACACTGGATTATATTCTAATTAAGCAGGATTATTATTTTATTTCCAAGTCAGTAGCTTCGCGTAAATAAAACCGCGATGAGAATTATTGAGTAAGCCAATAATTATTTATTTCAGATTCATAACTGACTTAGTTAAGTCATGTTATTTATTAATCACAATAGAATTATTTTTCTATTTTTATTATTATTTCTTGAGTCGTGAATTTATTCCGATTTATGAAGAATTAAATCTACGGATTTAATTTAGAATTTATTCTAGCTAAGAAAGGAAGCAGATATCGAGTAGTTTCATAAACACGCGATATTAACAAAACCCGGTAGTTGGATTTTATTTAAAAAAAAAAATGCAATACAATATTACAGATATAGAAATTCCAAGACAAGAATTATTGCTTCTGTTTATACTTCACTTTACAAACCCCTATTTTTCTATCTATCTACCAACACTTAAAAAAAAAAGGGGAATAGTGTATGTGTGTGAAAGAAATCTGCAGCTATCCCTTAAGCGCATGCTCAGCCATATTTTTGACTCCAGCTCCACGCCTTTGAAATATTCTTCTTTGACTCCAGCTCCAGCAGCATATTTGCAAAATTTTCACACCCGAACACCTTCATGTGGTTTCAGATTTCAGCAGCTATTAATCCTCATCTCATACCCATTCCATACTTAAACGTTTTCATCATTCTCTGCCAAAGAAATTTTCAAGTATCAGTTAATTCTTGCTTCATTCAACTGCAACCTTCAACCAAAGCAAACATTAAGGTATTCTGTTTCTTTTCAATTTACTTCCTCCTGTTACATGATGCACACCCACAGAAATCATATTCATTAGATTGAAATGCATCATACGAAGGGAGTAGCATAACTAGTTACTTCTATAGAATCAAACCACACATGTTGTCATCATGCTATAACATTAAAATTTAGATCCACAGCAAGAGGCATGTAAGTATCATACTTTTAAGCAGAACCACGGACCTCACACGTTGATTATGAAATGTTTAAGAGATGGAATGAATCATATGCACACATCAATGAACTTAGTATATAGCTCTACTATATCACTTGAACAAATTTTTAAAGAAAACCAAGGTTACGGTAGAGTAGTTTAGACTTAGCTTCGAACGGGCTGGACACCAGGATCGAAACAACGACGGCGAGAACTTCGTCGACAAAACAGAACGGCTACATCGCGCTAGCTGGCAACTCACAGATGACGGCGAACCATGGAGGACGACGAGGCAGAACCCTGCTTCCTGTCGGAGCTCGATGGAGCAGGAAAAGAGAGGCCGAACACCGAAGAGGCAGCGGCGGTTTCAGGCGAGAAGCTCGCCTTGGTGCTCCACGAACAGCAGCAGCCGCGACTCCGGGCGAGCAGCAGCAGCCTGCAGCAACTCCAGGCCGCGACTCCGGGCAAGCCAACGGCGGCGGGAACTCCGAGCGAGACGAACGACTGAAGGCCAGATCCGTCGACCTCAGGCGAACAGCAGCAGCCCACTGACCGCTCGTAGCTAAAGCAGGCGGAGGCCCAAGGCGGACGGCTGTTGGCTGGTAGGAGGCGAGGCGGCGTGAGCCGAAGCGATGCGAGACGCCGTCGCACGGGGTGGCGCTGCCGAAGGCCAAGCGCCGCTAGCCACTGCGAGAACGGAGCAGCAGCAGCAAGCGCTCGTCCGCTGCCGGAAACGTGATGGAAAGAGAGGGCAGATGGGAGGCGGCGAGCGTGTGAGGATGAGAGAGAGAGATAGAGGAGAAGAGGGAACAGGCGGCGTGGTCGCACCTGCCTCACGCCGGCCTCGCTGGCGACCGGAACGGCCAGGACGCGGGAAGGAGATGGCTGGATCGAGCGAGAGAGAGAGATGATGAACAGTGTTCGTTTCTTGATAATTGAGAGAGAGATGATGAGCAGTTTTTTTTTCTAAATTGTGAGAAGAGAGAGAGATGTGAGCAGCATTTTTCTAAATTGTGAGAATGAGAGGGATGTGGGTTCTGCTTTTAAGAAAAAAAGGAGAGAGATTCGGTTTTATTGAATTGTGTGTAATGACCCGACTTTTTATTAAGGATTATATACTTTTAATTACTGATTTAAGGATGTATTATGGTAATTAGAGTTCAGCATCCATTAATAAAATACGAACTTATATGAATTTGATAATTTATATATGTGATGATTTATTTTCAATAGATGATGCACTCAAAATATATTTTGAGTCCATTAATTTATTGTGGAGAATTTAACACTGAAGTGTTAAATATGAATCTTTTATCGATTGTTTACTTAAGCCCATGAGTAATTTAATTTATGTTAGAAGCAAGCTCAAATGGATTTTATGCTTCAATAAGAATTAGGCTTATATGTCTTAATGTATTTAAATGAGTTTGGAACCATATAATTAATATATTAATCTCTTAGATATTTTATTACATGTATAATCCTAAGCATGCTGAATCCTAAGCATGCTGAAGAATTTTGAGCGCATGCTGAAGAAATTCTTCAGTCATACATGCAGGCTGAAGGTATTCATACCTGTAAGTTGAAAAAAATTCCACAATCCTCATCCATCCAAACCACCCCATTTTTCTTTAAAACCACAGCCATTTTCACCATTCTCACACCACCATTTTCAACTACTGCAGCCCAATTTCACAGCCAATTTTAAGGTAATGCAACAAAGAAATTTCTGCATCTTTCCATTCTCTTCCCAAATTGATTTCTAATTTTTGTGATATACAATATCTGCAGAGACTATTATCCACCTACTCAAGGTATCATCACCCTCAGGGAACCACCAATTCATACCAATTCATACGGCTGTTCAGATATTTCACAACATGTTTACATATGCACATATGAACTGAAATTTATAGACTAGTTCAGTTTCAAGAAAAGAATTTCAGATTTCAATAAGCATTTACAGTATTTGATTTCTGCTCAAAATCCTATGCTATTTTGTGAACTAAATTGTGGCTTGAACCTACTGTGTGTGTGAGTCGAAATCAGAGGGGACGGCAGCCGCGGTGGCTGCCGGCGGTCGACGGTCGGCGACGGAGCCGAGGTGGTCTCCGATCTGCCAAAAAGAAAAAAAAGAGATGAGTATTTCAGATTTTTAATTTAGAAAATGGAAAAAAAGGGGGAAAATAGAAAAGGAAGAAATTAGGGCTTACCTTAGGCTACCCGTCGATCCAGAGAGAGAGGCGAGAGAGCCGAGGGTGGCGCGGCCTATCGCCGCTGCTCCTCCGGCGAAATCCGTGGCGGCGACGGCTGGATCGAGCAAGAGAGAGAGATGATGAACAGTGTTCGTTTCTTGAGGTTAGAGGGAGAACAAGGGGTGGCCGTGGCGTTGAACGGAGGCGACGGAGCGGCGGCGTGCTTGCGCTGCTGCGCCTGGTTCCAGCGGCCGAGGGAGCGAGGGAGTCGAGGGTGGCGACACCTGGTGGCTGGTCGCGGTGGCCGAAGGAGAGGAGGGGAGGAGGCGACGGCGAGGCGGCGCGCCGGAGGCGGCGCCGCCCTCAGCCGAACGAAGAGAGAGAGCAGAGAGAGTAAAGAGAGAGAGCAGAGAGAGTAGGGAGAGAGAGAGTCGAGAGATAGAGATAGAGAGAGAGGCGCATTTGATGTGTGTGTGTTGAGTGTGTTTTATTGTGTGTGTATATTTAGGTTAGGGTTTCAGCCGGGTTTGGGCCGGGTTTGAGCCGGGTTTGGGCCGAAAATATTGGGCTCCCTCTTGGGCCGATTTTATTAATTGTTTGGGCCGAGACTTGGGTCGATTTTAATTAAATTGTTTGGGCCCTTATTTAATTAACAGATGGGCTTCGATTTAAATGTTTGGGCTCGGCCCTTTACAAATAAAATCTGATGGCTTCTTTTAATTAAAGGATTTGGACCTATTTTAATTAAATTGTTTGGGCCTTATTCAAAGAAAAACATGATAGACTTAATTTATCTAATTAATTTGGGCTTATATCTATTTAAATTATTTGAGCTCTTAATAATTAATTTAAATTGAGCTTGATTAATTTAATTATATATTGACCTTTAAATTAATTATTTAAATGGAGTTCTTTATTTCAAGTATTTATAAATGGATTATAAAATGAAATATTTCGAGTTAAACTCTCATTTAAATTAATTCTTTTCAAATGACTTATTAATATGGATTATTTGAAAATGATTAAACGATTTTAAAAAAAAAAATAAGAAAGCATGATCTATGATGATATAATTTATCTATGTAATATTATAGGATTTGTTTTTAAATGACGGAATATTTGACTTGATGGCATAAATAGAACGAGTTAAGATTAATGCGCATGTTGATGTTCGAATAAATAGTTTCGAACCTAAATGATAGTATGTGATAATGTTTTGAGTCTAAGGTTTTGACGAGATAAGATTAATATTAAAATTTACTAATTATTTTAAGGGTGATGATGGGCTCACTTATTGGGCTTCATGATTTTATTATCTTGGGCCTCATTTGTTGGGCTTTAGAATTTAATTGATGTTGGGCCTAATATTATTAATGCATTGGGCTTTGAATTTATTCATTTGGGCTCAAATTAAATTCCTTTTGGGCCTTGATTATTTTATTTTTAATTGGGTCGTCATAATTATTTTATTAAGTTAATTAGAGAAAATTTTAAGACTTACTAATTATTAATTAGTAAGTGAATTAGATTATTTTAAAATGAGTAGATTATTAAAGATTAATAATCCGACCTCATAAGACGAGCTTTAATTCCTTAAATAGGATTAGCATCTCATAATTTAATTAAAGGAATATGAGTCATGCATAATCATTTCACGCATCCTCATTTATTGAGATTTTTCGAGAATTAGAATCTTATTTTATTTTCTCGGATTAAAGGTCAAGCACCAGAGTTAGAGCTAAACCGTGAGTCTGCTATTCAGGTAGGCTTTCTATGTATAAACTAAAATTATATATTAGAATTGTTAAGACTTTATGCTTATGAATTTAAATGATATTGTCAATGCCTAAATGCTTTATGTTTTATTATTAATTGCCTATCTGATGTTAATCGAATTCGGATTCTGGATGGGACCGCAAATCCCTTCAGAATTAGTGTACACTTTGTGATCGTGAGTCATCTAGCAGGTTGGCCGATCATAGTGTCCGTAGAGGGAGGCCTCCCTCTCGGCACGAGTTACTGATATGGTAATTAATGATATAAAATACATGTGCGGGTTATTGATGAAAGAAATGATATTATGTTTGGTAAATACGAGTCTTTAAAGGAAAACCCTCGTATCTTACTACTATTGAAAGGCTTGACAATAAAATATTATGCATGTATGTAAATTTCGGCAAGTGTCCACTAAGTACTCCTGTACTTAGCCCTGCATGTATTTATAAATGTGCAGGTTGAGCTGTGATCGAGGATGTAGTGTGCAAGCGGAGCTTCTGTCAATCTAGGATGAGTACCTCAGAGTAGAGTATATGTCTTCATACATATATTCAAATTATTATTCCGCTGCAAACACTGATTTTACTAAGACATTATGTTATCTGTCAAAACAATATGTACTATTTAATAATGTACTCAAACTCGTTGAGTACCCCTTTGAATAATATTATGTACGGTCCCCTTGTGGCCTTCATTGATATCTAGATATTTCGATTGATTTCTTTATACAAGTCAAGTCATCAAGAAACCGAATATGCCCCTTTCTAAATCCCGCTCCTAAATTCCCTCCCTTAGTCGCGGTTTTCCCGAATTTGCTATCCTTAGCAAGTGCGGTCGTGACAGAATGGTATCAGAGCATTTCTTTTGCTCTGAGTACTACTCATTCCTTCTAAGTTGAGTCTAGATTAAGTAAATAAATACACTTTGAACTAGTTGACAAAAGCTTGGCACTACATCTCGTCACGCTCAACGGAGGTTATGGTAAGTACTTTCAAGTTTTAATTAAGTTAATTTCTTGAAATGTATAAAGCATGAATAAGTATGACTATGGTATGAATCACAAGAACTTAGAACTGTTAAGTTATATATGCTCACTCTCACGACGGAACATAGAAGAGAACTTAGGGAGATGCCTTAACTTTTTCTTCATGTTACGATGACATCGACAAGGACGGTCGAAATAGAGAAAGAAGAATCACACGAAGGGTCGCATGATGAAACCACGAGCATGAAGATTGAGCAGCGTAACGAACGCCAATAGTACGTTGATGGCATGGGCATAGCTTAAAAATTCGAGTGTTTTTCTACGATGAGATCTCGAATTAACTTGGCCTTTTGAACTTATTTTGTTGAAACTTTTAGTGCTCGTTGCTAGATTTAAGAAAATATCATCATCACATAACAAGCCCTAAGTTCGGTAAACAACGACACTAGAACTATATGATAGTCGAATTGATAATCTGTGATTAAGTATTAAGAACCTGTATGGCTTGTGTAAATGCTAGATTTAGATGATGAGGTGTTTTTGCACGTTATGGTTATTGAACCAAACTTGTTTTCCGATTTTAGATATTTAGAACCTTATCGCCTTAAGTTACTTGTCGTGTGCTACTTTTGACGATAGAATTTCCTTTGTTAGATGGCGAGAACTGTTTTCACCCGACGACGACCACTACCCCCATGGGCTAATCCAGAGGAGGTCGAGCGGTCCTACCGCACCTATGCTCCATGTCACGGGGATAACCTCGGACAGTTCCTCGCAGGTTTTCACAGACACTGGGTCGAGGCGAGTGCACATGGAGTATCAGGGTATGACGGTATCCAGAGGTTGATCTTACTGTTACCTTCCGGGTGGCAGGGATGGGCTAGGCAGATCTCTGCCCACTATATCTTTCGCCGAGAAGATTACCACGACCTCATGGGAGATTTCCCTAGCTTTATTGCGGAGCTTCAGATCTGTTTCACCTTGTGGGGCCGCGCCCCTCTAGGGCCCTACATCCTTCCGGGAGACTACGTACAGGTGGGGACGCCTTTGCCAGCGGAAGCACCCACTACTGCTCCCGAGCCCTCGCTGGCCTTGCCCCGAGATCCTCCACCACGAGCCTCAGTTCTAGGGCGTCGTGGTAGGCACGATGACGAGGCAGGCCCTTCTCGTCCACGGGCTCGTAGAGATTTCCCATCGCCTCCTGACTCAGCGATCCGAGCTACTACTCCTCCACCACCACTGATACCTACGATAGACGCAAGGTTTGAGGCTGCCATGGCAGATGTCGACAGGGTCATGGCCAACATGAGGGAGTTTCTAGATAGGGGCAAATACCCTATGTAGGAGAATGACGATACAGCACAGTATGGTACGATGAGGAGTACTCATCCCGAGCCCGTGCCAACTCCAGCTCCAATCAAGCCTCGTGCCACGGCCAGGATCAGCACCAGAGACGATCCGATCCGTGAAATTGTGGACGATATCTTCCGCTCAGCCCAGATCATGCAGGAGACAGGCGAGGGCCAGGGAGAGACTCCGTTGCCCAGCTGGGAGCCGGGCAAAGATGAGGAGGAGGACCCCGAGGAGGATCCAGAAGAGGACCCCCTGGCGTCACCGAGGAACAGTCGTACCGCGACTCAGAGTTCACAAATTTGATAGTTTTAGCTTGTGGATGTACTCCGGAAACGATAATTCGTTCCAATGACTATGTTTTTATTTTTTTTCTAGCTAGCATTAGTACGGAAATGTTGGTCTCTAGGACGTTCCGTGAATAAAAAAAAACCCTTTTGTGATTGCTTAACTAGTAAGCCGGTACATCATAGGGAGTACTGGATAGACTTTACTTACATTTTGGGTTGACAATGTAAAAGCCCTCGATGAGACAATTTTCCATGAGATATAAATGACCCTAGCATGGGTTTTCTACGACGATCCCGTGTATGTTTTATGTTTCTCTACGGGTTTTATTTTTCACGAGTCAGTTAAGAATGTAGTAACTTTGAATAATGTGACTTGTGTATGCAACGGTTCCTGTTAATATATTAGTTTTGGAGTTATGATAAGTTAAATTTAACAAACAGTTCTTTATTAATTGCCTTAGAGATTCCTGTATAGAATGTATTAAAAAGGGTGTTTGTAATTTGCAGAATGCCGCCTAAACGAGGTCGCCCCCCTAGGAGAAACGTTAACAATGATGGAAATCGCGATGAAATACCTGAAGGGCGGCGAAACGACAGGGAACCTACCCCACCCCCTCCACCCCCTGCTAGAAGGACTGAAGAACTGTTTCTTCGACAGAATCCGCCCACATTTACTGGGACAGGCGACCCAGCCGAGGCCGAAGCTTGGATACGCGCCTTGGAGCGTATCTTCACTTTCCTACACTGCACGGAAGAGGAGCGACTCTCGTGTATGTCTTTCCAACTAGCCGGATCGGCTGACTTTTGGTGGGAAGCCCGCCGAAAGACTCTGACTCCCGAACAATGGGCAGCATACACTTGGGAAGACTTTAAGACGGGATTATATGATAAGTATATTCCCAAGAGCTACAGAAAGAAGAAGGAGGCTGAGTTTTATAGCCTGAAACAAGGGAAGAAGACGGTGACCGAGTATGACAGAGAGTTCTGCGATCTATCGCGTTATGCTCCACAACAGGTGGATACTGATGAGAAAATGGCGGAGAAATTTTGTGCTGGTCTGAGGCACGAGATTCGGATGACTCTAGCTAGTCATGGTGGACTCTCATACACTGAGTCTTTGAACAGGGCACTGGACATCGAAGCTGCGATGCCAGTAGAAAGGTTGGCTCCATCACAGACCCCAGCGCCAGCCAACCCACCTGCACGCCCTCAGAACTTTAAAGGGAAGCGCAACTGGAACGACCATAGAGGAAATGAAAACCAGACTAACAAGAGGCCATGGCAAGGAAATGCGCCGTTTGGACAATATCAGCAACAAGGACAAGGGAAGCAACAGGGTCCTGCCCCAGCTGGAGGCAGCCAAAGACAAAATGAAGTTCCCCTTTGTCCAAAATGCCACAAACCACATCGTGGTGTCTGTAAGGCTGGAACTAACAGTTGCTACACGTGTGGCCAGAAGGGCCACTACTCCTCACAATGCCCCAACAAACAGCAGGGCGCGGCAATCAGGGCCACTTATGCCCAGCCCCTGCAAGCAGTTCAAGGGCAACACCAGCCCCGCCAACAACAGCCATACCAGCAGCAATACCAATACCAGCCCCGCCAACAACAGCCATACCAGCAGCAATACCAACACAAGCACCAACAGCGCCAACAACAACAGAGGCGGCAACAACCATTGCCGCAGCAGGCGAGAGCCTTTGCTCTCACCCAAAACCAGCCCGAGAAAAACCAAGGAAACCTGGCAGGTATGGGCAAGCTTAAAGGTTTTTCCATAATGATTCTGTTCGATACTGGTGCCTCGCATTCTTTTATATCTGCCCCTTGCGTAGATACCTTAGAAATCGAATCAGAACGAGCTAAGTGTGCCTTAAGAATCACTACACCCTCAGGAGGAAGATCTACCACCACACATGTTTGCTCGAACGTAGAATTTGAAATAGGAGAACTTTAGATGGTAGCGAACAATCTTAATATTCTGCTCATGTGGGATGTAGATATAATCTTAGGAATGGACTGGCTAGCTGAGAATCACGCCACCATCCTTTGTAGTGAACGAAAAATTTCTATTCGACCACCTGGAAAGGAACCGACGGAATTTCACGGCATAGGTATGAAGAAAAGAGTACCAGTGATATCCGCATTACAAGCCAGAAAAGAGATGATGAAGGAAGGAAGCACAGCTTATCTCGTCTACCTAAACGGGGAAGCTAGTGAAGACAAGAAGGTGGAAGATGTGGCAATAGTACGAGACTTTCCAGAAGTTTTTCCTGAAATATTGCCAGGACTACCTCCAGACAGGCAACTAGATTTCACCATTGATCTAGAACCTGGATCTGCCCCAGTATCAAAGGCACCGTACAGGATGGCCCCAAAGGAACTACAAGAATTAAAGGTGCAACTACAGGAACTCTTGGACTTGGGTTTCATCAGACCCAGTGTCTCGCCTTGGGGAGCGCCTGTACTCTTTGTCAAGAAGAAAGATGAAACCATGAGGATGTGCATTGATTATCGAGAGTTGAACAAATTGACGCTTAAAAACAAATACCCTCTCCCAAGGATAGATGATTTGTTCGATCAACTCAAAGGAGCCAGTGTATTCTCAAAAATAGATTTAAGGTCTGGGTATCATCAACTGAAGATCAGACCAGAGGATATATCTAAGACCGCTTTCCGCACAAGATATGGTCACTATGAATTCGTTGTCATGCCATTTGGTCTAACCAATGCACCGGCAGTATTCATGGACCTCATGAATCGAGTTTTCCATCCATACTTAGACAAATTTGTCTTAGTATTTATAGATGATATCCTCATCTATTCTAAGAATGACCAAGAACATGAAAATCATTTAAGAATCATCCTGGAGACATTAAAGACGGAGAAGTTGTTCGCCAAATTCAGCAAGTGCGAATTTTGGTTGAAAGAAGTAATGTTTCTAGGGCACATCGTATCAGCAGATGGAATCAAGGTGGACCCCGCCAAGGTGCAAGCAGTGCGCGAGTGGAAATCACCAACCACACCTAATGAAATCCGGAGTTTCTTAGGTTTGGCAGGATACTACCGGAGATTCATCGAAGGATTCTCTAAAATAGCGAGACCAATGACGCAATTACTTCGCAAAGGAATCAAGTATAAGTGGAACGAGGAGTGTGAAGCCAGCTTCCAAGAGCTGAAGAAGAAATTGACAACTGCACCAGTGCTAGCAGTTCCAGCAGCCGATAAAGAATACGTGATCTTCACGGACGCGTCCAAAAATGGGCTAGGTTGTGTGTTGATGCAAGAAGGAAAGGTCATTGCCTACGCCTCGCGACAACTAAGGCCACATGAATTGAACTACCCCACTCATGATCTGGAACTAGCAGCAATTGTGCATGCTTTGAAAATTTGGAGACACCATCTATACGGAGTTAGATGTGAAATCTTCACTGATCACAAAAGCCTTAAGTATTTTTTCGAGCAGAAAGACTTGAATATGAGACAGAGGAGATGGCTCGAACTCGTAAAGGATTACGACTGCGGTATCAACTACCACCCGGGAAAAGCTAATGTAGTAGCTGATGCTTTAAGTCGTAAAACTCAATCCGAGTTAGGACTTCTTCTCACTCAAGAGGACACGCTTGTAAGGGATTTTGACAAATTGAAGATAGAAGTGGTTCAGCCACCGGCAACGACAAGAGCAATTATTGCAACTCTAGTAGCCGTCCCAGACCTCAGAGAAAGGATCGTCAGTGCCCAGAGAGCGGATGAGAGCTTGGAAAAAGTTCGTCTCAAGATCCGAACAGGCACGCCAGGAGGCTACCAAGAGGCAACGGATAACGCAGTTCTTTTTGAAGGAAGATTGTGTGTTCCCCATAACGAGGAACTGAGAAACGAGATCATGAGTGAAGCTCATGACACGCCCTATACCGCTCATCCCGGAAGTACCAAAATGTACCAAGATCTAAAACAGAAGTTTTGGTGGGACGGGATGAAACGAGATATAGCCTCGTTTGTAGAGCGTTGCCTTGCATGCCAGCAAGTGAAAGCTTTACATCAACGACCATATGGGAAATTACAGCCATTGGAAATCCCAGAATGGAAGTGGGAGCACATAGCGATGGATTTCGTGACGGGTTTACCCAAGACAAATAGGGGCAACACAGCTATTTGGGTAATAGTAGACCGTCTCACAAAGAGCGCTCATTTTATACCGATTCCAATTACCCATGGATCGGAGAAACTAGCCCAACTGTACATTCGTGAGATTGTACGGCTACATGGAATACCAATATCCATTACTTCAGATAGAGATTCAAAATTTACTTCTAGATTTTGGATCAGTTTACAGAAAGAGTTGGGAACGAGATTAAACTTTAGCACCGCCTTTCACCCTCAAACAGATGGACAATCAGAAAGGACAATTCAGACCCTTGAAGATATGTTGAGGACAGTGGTGCTAGACCGAGGAGGAAGTTGGGAATCAGTGCTGCCGTTAATCGAATTCGCCTACAACAATAGTTACCAGGCAACCATTGATATGGCACCTTATGAGGCGCTGTATGGAAGGAAGTGTAGATCACCACTTTACTGGGATGAAGTGGGTGAAAGAAAAATCCTTGGGCCAGATGCAGTAAGCGAGATGATCGAGACCATCCGCCAGATTAGAGCAAGAATTAAAGAGGCTCAGGACAGACAGAAGTCTTATGCTGATACCCGACGAACTGAACTACAATTTCAGATTGGAGACAAGGTTTTCCTTAAAATATCACCCTCGAAAGGGATCGTTAGATTCGGTGTTAAGGGTAAGTTGAGACCCCGTTTTGTAGGACCTTATGAGATCCTTGAAAGAATAGGTCCCGTAGCGTATAGGTTGGCACTGCCACCTAGCTTTGGAAACGTCCACAATGTGTTTCACGTGTCACAGCTGAGACGGTACGTGTTTGACCCCAAACACGTGATTCACCAAGATGAAATGATTCTTAACCCAGACTTGACGTACGAGGAAAAACCTGAAGCCATTTTGGACCGAAAGGTGCAAGAGTTAAGGAATAAATCGATCGCGTCAGTCAAAATACTGTGGAGACACCATGGACCGGAAGAAGCAACGTGGGAACTTGAGGACCAGATGAAAGAAAAATACCCAGAACTTTTCACATAGGTATGCAAATTTCGGGACGAAATTTCTTTTAAGGGGGATAGTATGTAATGACCCGACTTTTTATTAAGGATTATATACTTTTAATTACTGATTTAAGGATGTATTATGGTAATTAGAGTTCAGCATCCATTAATAAAATACGAACTTATATGAATTTGATAATTTATATATGTGATGATTTATTTTCAATAGATGATGCACTCAAAATATATTTTGAGTCCATTAATTTATTGTGGAGAATTTAACACTGAAGTGTTAAATATGAATCTTTTATCGATTGTTTACTTAAGCCCATGAGTAATTTAATTTATGTTAGAAGCAAGCTCAAATGGATTTTATGCTTCAATAAGAATTAGGCTTATATGTCTTAATGTATTTAAATGAGTTTGGAACCATATAATTAATATATTAATCTCTTAGATATTTTATTACATGTATAATCCTAAGCATGCTGAATCCTAAGCATGCTGAAGAATTTTGAGCGCATGCTGAAGAAATTCTTCAGTCATACATGCAGGCTGAAGGTATTCATACCTGTAAGTTGAAAAAAATTCCACAATCCTCATCCATCCAAACCACCCCCATTTTTCTTTAAAACCACAGCCATTTTCACCATTCTCACACCACCATTTTCAACTACTGCAGCCCAATTTCACAGCCAATTTTAAGGTAATGCAACAAAGAAATTTCTGCATCTTTCCATTCTCTTCCCAAATTGATTTCTAATTTTTGTGATATACAATATCTGCAGAGACTATTATCCACCTACTCAAGGTATCATCACCCTCAGGGAACCACCAATTCATACCAATTCATACGGCTGTTCAGATATTTCACAACATGTTTACATATGCACATATGAACTGAAATTTATAGACTAGTTCAGTTTCAAGAAAAGAATTTCAGATTTCAATAAGCATTTACAGTATTTGATTTCTGCTCAAAATCCTATGCTATTTTGTGAACTAAATTGTGGCTTGAACCTACTGTGTGTGTGAGTCGAAATCAGAGGGGACGGCAGCCGCGGTGGCTGCCGGCGGTCGACGGTCGGCGACGGAGCCGAGGTGGTCTCCGATCTGCCAAAAAGAAAAAAAAGAGATGAGTATTTCAGATTTTTAATTTAGAAAATGGAAAAAAAGGGGGAAAATAGAAAAGGAAGAAATTAGGGCTTACCTTAGGCTACCCGTCGATCCAGAGAGAGAGGCGAGAGAGCCGAGGGTGGCGCGGCCTATCGCCGCTGCTCCTCCGGCGAAATCCGTGGCGGCGACGGCTGGATCGAGCAAGAGAGAGAGATGATGAACAGTGTTCGTTTCTTGAGGTTAGAGGGAGAACAAGGGGTGGTCGTGGCGTTGAACGGCGGCGGCGGATCTGCCATGGAGGAGAGGCGGAGGCGACGGAGCGGCGGCGTGCTTGCGCTGCTGCGCCTGGTTCCAGCGGCCGAGGGAGCGAGGGAGTCGAGGGTGGCGACACCTGGTGGCTGGTCGCGGTGGCCGAAGGAGAGGAGGGGAGGAGGCGACGGCGAGGCGGCGCGCCGGAGGCGGCGCCGCCCTCAGCCGAACGAAGAGAGAGAGCAGAGAGAGTAAAGAGAGAGAGCAGAGAGAGTAGGGAGAGAGAGAGTCGAGAGATAGAGATAGAGAGAGAGGCGCATTTGATGTGTGTGTGTTGAGTGTGTTTTATTGTGTGTGTATATTTAGGTTAGGGTTTCAGCCGGGTTTGGGCCGGGTTTGAGCCGGGTTTGGGCCGAAAATATTGGGCTCCCTCTTGGGCCGATTTTATTAATTGTTTGGGCCGAGACTTGGGTCGATTTTAATTAAATTGTTTGGGCCCTTATTTAATTAACAGATGGGCTTCGATTTAAATGTTTGGGCTCGGCCCTTTACAAATAAAATCTGATGGCTTCTTTTAATTAAAGGATTTGGACCTATTTTAATTAAATTGTTTGGGCCTTATTCAAAGAAAAACATGATAGACTTAATTTATCTAATTAATTTGGGCTTATATCTATTTAAATTATTTGAGCTCTTAATAATTAATTTAAATTGAGCTTGATTAATTTAATTATATATTGACCTTTAAATTAATTATTTAAATGGAGTTCTTTATTTCAAGTATTTATAAATGGATTATAAAATGAAATATTTCGAGTTAAACTCTCATTTAAATTAATTCTTTTCAAATGACTTATTAATATGGATTATTTGAAAATGATTAAACGATTTTAAAAAAAAAAAATAAGAAAGCATGATCTATGATGATATAATTTATCTATGTAATATTATAGGATTTGTTTTTAAATGACGGAATATTTGACTTGATGGCATAAATAGAACGAGTTAAGATTAATGCGCATGTTGATGTTCGAATAAATAGTTTCGAACCTAAATGATAGTATGTGATAATGTTTTGAGTCTAAGGTTTTGACGAGATAAGATTAATATTAAAATTTACTAATTATTTTAAGGGTGATGATGGGCTCACTTATTGGGCTTCATGATTTTATTATCTTGGGCCTCATTTGTTGGGCTTTAGAATTTAATTGATGTTGGGCCTAATATTATTAATGCATTGGGCTTTGAATTTATTCATTTGGGCTCAAATTAAATTCCTTTTGGGCCTTGATTATTTTATTTTTAATTGGGTCGTCATAATTATTTTATTAAGTTAATTAGAGAAAATTTTAAGACTTACTAATTATTAATTAGTAAGTGAATTAGATTATTTTAAAATGAGTAGATTATTAAAGATTAATAATCCGACCTCATAAGACGAGCTTTAATTCCTTAAATAGGATTAGCATCTCATAATTTAATTAAAGGAATATGAGTCATGCATAATCATTTCACGCATCCTCATTTATTGAGATTTTTCGAGAATTAGAATCTTATTTTATTTTCTCGGATTAAAGGTCAAGCACCAGAGTTAGAGCTAAACCGTGAGTCTGCTATTCAGGTAGGCTTTCTATGTATAAACTAAAATTATATATTAGAATTGTTAAGACTTTATGCTTATGAATTTAAATGATATTGTCAATGCCTAAATGCTTTATGTTTTATTATTAATTGCCTATCTGATGTTAATCGAATTCGGATTCTGGATGGGACCGCAAATCCCTTCAGAATTAGTGTACACTTTGTGATCGTGAGTCATCTAGCGGGTTGGCCGATCATAGTGTCCGTAGAGGGAGGCCTCCCTCTCGGCACGAGTTACTGATATGGTAATTAATGATATAAAATACCTGTGCGGGTTATTGATGAAAGAAATGATATTATGTTTGGTAAATACGAGTCTTTAAAGGAAAACCCTCGTATCTTACTACTATTGAAAGGCTTGACAATAAAATATTATGCATGTATGTAAATTTCGGCAAGTGTCCACTAAGTACTCCTGTACTTAGCCCTGCATGTATTTATAAATGTGCAGGTTGAGCTGTGATCGAGGATGTAGTGTGCAAGCGGAGCTTCTGTCAATCTAGGATGAGTACCTCAGAGTAGAGTATATGTCTTCATACATATATTCAAATTATTATTCCGCTGCAAACACTGATTTTACTAAGACATTATGTTATCTGTCAAAACAATATGTACTATTTAATAATGTACTCAAACTCGTTGAGTACCCCTTTGAATAATATTATGTACGGTCCCCTTGTGGCCTTCATTGATATCTAGATATTTCGATTGATTTCTTTATACAAGTCAAGTCATCAAGAAACCGAATATGCCCCTTTCTAAATCCCGCTCCTAAATTCCCTCCCTTAGTCGCGGTTTTCCCGAATTTGCTATCCTTAGCAAGTGCGGTCGTGACATTGTGAGAGATAGGAATAATCTTGCTTTAATAAAAGATTGAGAGAGATGATGTTGAGTGGCGTTTAATTTTGATAAAGGAAGAGGTAGTGGAGTGATTTGTTGATTAATTAAAAAAGAGTGTGTTAGTGATTGATTTTGAAAGAAAAGGGAGCCGGATTTGAGCCGGGTTTGGGCCGATTAAAGTGTCTATTGGACTAAGATTAATTCTTTCTAGTTCACATTATTTATATTACTTGGGCTCCTACGATTTAATTGATTAAGTCCAATGAAATTTATTAGTTAAGCCCAATGAGATTTATTAATTTAGGCCCCATTATTTAATCCTAATTATTTTAATTAGTGATAAATTTTTAAGACTTACTAATCATTAATTAGTAAGTAAATTAGATTATTTTAAGATGAGTAGATTATTAAAGATTAATAATCCGACCTCATAAGACGAGCTTTAATTCCTTAAATAGGATTAACATCTCATAATTTAATTAAAGGAATATGAGTCATGCATAATCATTTCACGCATCCTCATTTATTGAGATTTTTCGAGAATTAGAATCTTATTTTATTTTCTCGGATTAAAGGTCAAGCACCAGAGTTAGAGCTAAACTGTGAGTCTGCTATTCAGGTAGGCTTTCTACGTATAAACTAAAATTATATATTAGAATTGTTAAGACTTTATGCTTATGAATTTAAATGATATTGTCAATGCCTAAATGCTTTATGTTTTATTATTAATTGCCTATCTGATGTTAATCGAATTCGGATTCTGGATGGGACCGCAAATCCCTTCGGAATTAGTGTACACCTTGTGATCGTGAGTCATCTAGCGGGTTGGCCGATCATAGTGTCCGTAGAGGGAGGCCTCCCTCTCGGCACGAGTTACTGATATGGTGATTAATGATATAAAATACCTGCGCGGGTTATTGATGAAAGAAATGATATTATGTTTGGTAAATACGAGTCTTTAAAGGAAAACCCTCGTATCTTACTACTGTTGAAAGGCTTGACAATAAAATATTATGCATGTATGTAAATTTCGGCAAGTGTCCACTAAGTACTTTTGTACTTAGCCCTGCATGTATTTTTAAATGTGCAGGTTGAGCTGTGATCGAGGATGTAGTGTGCAAGCGGAGCTTCTGTCAATCTAGGATGAGTACCTCAGAGTAGAGTATATGTCTTCATACATATATTCAAATTATTATTCCGCTGCGAACACTGATTATGTTAAGATATTATGTCAAACACTGATTTTACTAAGACATTATGTTATCTGTCAAAACAATATGTACTATTTAATAATGTACTCAAACTCGTTGAGTACCCCTTTGAATAATATTATGTACGGTCCCCTTGTGGCCTTCATTGATATCTAGATATTTCGATTGATTTCCTTATACAAATCGAGTCATCAAGAAACCGAATATGCCCCTTTCTAACTCCCGCTCCTAAATCCCCTCCCTTAGTCGCGGTTTCCCCGAATTTGCTATCCTTAGCAAGTGCGGTCGTGACAGTTAAGTAAGCTTAAGGATACACGGCCATTTTTCATCCACCAATCTCATTTCTTCTTTAAAGCCAACCCCACCACTTCACCATTTCTCACATATGCAGCCCCAATTTCGCACAGCCACTGAAGAGACAACAATTTACACTATCAATTAAGGTGTTCTTCCTAAACTGAGCTCCTTTATTTTGAGCTGCTGTATTTCGTTCAAGTTTTGCTGAGAACCACCAAAGCAAACAATTACTTATACCTCAGCACCACCACACCATCATACGTTCATTAACAAAGGATTACAAATGCTTTGATATATGTAGAAAATGAGTAACAAATTCACAAATTTACAGTTACAAGATAGGTTACATATGAACTGAAATTTACAGTATTTGAAATTGTGATAAATCCTATATGCTGTGTGTGACTGTTTTGAGGCTTGAACCCCTGCTGTGTGTATGAGTCGAGGTCAGGGGACGGCAGCCGCGGTGGCTGCCGATGGTCGACGGAAGGCGGCGGAGCCGTGGTTTCGTTCTGCCACAGGGGAAAAGGAGAGAGAGGGATTTCAGTTTTTAATTTAGAAAAGGGAAAAAGATGAGGGAAGGAAAAAAAAAGAAAAGGAGAATAGGGAATTAGGGCTTACCTTTAAATTCAACGGACGATGGAGGCGGCGGCTCCAGGCCGTCTATCCACCGGCGAAGGGGAGGACGACGCGGCGGCGCGGCTTACGCCGTGTCTGCGTGCGTGTGTGTGTGTGAGTCAGTGAGAATTAGAGAGAAGGTGAGAACGAGGGAGAAAGGGAGATGGCGAGATGAGCGGCGGCGCCGTGGTCTTCAGGTCGCGGCGGATCTGCCGCGAGAATGAGGGAGCAGGCGGCGGCCCGGCGATGGCGGCGCACCGCGGTGGTGGCGTCTGCTGCGCCTGGGTCCAGCGGCCGAGAGAGCGAGAGAGATAGAGGAGAAGAGAGGGGGAATGAGTTCAGGGAGAGAGGAGAGGGGCCGACGCCGGCCTCCGTCCGGCGGGCACCGCCGTCGGGGCGGCGGCGGCAGAGCACCGATAGAGAGAGAGAGAGAGGGTGCGTCTGTGGAGTGTGTGTGTTTGTGAAGTTGTGGCTGAGTGTGTGTGTTTTAGTGTGTGTTTATTTAGGGTTAGCATGAGAAGTGGGCTTGGACCTCAATTTTGTTTTGGGCTGAGATTTAATTGTTGATTGGGCTCAGCCATTTACAAATAAAATCTGATGGATCTTTTAATTTAATTGTTTGGGCCTTATTCAAAGAAAAATATGATGGACTTAGTTTATCTAATTAATTTGGGCTTATATCCATTTAAATTATTTGAGCTCTTAATTATTAATTTAAATTGAGCTTGATTAATTTAATTATATATTAACCTTTAAATTAATTAAATAAATAGGGTCTTTTATTTGATTATTTTTTTTAATGGACTTTTAAAATAAAATATTTTGAGTTAAACTCTTATTTAATGAATTCTTTTCAAATGGCTTATTAATATGGATTATTTGAAAAGGATTAAATTGTTTTAAGTATGAGAAAGCATGATCTATGATGATATAATTTGTCTATGTGATATCATATGATTTATTTTTAAATGACGGGATATTTGACTTGATGGCGTGAGTAGAACGAGTTATGATTGATGCGCATGTTGATGTTCGAATAAATAGTTTCGAACCTAAATGTTAGTTATGTGATAAATGTTTTGAGTTTAAGGTTTTGATGAGACAAGATTAATATGGATGCTAGAACCCTAAAATCATTAAAGGAGATAGTTTAGTTTAGAGACCTATTTTCCTTTCATTCACGACTTCTTCTCGAACTTATCGATTCTTCGTCAATAAAGGTCCAGACGGGAAGTGATAGCTAAAGAGGGAAGTAACACTACGCCCGTTGTGGGAACGAATAAGGTGGGCTTTCTTAAAACACGTATATAGAGATCCCCTGCATACAGGCCTCTTATACGAAATGAAATGAATGACATGATATGACTGTATTATTTCAAATGGTGAATGGTTCTTATGAAATGAAATGTTTATGGAAATGATTAAAAGATGAATGGTTCTTATGAAAGGAAAGGAAATGTTTATGAAATGATTGTCTGCCAAAAATGTTTATGTTTTATGTATGTATCCTATCTGTGTTGGTTCGCCAACTATTAAAGGAAATCGAATTCGGACCCTACGCTAGACGAAGGTTTGCTAGTAAGGGTTAACGTGTACACTCATGGAGACTGTGTGTCACTTGCGACCGGTCTTGGCGTCCGTGGAAGGAGGCCTCCTTCCCGGCGCGTTAAAGGAACAGATATGGATCATATAGACTGAAAATGGGATGCGCATCCAACTTTATGAAATGAAAGAAAATGTTTAGTAAGCACGGGTCCTTCAAGTAAAACCCTGTGTGTTACTGTTGGCAGTACAATAAATGATATAAATTGTTATGTTTCCGGCATATGTTCACTGAGTATTTTTACTCAGCCCTGCATGTTATTTTCCCTAATGTGCAGGTTGAGCGGGTGATGGAATGGAGTGGAGTTGAGCGGATGTACCTTTTGACATAGAACAGTAATGTAACCTTGAGTATACATCTTCATATGTATAACTCACACGTATGTCCGCTGCAAGATACTCTGATTATGCTAATGTTTTATTTCAAGTATGATACTCTTTTGTTGGGTAATCCACTTTGACGGACTTTCCCGAACGAACGTCTTGTAATTGCCCAAGTGATCAGTTATGATCCTAGTGTTATATAAATAAATGTCTCTTTTAGTAAAATGTTTGATTATTAAATAAATGCCCCTTTCTTTCCCCGCTTCTTAATCCCCTTCCCGAGTCATAACCCCGGCTAAGCCATCCTTAGGGATTGTGGGCTGTGACAGTTCCAGCGCCCGCGGCCAAGAAGCCAGCGAGCGCTAGAACTCGGCAATCGTTGAGAGTGTCCAGCGAGCGCTGGGTGTGCGCGAGCGCTGGGTTCCCAGCGGTAACTAGATTTGTATTCTGTTGGGCTTAAAAAATATTCAATTAGAACAGTAGTTGTGTTTAGCGTTGTGGAAATCAGAAATTCTCAGCAAAAATAGCTGCCGCTGGGTGACGGCGTTGCGGCATGGCTGGAGGAGGCGGCAGCGGCACCGGCACTGGCACCGGCGGGCGCAAATACTCGTGCAAGACGACAACAGAAACTCTGGAGTGGATCCATGGCATAATAGGCTTCCTTGCCCGTTACCGATTCTTCTTAGACGCTCACGTCGTCAATTTCTTCAAGGTAAATTTACTGCTTGTTAAATTAAATTAAAGTTGGCAAATTTGTTTGCTTCAAGTATGTTTCTTGTGTGTGAATTTGATGGAGTGTAAACAGAATAGACTGTGGGAAGCAGTTGATGGAGAGTGGATGGATTGCCTGCGGAAAGAGCCTGTCAAGAAACTGCTGCAAATTCCTTCTGGTATATATGGTCCAGGTATTTCTTCCTTCTCTTGATTTTATGCTGTTATATCGGCTAGTTTTGCGATATGTAAGTTCACCTTTTTATGCATAATTCATGAAGCCTGACAACTTGCTCACTTGGAGGTAAATGAACACAATCAGTGATTTAAACATGAAGTTGGAGGGGTAACTTACTCATATTTGATGTTTCCAGCGCTCGCTGGAACTCAGCGGTCGCTGGGTTTCCTGCGGGTGCTGGGACTCCGCGGGCGCTGGGTCTCTTCTAGCGGGCGCTGGTTCTCCGCGGGCGCTGGTTTCATGGAATTCAATTCCAAAATTATCCCGTAAAATCTTCAAAAATCAGTAAAAATCGGGGTGAAATCCAACCACGAATTCTTTGAAAGTCGTCTGGCATCTATGTGAATTCCATGGAATTTAAATTCAATGGACTTTGTAAAGTCTGTGGAAATCCACAACGAATACACCCCCCTAAGTATTCTAGTAGGAATAATAGAACTCTATTTAGCTTATAATAGAATTATAATTCTTCATATTTATCCTCTTTTCCATGATAATCTCCTTCTTTATCTAGAATTTGATAGTTCTTCAAAATAGATCCAAATCCCGAAAAATCAAGGCTTAAGCATTGGGCCTGCAGGGCTGCAGAGCTGAAACAGGGCTGAAACAAGGCTGAAGGCCGCAGGGCTAAAACGGGGATGTTCGGCTGCTAACAATGTTGTTATCGTTGAATTTATGCCTTAATCTTCTGGTCTTCAAGGAATGCATATTTTTCTCCTCATCACCAAGATTTTGTTATAGATTTCTCATATCTTATAAAGAGTATATATTTCCTAGAACTACAACTAGTTGTTCAGTTTTTTTTTTTTTTTCAATTTATAGAGGGAGACATAAAATTACTGTACATGTGGTCCTGATTTTCGATTAAAGTTGTAACACTGCCAGAAAATGTAGCTTTAACAATGAAAAATTTGGTCTTCAAAACTGAAAAAATGGTCGTTAACACGCTTAACAACCGATTTGATCAGTAGTTATTTGCATGGTCATTCTAAAAATTAACAACCGAAAATTCGTGTTAGTTTAACGATCGAAAATTTGTTCATTATAAATATTAGTTTTGGTAGTATTTTTTGCTATTTTTTTTATTTTTAAAGACCAAAATTTTATTTTTAACGATCTAAAATTCATGATTGATATTATATATTGAAGAAGAATTTAAATGAATTAATAGTGCTAGTTATATCAATAATACACATATTCTATATTGGTGACTACTCAAAAGAAACTTCAAGGTTAACCGTGTTTGACTTAAAGCATTACTAGGAGTGGTGACCCATTAGAAAAGTTTGTCAAAGCGTATGCGATTGAGTCTAATTTTATTTCTCATTTCTTATAAAGAATATGTAGTTTCTCGCTTGGGACCAACATGGCCTACTTCAATGTGTATGGAGTATGGTGGACTATAATACCATCCTCATCAATACATATGGTTAGATTATGATGAGAACGACTATTTTCGTGAGAAATGAGAATAATGAATAAGACATTATATAATGTTGAATAGTCGCAATTTAATTAATTGATGAAATTTCCGCCTCCTCTAGGATTCGATCCCATATTTGAATGGTTATTCACTCATTACCAGTAGCTTATTTAACACAATATATTAGCTTATTCATATCAATTCTCACTTTCACAATATATGACTATTTTTATTGGAACCATTTCCTATATATATATATATATATATATATATATATATATAGGGGCGCGCTCCAGTGAGACCCCCCCTTAAGTGTTAGGACTAGGATACAATCTAAACCATTGGATCTTATATATCCAACCGTCTACATTTTTTAGGATTATTTTAGTTGTATTTTATGCTTTCTTTATTCAGTTTATTAATTTGCCTGATACAAAACACGTTCACACTCATTTTGGGGAGAATTGTGTAATTTGCTTCCACTTCTAAAAGCGCGTGCCAACTAATTTCCACGATTCCCGGCGCTGAAATTTAATGATCCAATTTACCTCCAATTTTCACTTTATTCACGCGGTAAGTGAACTGGAATAGTCAAAAATCGGCTTCTGAAAATTACCGTCTGCAGTTCTGAAAATAGATCTAGGGTTTTTACTGTGGTGATCTATATTTGTGAGATTGACCTCGATTTGTTGAAGGATAGCCCACCCTGGTGAACAACTTGTGAAAGAAGGTGTTTTACACAAAAAAAGGCGAGTTTTTTTGGTTGTTTCGTGCTGATTTCATATTATTTATGATCCATTTATTAAGTTCTTTATAGTTTATATGTTGTTCAACACGATTTGGTGATTTAAATTTCAGCCGAAGAATTTTAGTTTGTGATTTGGTGTTTTCACTTTTCGTTTTGGTTTTTTTTTTTTTTTTTTCTTATTTGGTGAATGAACTATTCAACATCACAGTGGTCTGTTTACACTACAAATTAAGGAGAGAAAGTTACATGAAGGTATATAATGGTGTAAGCATTAAACGAAAAGGAGAAGAAAGAATAAATTGATTTGTTGCACAGTAAAGGAAATAGGAACTTATATTAATTTTTGGTGTGAAGTTGGATTACTCTGATACTTTTTTGTCAAGCACGTGTCTTGTTTTTTTCGATATGTCAATTTGTTGTGTGTTTTGGAATGTGATCTGTTTGATGGTCCCCCCACCCCCCTTTTCGAGTAAAAATAGGTTTTTTTGTACTATATACTAATTATGAACACAAACACAAGAAATCATTGAAGTCATGTGTTTTTTTTACTTATATTATTTTCAATGGTTTGAAAGTGAAATATTTGTTTTTTTTTTTTTTTTTTTTGTGTATTTGCACGTGTTAGACATTGAACTATGCTAATTATATTTTTATTTCATGTTTTGAGTTAAGGTACTAAGAATGGCTGCTCAATCCAAAAAGAAAAAGAATCAGAAAGGTAACAGTAGCCATTTATGTATTTTGTTATCAATAGGTTTTTATATGATATTTTGGAATCTATTGAATGTTTAAGTATGAACTTAAAGTAGGTTATGTTGAGGGAACAGGTGATTCCCCTGTCAAAAAGAAGCAAAAGAGAATTTCACTTCCTGGTATAGTTATTCGAGGTAAATAGTTGAAGGAGTATTTGTACAGTTCATATTTTTTTATATTATTTTAGTTGGTGTCAGGAAAATCTATAGAAACCTATATTATTTGTTGATTGGAATGACTTGTGAAATATGTTTGTATACCCATTTTTGTTGATAACATTTTATTTATTTTTATTTTCTAGAACCGATTTCTGGCCAAGTGAAGGGACCACGTACAATTCAACAAGATACAAATAAGGGAAAAGGAAAAATAATTTTAGGTAATTTTTGTGGAATTTGTGGTGTTTTATTAAGTGACAATTGAATATAATTCATTTGTACTTAATTGAAAATGTGTAGATCCCGACTCTGCCAAAGTAAAGAAATCGCGTACAGTGCAACAATATAAAAACAAGAATCCAGATCAAATGATTGAAGGTATATAGTTTGTCTTTAAATATATAGATTTATGCATTATTCATTGCGATTGATTTAATATTCGCTTATTATTTTGTATTGTTCAATAGGTGAGTGTTCCAAGGCAGCTGAACGGAAAAAAAATAAAGGAAAAAGAATGTTGAGTGAACGTAAATTTTGTGTAAAATATTATATTGTGGTTCATTTTTAACATTTTGTTGTTGTAAATTGTTTAAAATTTGTTATATATATATATATACTGTGAAAGTTTTTTAGAATTTACTATAATTTCAATTATTTCGTTTGTTTCTTCAACTAATATATGTGGCTATAAATATTAAGAACAAAGTGGAAAAAGCATGACGTCGCCTCTCTCTCTCTCAAACCCTAACCCTAACTCTGAGATTTGATCGCGCTGCTGCCTCCGTTCATGACTACCGGCCATTCTCTTCCGACGTCGGCGGACCGGAGTGGCCTCAACCTCCCTCCGGTCTCAAGCAACTTTAACACCAGAGTCGCTGTTCGCGAATCCAATATTTCCAAGACTGCAATAAACCCTAACATGGCTGCAAACTCTAAGTCCACCACTTCTCATGATGGGCAGTTTTCTGTGCCGCTGAAACATGCCGGACAAGATACTCTCAAGGCTGGATCGTCGTATGCGACGATCACCGCACCTACTCGTACGAAGAAACCTGACATCCCGGCGCACAAGTTCCAAGCCTTGCGCCCTTATAGAGACAATGAGATTGGTGTTCTCAAAGTCCCTAAAGACATTCAAAATTTCCAAGCAAATAAATTTAGGTTTGCTCTGATCGGTCGGTTTATGATGAATAAAGGTGAGAAGCCACGAACCACACGTGAGTTGAAGAACGAACTCCAATCCCGCTGGGGAATGAAGCACCCCTGGAATTTAATGCCTATGGGAAAGGGATATTTTACGTTGAAATTTCAAACGAATGAAGACAAACTGACTGCCAAGTCACAGATGATCTGGGACCTTTCCTCAGGGTCCTTACGCCTCAGGGAATGGGTAAGGTATTTCAACCCTTACAAGGAATCTTCTTCTCTAGCAAACGTTTGGGTGCGAGTTTATTACTTGCCTGTGGAATTTTGGCATCCAGAGGTCCTGTCAGGGATAGGACGATGGCTGGGACAACCGCTTCAAATTGATGGAAACTCGATTGATGACGAGGTGGCACACTACGCTAGAATACTTATTGAAATCGATCTGGCGCAACCGCTTCCGGAGAGCATGGTGATAGATGGTGGTGATTACAAATTCAATATAGATCTCAGCTATGAGTATCTTCCGCTCTTCTGCACTAAATGTAAAATAATAGGGCATACGGTAGACCGCTGTCGTAAGGGGAAGAAGGTGGACAAACAACCGGTGGAGAACAAGCCAAAAGAACCAGAATGGAAAATTGTTGGGAAAGATAAGGCTCGCTCAGGACAGGAAAATAACTTGGTTATCTCAGATGGAACGATTGAGGATGAGTTTTCTAATGAGGATACGAACCATAGAAAAGAGGCTTCGGGGCCGGACTTGCCTGAGATGGTTTGTAGGAAGACGCCGATAAGCAATAATACTTTCAATGTGTTAGAAAATTTGGAAACAGAAGAGACTGACGGTTTTATTGGAGCTACACAGCGGAATGACAGCACTCCTGAGATGATTGCTGCTATAAGAACTGATACTGTGGTTGATGATGAGAAAGGAATGAAAGAGGGCTCTGAGGCCAAGAGAAACTGCAACCTCGGTGAGCACAAAGAGAAAGCTGATTCTGGCATGGAGACTGTAAGCATACAGGAGCATAATTTGAGTTTTGTTGATAATTCGAAATCTGATGGGCGTGCTGAACTGGATTCAGTGAGGGTTGGCACTGCTAGGGCTGATGAGATGCCTAGAAAGGAGAACGAGCCTGGACAGAGCAATAAAGCTGTTTTTGGTAATAACAAAAGCCCTGAGTTGACTGGGAGAGAAGGCCTTGTGGAGAGAGAGAAAACTGATGAGGATGGAAACGAATCAAGCTCTAACGTAGAGTTGAGGCACACTGGTGGAGATGGCATGAGAACTGACGATGCTGCTAAACCGATGTTTTCCGGAAAGACTACTTCTGCTGCGAAGGACATGAAGGCTCTGGCAATTGAAAACGACATGAAGGTCCAGAGATTCAAAGAAAGTGTCTCGGTCGGCACTGAAAATTTGCTGCAAAAGAAGAGAGGGCGACATTCTAAACAGGATCAGGCGGTGCGTAACCATAATCGCGCTTTGCTCCAACAAGAGGAAAACATCAAAAGTAGGTTGAGAAAATCCGTGGATGCAGGACATACGCCGCGTGATTATGTGGTGGATTATAGTGACTCTAAAGCAATGCGTATTATGGATAATGTTGCCAACAAACGATGGAGCGATGAAGTGGAGCTGGGAGATGCCCAGGCCACGAGAAATTCTTATTTACCATGAATATTCTTGTTTGGAACATCCGAGGGTTGTCGGATGATTCTAAACAACTCCTTAAAGAGCACTGCTGCTCTTATTCCCCTTTGATTCTTGGTTTAATTGAACCGAAGTCGAGATTTCATAAAATTCGTCAGAGTTTTTGGAGATCGATTAATATGGTCCCACGTCATCAAAATTGCAGACTTCCTCGGAGGTCTAATATCTGGTTTCTTGCTCATCCTGATGTGGTGTCTAGCATTATTTTTTCGTCCAGTCAGGTGGTTGTTGCAGATTGCGTTTGGATGTCGCGGCATTTTAGAGTGGCGGTGGTGCACGGGGCTAATGACCAGATCGCTCATCGCCAGCTCTGGGCGGATCTCCTTCATTTCACTGATGGTAATACGGTTGTTATTGGTGATTTTAACGCGGTTAAGGGAGCTAATGAGAGATTGAGCTCGGCCGTTACTAACAGAAGATCGTGTCGGGAGTTCTGTTCTTTTATTGATGCCTCGGGTTTCATTGAGTCCCCCACTTCGGGTGTGCGGTTTACCTGGTCTGGAAGACGCCTGCTTCCGCGGCATGTTGAATCCATTCTTGACAGATCTCTTTTCTCACAGGGATTTGAGTCGATGTGGTCAAGCATTGTGACTCATGCTCTTCCCCGTCTGACGTCGGATCATTCTCCGTTGATCTTGTTTTGCCGTGCTGATTCTGTTCAGGGAAAGCGTTCGTTCAAATTCCTCAACATGTGGGTTACTCATCCAAATTTTCAAGATTTGGTCACTTCTTCTTGGGGGCAAAGTGTTGATACTAACTGCCAGATTTTTCGAGTTATGTTTAAACTCCGACGTCTTCGTTCTGATATTCGGACTTGGAATAAAACGGTGTTTGGTAATGTCGATACTCAAATTGAGGAGGGGCAGAGACGGTTAAGCGAGCTGCAAAATCAAATATCCAGTACGGGGTACACTGATAACCTGTTTGATGAAGAAGTCGCTGCGCAGGCTTCCCTGGGAACTCTTCTTAATAGGAAGTCTATTCTTCTTCAACAAAAGAGCAGGGCGAATTGGCTGAATGATGGTGATCGTAATTCGTCCTTTTTCCATCGTTTGCTCAAGTTTCGTAAAAGAGCGCAAAGGATTGAACATCTTAAGATTGGAGGCAATATGGTTTATGATCAGAGTATCATTGAAGACCACATCATCGACTTTTTCTCGAATCTTTTTCGAGAGGATGGGCAGCGAAATGTAGACAGAGTTATGCTGGAGGCTATTATTGATGAGTGGGTTACGGAGGAGCAGAATGACACACTCACTCGTATCCCAGATGATGAGGAGATCGCAGCTGCGGTTTTTGGAATGGATTCTAACAGTGCTCCTGGTCCGGATGGGTTTACTGGCTCTTTCTATCAGAATTGTTGGAGTATCATTAAAACTGACATTGTTGTTGCTATTAGGGCTTTTTTCTTAAAGAGTTATCTGCCGGCTGGGTGTAATGCGAGTACGCTGATTCTCATTCCGAAGAAGGAGGCGGTGGACACTGTTGCTGATCTTCGTCCGATCATTCTCTCAAACTTCTTTTTTAAGATCATCTCGAAGATCTTAGCTACGAGGTTGGGCGATATTGCTTCGCGAGGCATTTCTCAGAATCAGTTTGGGTTTATTAGTGGCCGTTCTATTCATGATTGTATTGTGATGGGCTCGAAGGGTTTTAGCTGTATGAACAGAACTGGGCGTCGTTCGAACATGGCTTGCAAGATTGACATCCGGAAAGCTTTTGATACGATGAACTGGAACTTTATTTTGCAGGTGCTTCGGGTAAATGGTTTTCATGAGAGATTCATTCAGTGGATTTCGATTATCTTCACTTCGGCTCGTATTTCCATTCTTTACAATGGACAGCTCAGTGGGTACTTCGCTTGTTCTCGTGGAGTGCGGCAAGGCGATCCCCTATCTCCGATCCTTTTTGGTATAGCGGAAGACGTTCTCAGTCATCTGTTCTCGAATTGTGTGCGGTCTGGGCACCTTGTTCCTATGGACTACAGCCGCACTAATCATTTCCCTACTCACTTGCTCTATGCGGACGATATCTTAATTTTTTGCAAAGCCTCGGTGAAAAATGCTCGTAAAATTAAAGAGATTCTGGAGTTGTATGGTGATCTTGCTGGACAGATCTGCAGTCCGGATAAATCTCGTATTTTTTTCTCTAAAAAAGTTCAACCGAGGTTGCGACATGGTGTCTCGAGATGTCTGGGTTTCGCCTTGGGAGAGCTGCCGGTTGTTTACTTGGGGGTTCCGTTGTTTGTTGGCAGAATCAGGGCCTCTTACTTTGAGGCTATACATGATCGTATTGTTCAGAAATTTGCCCGTTGGAAAGGTCTTCATTTGTCTATGGCTGGTCGCATTTGTTTAGTTCGCTCGGTCATTCAGAGCTCTGTCACGCACTCAATGATGATTTATCGATGGCCAAAATCACTGATATACAGTTTGGATAGATGCTGTCGCAATTTCATTTGGTCGGGGAGTATTGACACGAAACCGGTTTGTACGGTCAGATGGTCTAGAGTTTGCAGTTCTCGTGTGGAGGGAGGTTTAGGGGTGCGCTCCTTCTCTGCTATGAATGATAGTTTTCTGATGAAATTAGCTTGGCGTCTGGTGAAAGGTAGAGACCTTATGGCGGCCACCTTGCGTACGAGGTACCTCAATTATTTTGGTCATGCAAAAAGTAATATTAGCTCCTCTCCTTTTTGGACTAGTATTCGTGATCATGTGAGTCAGTTAGTTGATGATTCTTTTTCTATTATTGGGATGGGTGCGGCTACAATGTTTTGGTGCGACGATTGGCTTGGTTACAAATTGATTGACAAGCTAAAGATACCCTGCTACATGGTGGATTTTCTTACTCAGGCTGTGGATGAGTACTTTTTTGATGGAATCTGGCACTTCTCTGAAGATTTCATCATCAACTACCCTGATATTGTCATTGACATTCTTCTTCTTCCTATTGATGGTGATGAGGACACTCGTTTCTGGAGGCATTCGGTGAGTGGAGAGGTCACTTCTGCTACAGCTTACTCGCATATGAGCCAGGATTTTCCTAAAGTTCTTTGGGGTAAATGGATTTGGGAGCATTTCATTCCTGAGAGACGCTCGATTGTGTGTTGGCGCGTTATTCACCAACGTTTGCCGACGGTGGATAATCTCATCCGCCGGGGAATTCAGGGCCCAAACCGTTGTGCCTTGTGTAAGACTGCGGATGAGTCGATCAATCACTTGTTTTGGGATTGTGAGATGATTAAGCCTATTTGGGGAGAGTTCCTACATTGGTTTAAACAAGAAGATTTAAAGCAATGTGTTGATATTCACAGCTTCATGGTTAGCGCCTGGTCCTTGGATTGCAGCTCGTTGATTAAAACGTTTTGGAAGGTGGGCATCGTTAATATTCTGTGGAAAATATGGGATTGTCGTAATCATGCTATTTTTGATGATTTGGAGTTTAACACCATAATGCTTAAGAGCTTTATCAAAGTGAGCTTTAGAGAGGTGGATCAGCACTTCAAAAAGCTAGGGAATTCTAATAATACCTGGTCGGATTATCTCATTTTGCGTTCGATTAATGTGGCCACTAGAGCCAAGCCTCCGCCGACGATGATTGAGGTTCACTGGTGGCCTCCTGCTGTTAGTTGGATGAAGGTCAATACGGATGGTTCGGCTCATGGGGCGCCGGGTAGTATTGCTACTGGGGGTGTTTTTAGAGACAGTTGGGGCTGGGTTCGTGGCTGTTTTCACTTTAAGGGTGGGCGCGGTTTTGCCTTCGAAGCTGAGCTCCTGGCGGTGATCCACGCAATCTCGATTGCTCATAATCGTGGCTGGTTTTCCTTATGGGTGGAAGCCGATTCTGAATATGTGGTTCGGCTTCTTCAGGCAAGAAGCATGGACGTTCCTTGGCGCTTCATGGGCCTTTGGAAGCAAACCATTGTGAAGTTGTCAAACTTCAATCTGCAGGTGTCGCACATTTATCGTGAGGGAAACAGAGCAGCGGACATCATGGCAAATCATGATCGCAATGAGGGGTGGTGGCCTTTTGCCATTGCGGAAATAAAGTTGGCGATCAACTTGGATATGGCGACGCATAGTGCGATTCGCATCAAGAGCTGAGCTTCTGCGGGGTGTTTTGGTTTTGGGCTTCTGTTTTGTCTTTCGGTTCTTGTTTTTTGCGGTCTTTGCTGGGTGCTGTGCGCTCGTGGAGTTCTGCTTCTTTTTTAATTGTCGCAGCTGGCTGTGTTCGATGTTGGCAGCGGCTGTTCCCTGTACCACCGCTCGGCCCTCGGTGCTGCACTGCTGCTGTTTGACGCAGCTGGAGGTCTGTCGCGGCTGAGGCTTTCTGGTGTTGGTGGTGTGTTGCCTTCATGGGTGATCCCGGCGACGGCTCTTACCCGACTGCAGGGCTCCTCGTGGTTGGGTGTTTCTCCTGTGAGCTCTCGTTTGAGCTCTCGGCGAAGGCTTCTTACAGGCTGGGTAGTCCTTTCTCGTTTGCTTTTGCCTTTGCGTTTTCTCTGGGGGAGAGCCGGGTTTGTTTGGGGACGATGGTTAGGCCGGAGTTCTGGAAACTCTCCCTTCCGCTCTCCCCTTTTTATGTTTTTTGTCGTTTAGACGGGTACTCTTTTTCCTTTTTGCGGTTTTTCCCACTGGGTTTTCTGCAAAAAGGTTTTAATGAGGCTCGGCCCTTAGTCTGCTTTTCCTGTGCTTACAAGGGTTCTTTCTAGGTTTTTTCTTTTTCTTTTTTAATAATAATCGCAGTTTAATTTTAATAAATATTAAGAACAAATAAAAAATTGAGTTAGCTTTTGTAAAAAGTGTGAATGAATGGAATCAATTGGCATAAATTGTTAGTGTTTTGTGTAATTTGGTTATGTTATATCTTTGTCTTATTAAATAAGATTATGTAAAATAAGTAATATGTTGAATTTCTTGTGCACTTGTTTTCAGTTGGTATTCATTTCGATAAATTATTTAGTTCACTTAAATAATTTAAATGTTCATCATGCTAATGTAATTATGCATTAATTCCTAGATGCGTTGTTTACTGAAATCTCGTCATTTGTTTTACATATATAAGCATGATATTTGTTCATGTGTGTGCCAAAATTCAGAGGACAAAAATGAAGAAAGCGAGAGTTCAGATGACGATGATTTTGAGGTTGTGCATCCAAGGGTTCAAATCGCGAACCTCATGGATGTACGGTGCAAACGAAGAGGAGTGAAGGAAAACTTTCCGAAGAAAAAAAAGGTCAGACAGATTATGGCATCTGTTCCAGGTCTGAGAACACGGACTTCGCCAGCATCACTGTTCAAGAAAATTAGCTTGATGAATGAAGCTCAAAAACAAGCAGTACGTGACATGGGATTTGGGTCCGTATTGCAGTTAGGTGTCAGAAAATTACCTGGAAAACTAGCTTTCTGGGTAGTCGAGCATTTCGACTGCAAGAGCTGTTCAATTGTGGTGGGTGGTAATCAAGGTATAAGGGTTGATGAAGATGACGTGTATAGAGTTTATGGTTTTCCAAAAGGCAAAAAGGAAATTGAGATATTCAAGAGAAAACATAGAAGTCCTCTGTATGATGAGTGGTTGGCATTCTTTGAAGATTCAACTAAGGATGACATAAAGATCACACATGTGTTGGACGTGATGATAGAAAGGGTTGATGCAGATATATGGTTCAAAAGACATTTCATAATTGCCATGGCATGTTGTTTGATTGAGAGCATGACCAGTGGGACAGTGCATCCTTACATTCTGAATTGTCTTCATGATATGGACAAACTAAGAGAGTGGAATTGGGGGGCCTATGTTCTGGACAGTGCATGTGATCAGAGACTTTCATGGGACAAAAATAAAAAGAAAGTTTTTGCAGGACCAGCCTTGTTCTTGACGGTACATATTGTTGTAGTTTATTTTTTTTTAATTTTGTTTTGTTGGTTTGTTATTTAATGAAAATGGTATCTAACATATTTCTTTTTTTAAATTTATAGTGCCTTTACGTCGATCGCATACAGGTTTTCGGATCATCACCATCAAGGAGAGAATTTCCTATCATTTCAAATTGGACTACGTCCACTTTGTTGAAAAGGCAAAAGAAAGAATTGGTTAACAGTTACTTTGGTGGTGGAAGACTTAGAACACCGATTAAGCTTCCTGATGAATATCAGATTCAGCATGAAACGGATGGGAGGAATTTGGCAGATGAACAGCCGAAGAAATCAAGTACAGATGGATATGGACAACATATCAATCTGGGACTGAGAATCATGCAAGAAGCAGTAGCAATAGCAGTAGAGAACGCATCTAGGATTGAGAATTTTAAAAGAATGGTGAGCACGGCAACGACTTTGGATTTGAATGACCAGACGTTTAAGGATAACGTCATAACAGCTTGTAAGATGTTGGGAATCGAGATCAATATCAATGAATTGAGTAAAGCTCAAGATGAGACAAACATTGGGGTGGATGAAAATCAAGATCAGCCACTTGATTCGAATGACATGTCCCTTAAGGATACCGGTATGCCAGCTTCTGATATCAATGAATTGAGTAAAGCTCAAGATGAGACAAACATTGGGGTGGATAAAAATCAAGATCAGCCACTTGATTCGAATGACATGTCCCTTAAGGATACCGGTATGCCTGCTTCTGATATGTTGGGAGTTGAGATGAATATCAATCCAGTAGAAAAATCTCAAGATCCGGCTAACATATTTCTGTATGATGATCCAATATTCGAAAGCGAATTAGTTGATCTTGTGGACAAAGCATCTGCCGAGTCTGATACTTCGAAGACAAAGCACTTCGAGTGTGCTTTTGATATTCCCACGTTTGATTTGCACTTCACTTCTCTAGACCCGACAAAGGAACATGATAACACATATCAACAGAAGGTATTATTTCATCTTTTGTCCACATTGTATGTTGTATTACTTTTTTTTTGGTTTATTTGTGATTAACTAGTTTAGATTAAATTTTTAGGAATCTTTGGAGGTGGCTGGAATTGAGCGGAACGATGGATACCAGATAATGACAGGGAATAACGTCAAGGTATTTGAGGAATTTAGATTTAAAATTTTTATTTGTAACGATGCTTCTTGCTTAACGTATGTTACTATGTATATAGGATGTCCATGCAAATAATGTGGATGTGTCGAAGATCAAAGAAAAACCTCTAAGGGACAAGGTATATTATCTATAATATACCTTTTAGGATAATTTTTGCAAATAACTATATGAGCGAGTGGACAAAAAAAATTGGTATTTAAGTCATATGTATTATTTACTAACTACTTTTTGAAGTACAATAATAATTATTAATTTACATTTAGGATACAAGCTCGGCGGATCTGGGATTGAATAAGGATAGTGATATGCAAAAAGCTGTTGAGGTATGTGAAATAAACAAATAAATAAATGTTTGTTGTGAAAGTTGTAAGTCTATTTAATCGAATATTCTTTATTGTTCTATATAATTTGTGTCTTATTCATTTCAATATGAATTTTGTGTATTTGTTTTTTTCGTTGACTGGTGTTATCTTGGTGCACTGTTCATTAACTAAGGTCAACGAAACAACAACTGAAAACAAGGTTGTTGGAAATATATTAATACTATTGATCGATATGTTTTACTTGTGAATTTTTTTACTTATTTAATAGGTTAAGAATAACAAAGGCAATGAGCCTTTAACTTATATTAGTGCATACGGAGTTAGAATCAGGGGAAAGCCGGCAGCAAGTATAGGATCCCCTTTGGCTTTGGGCGATGTTGGAAAGGTAAAATTTCTTTTAATATAATAAATATTGTATGTTTTATCACCTAATTAAATACATAAGAAATCAAAATGAATGTTTTAACTTCAAGTTGACTGTTGATTTATTTGTAGGGGAAAGAAGCAAGCTCTGGTAAGAACGTGGGAGTGCCGAAAGATGATTAGACGGCTAGAGGGACTGATGCAGTGGTAAAAAAAATGAATCTTCGTAAAAGGAAGAACAAGTAGTTCGATTTGGTTGTATAATTAAATTAACTATATAATATCAGGTACTTCAAAAGAAGACAAGTTCAGGTGGTGATCGTTTTCCACTAATACCAGTTAACTCAAATGTGGGTATATTTTTTGGCACAATATTATATATATATTAGTTGGGTGTATATTGCTTGATTTGTGTTCATAATATGCCTACCATGCATGCGCCTTGCAAAAAAATATGCCTAGCATGAATTAACTGAGATATAGATGCGTAATTCTATGTGTTGGGTGACTTAATTGTGGACATTACATATTAATATAGTTTATGTACCACGTAAATAAAATAGTTGTATTATTTTAGAGATTTTTTTTTGCTAATAAGTAATTATTAATTTTGATAAGTGTTGGACATTGTTTATAAATAAACAGGTACATATTTATAAATATACCTGTAATTGTTTATTCATTAAGTGCTATACATTGTTTATTAAAAAACTTGTACAAATTTACTCGAGAATTTCATAAATTAATTGAGTGATTCTATTATTCTATAATTTTTATTTTATATAGTGGAATATAAGTTCTGTATATTATGATGTTAGTGTTATACTTTAGGGTGCATTGTATATAAAATACCGATGACTTCTTTTTTATAAATAATATATTGAAAATATATTCGAAATTTATATTTTATTTTTATGTGTATTTTGATTGTAATTATTTGTTGAAGATCATGACTGGAACAACACGTAATACCATCACTTCAAAGAGGACAATGTTGGCGAAAGGAGCAAAATTTCGATCACCATTTTGTCAAAGGGAAATTTCAACAACGAAGAATCTAACCAAATGTGAGAAGGAGTTGGGTATATACGCTATGTACAAAGACACGCGTGATTGGTACAATGACAAAACCCAAAACTGTTATAATTAATAGGTTGAGTCATTTTTAGGATCATATATTTTTTGTATTTATTTTTGGTTATTCAATAGGAAGGAGGTATTGTTCGGATTCAAAGATACAGAGGTTAATCGTTTTAACATGCTATCAATGAGGACGGGTTCCCCAATAGCGAATGATATTGTGAACGCGTGGGCAATTATACTGAACGATAGAGAAAATTTTCGATCAGATTTGTCTCCATTGCGATTTTTTGCCAGTACCAATTTATATGTAAGTATTTTAATTCATATGTTTCTTTACGTGTATATTAATTAAGATTGATTGTATATATTTGTAAATATTTTTAATTAATATATGTATTGTATTGTATTGTAGATGGACTGTATTGAAGCCAATGGAATATCATACGACAATCAGAGATCCACATTCTTTATTTTGATGACCATGGAGATACAAGAGTACCACCAAAACAAAATAAACCTCATAGATATGGTAAATTGTTATAAATTATTGTATTTTCATATTTAATTTATATTATATAAACAGTACGCATTTTGTGATAAATAGTGTAAAATTCTTAATGAATAATTTATCATTATTTACTACATATTGTGAGTTGTGGTATTATTATGTATTATCAATATCGGGTTCTTAATTATTTTCATATTACAGTACTTTTTCCCAGTATACAGAAAAGGTTTATACTATGCCGTGTGTGTGGATCTTCGGAAGGGACGTGTGTTTGTGTTGGATAGTGCACTGGACATTACTGCTAATGAAGAAAATGACATATATGAGGAAGTGTGCAATACTTTTGTAAGTTTCTAACATTATTTTTATGTCTATTCAAAATCATGTTTATGTTTGATTAAACTTATTATTATGTATCTGTATTGCAGAAAAAACTTTTGTCGGATTTACTAAAATACAATAATGAAGAGCAGAAAGCAAAGATAGTGATGAATTCAAAGATGCATGTTGTGAAGATGAAATGGGCAGATCCACATAACACTATAGATACTGGCTTGTATCTACTGAGGCATTTGGAGATGTTTATGGGCGACGCGAGTGCTAGTTGGAAGTGTCAGTTCTTATCGACACCGCAAAGACAGTTGCGGATAATGCGTGTACGTTATGGTGCGGCAATGATCAATTGGGATGGCAATAAAGTGAAAGGGAATATTGTGGTTCAAGCATCAAGAGTTTATTAGGACTTAAGTAAAAAGCCAGAGTTCGACGCCGACAACCTGTTGCTTAATTGATTCTATTATGATTCTGGTTTTCGAGAAATTTTATTTTTCAATTAAGTGTGCAATGACTCATTAAATTGCACTGATTATTCTTTGTTTACACTTTGTTTACAGACTGCCACTTTGATGTTGAATTTGGTTTTGATACTCACTATTTTAAAATATGAATGGAAAAGAACTATTTATTTAAGAATCTTTGTTATCAGATGACTTATTAATATGCACTAATTAGAAGTTGTCTACGGATTGTCATTTTGATATTGAATTTGCTTTTGATACTCAATATTCGAGCATGTGGATGGAAAAGAGTTATTTAGATAAGATTATTTGTTATCAGATTAGCAATTTTATGATTTGATTAATATGTAAAAATATTACTATATTCGTAGTGAATATTTATCAAAATCTAATAAATATGTAATAATTAGTAATGAATATTGTTTTCATGTAATTGATGTGAATTTACCTGTACCTTCATGACAAACAAAAATATAAAATACCAATTGGAGAAATAATAAGGACGGTATATTGTGACTTTAGTTTTTCATAAACTAATAATAATAAACAAAGAAAATAGGAAGGAATTACAAAAACGTATATTAATCTAATTATTGAGCAATTTCATGATACAAGCCAAAGTGAATAAGAAGAAACATGCCCGCATAAATTTTAAGAAAAATAAATTGAATGTAAATTTTCCTGTACGAATTACAAAGACAAAACTGAAGGAATTATAAATTATTGTAATTGCATATAAGATAAAGAATAATAATAATCCAGAAACGGTGAATACTACTAACTTAATAACATAAATTTGTAACTAAATAGCAAAGAATACGAAAAATGTTTAATAACAGGAATAGTAGTTAAAATAATAAACAAAACAAGGGTAGTATGGCAAACAATCCACATGATTTTTTTTAACCCTCAACATAAAAGCAAATTAAATTATGGTTTTCACAAAAGTGAAGTATAATTTTATACATCCACATCTCCATCTTTGCCAGGACAATTCCTCGAATCATGGTGACACTTACGGTTGCATTTCCTGCAAAGGCGCAAGGGTTTCTGAGCTAATAACATGGCCTTCTCTGCATGTGATTTCCTACGCCCACCTGCTCCGCTACCTTTAGTTTTCGATGCCAATGGTGGTAGAACAGAAGGTACCTCAGGAATAGATGAACCATAAAATTGTTCAAAATTATTCAGCTGCGATGACGAACCTTGGTCAGGCCTGCAAAGCTCCTTGAACTCGTCACGTACTTCAGTTAGTTTCAGAAACAAACGATTCGTCAACTCTTCATTACCATTTACATAACCAAGAGTCTCTGTCAATAATACAAATAAGCGTTGGTTCCCAAAAGTTGAGTTTATTTGTGACGAAGGTTCTGCTAAATAAAGAGCAGCGTACTGTGGGGACAATCTGCTCAACTTACACCAGCGAGGAAGAATGTATTTCTCTGGTATTTTTGAGGCTTTACGGTAGCGTAATACCACGAAGATGTGACGGCATAAGAGATGAACAGCTTACAGGAACACGATAAATAGTCTTCACCAGCCTCATAAACAACTTTGAATTTTCCATCATGTAAATCATCAACGGAATATATGCAATCTTCACCATTATATGAGACACCAAACATCATGCAAGTGTCCTTAGATGCTTCAATCTCATCCTGTACCTCCTTGAATACAGCGCTTGTGTAAAGAGTAGATGCATGAGTCTCCAAAGCAACATTAGTTTTCAAAACTGGCGCACAAGTCTCATCATCATATGTAACCTTATGGTATGTATGACGTTGATAGTCCATTGCGCTGTTGAAATTCATATATAACATCAAGAGATCTGAATTCTTGTTCAAGTACTGCCGAAAAAAACTATTTTCGCTCTCCGATAAAGACGTAGTGCGAAATAACCCACTCATACGTATATCTCTGAAATACGCAGGAATCCATAATGCACGATCCTCATACATGTCATTAAACCATCTGTTTTCGGATAAGTTGTATTCCTCAATAAAATCTCTCCACTTCTCCTCGAAAACAGTCGGCTCATCATTGTCGGTCCATATTATATTGTCGAGTTTGGCCCTCAAATCAGAATTGTCCATCAAACTATTTGGCAACTTTTCTTTAACCTTCATGGTTATATGCCACATACAAAATCTGTGTTTTGTATCAGGCCAAACAGATGCAACTGCCTTCCTCAATGCCGGATCTTGATCAGTGATCAACATTGTAGGAGCAGAACCCATGCACTCCTTAAATCTTTCCAAAACCCAAGCATAAGCATTTTCATCTTCGCGAAACATGAGAGCAGCTCCAAACGAGACACATCTGCCGTGATTGTCTTTTCCAGTGAATGGCGCGAATATCATTTTGTACCTGTGTAGATGCATATAAAAAAATATTAAAAATACCAACAAATATAAATTTTAATTAGACACATAATTATGTTAATTTTCTTATTTGCTTTATACACGTTCAACAAAAAATTATACCATATTCAATACGAATTTGTGAATATTCATTACAAATTATAAATCTGTTTACAAAAAAAATCTTTGGTATATTATCTATAATATACGATGGGTCCCAAACAATGATGGGGAATAACGTCAAGGTATTTGACAAATTTAGTTTTAAAATTTATATTTGTCACGTCATTGGTATAATATAAATTATTAATAACTAATCACTAATATTAGAAAAAAAATTATTAAAAAAAATAGGAAAACCAACAAGTACATTAAAAATTAATAAATAAATCAATAAAAAAGTAATGTTTATTAAAATATAATAAACTTTAAAGTAATTTAAATAAAACAAACTTAAACATTATTAGTGACAGTTTAATCCAACATAATATACATATAAGACAAAAAGAAAAGGAATATAACACAGTTCGTTTAAAAAAAACCTGTTCGTGTTGTATGTAGCATCAAACGAAACGGCTTCACCAAACAAGTTGTAGTTTCTGATGGATACATCATCGGCCCAAAACAAACAACGTATCCTATTCATCCCTTCATGAAGCTCGTAATAGAACTTAAATGAATCACAATATTGTTGTTTCTTCTTAAATTCTTGAATCAACATATCTGCATCAGAGCCCTTAGTATAACCCTTCAAATCGCGAGTATAATTCCTGAAGTCTCTGCTAGTGCATCCAACATCGTCATACTTTCCAACAAGCTCCTTGTAAAATCGAAAACTTTTCATTGGACCAATATTTGCTTTTACGGCAGATTGGATAATCATTTGCTGAACATCACCAACTTTCCTATTGGTCATCATGAATTGACGACTAATTTCAGGGATCATAGTATGAGTGTGACCTTCATTGAATGTGACAATCTTATAATATCCACCTGATGCCACATGAAAAATAATTCTGGCCATACATTCAACTCTAAATGATGATCGATTGCGTTTTTTATTTGTATGGACAGCTAAGGGGTCAGGCTTTTCCCTCAAACCTTCACGATTGCAATACATCCACCTCTTGCGAATCGTTCCATCCTTCGTTCGTCTGATTGCGCCTTTTCTAGTTTCAAATCCACAATCCCTAGCATAATTATCATAAAATTCCTCTGCAACTTCCAAAGTAGGAAATACTAGACCAACCCGGGGTTTCAGAGAATCATCGCATTCAGGAAAAAACAAATCTTCATGCGAATCATCATCGGAATCATTAACAGGCACTACATTTAAAAGTTACAGAATAGTATTAACAAACGTATTGAACAATACACAGTTTTACATAACAAGAGAACAAATATGGCTAACTATTTTCGCAAAAAAATAATCTTCTGTATTGGAAATTAAGAAGTTGATAATGGAAAAAAAAGACATCATAAATATTAGGGTTTTCTGTGCAAAAACAATACTGAACAAATACAAAATCATGGTAAAAAATAAATTGAACAAATACAATATACTAAAACATTATAAACTAATGTAAATTAGTGGATGCATAATATCCACAATATAATGAATAGAAGCATACTGTTGACAAATAACAAACCTTCGATTAATTTTGCTTTACCCTTGCTTTTATCTTGAGGAATTGTACGTGCGCCCTCTCCTTCGCCATAATCAGGTTCTGCAAAAAAAAAAATTACAGATACAAAGACTGCATAAACTGATAGGAGAGGAACGATAGGTGTGAGAAAATAAATTGCAAATCAAAGAGAAATCAAGAAACAAAAACTACAAAAAATATTAAACATCCAAACGATCAAAAACAATTATGCACAAATAACAAAATAAAAAAATTACCGGTGTTCTCCATGAATAGGTATATGAGCAAAAAGATTTCAGATTGCAAAATAACAATTTATGAAGAAACGCAAAACTGCCTAATAATAAACTAAACTAGAACGATAAATTGAAAAAGTAAATTAAATATAATTAATTAAAAACATCAAAGATATGTAAATTGAAAAAGCAGATTAAATATAATTAATTAAAAATCATGGTAAAAAATAAATTGAACAAATACAATATACTAAAACATTATAAACTAATGTAAATTTTTGGATGCATAATATCCAAAATATAATGAATAAAAGCATACTGTTAGCAAATAACAAAGCTTCGATTAAATTTGCTTTACCATTGCTTTTATCTTGAGGAATTGTACGTGCGTCCTCTCTTTCGCCAGAATCAGGTTCTGCAAAAAAAAAATTATAGATACAAACACTACATAAACTGATAGGAGAGAAACGATAGGTGTGTGAAATAAATTGCAAATCAAAGAGAAATCAAGAAACAAAAACTACAAAAATTATTAAACTTCCAAACGATCAAAAACAATTATGCAAAAATAACAAAATAAAAAACTTACCGGTGTTCTCCATGAACAAGTATATGAGCAAAAAAAGTTCAGATCGCAAAATAATAATTTATGAAGAAACGCAAAACTGCCTAATAATAAACTAAACTAAGAACGATAAATTGAAAAAGCAGATTAAATATAATTAATTAAAAACATCAAAGATATGTATCAAATAAAAATTAGCATAAATAAAAAAAAATCAGATATTCAATACGTTTAAGATATGAAAAGAATCAACAAAAGATATGGAAAAATCGCCAATTACAAATTTAACCTTTATGTAATTAAATAATAAACAAAATCAGGAAAAAATCTAGCCATAGGATTGAAACAATAAACGCACCAGATCGTGCCCTAGATCTCATTAAAAGTAGGGGGTCCTATTGGAGCGGCCCCCTATATATATATATATATATATATATATATATATATATATATATATATATATATATATATAGGGTGCAGTTATAGTGAGAACCACACTTATCGTGAGAACATAAGAACCATTAAATCAATGCATCTACTATATGAATTAATGCATTCGCTATTAAATTTAATGCATCCATTAATAATTTTTTTGCTCCCTTCAGGATTCGAACCCAGGATCTGCATTCATCTACCAAGATGATGCATCCACCGTAGATCTTGATGATCGAATGGTTTAAAATGGTTCTCTGTTCTAATTTTATTTAGTGGTTCTTATTTGAACCTCTCCCTATATATATATATATATATATATATATATATAGGGTGTGGTTCTAGAGAGAACTACATTATTTGTGAGAACGGGAGAACCATCAAATCTAATGCATCCACTGTAAAAATTAATGCATTCGCTGTTAAAATTAATGCACTAAAAAAATAAAAATAAAAATGCTCCCTTCAGGATTTGAACCCAGGATCTGCATTCATCCAACGAGATGATGCATCCACCGTAGATCTTGATGATCGAATGACTGAAAATGGTTCTCCGGTCTTCTTTTATTTATGGTTCTTTCTTGAACCTCTCCCTATATATATATATATATAATTTGTTTTCACATCTTCAAATGTAAACTTGTTCATTTTAAACATTTTTCTTGCATACTTCCTCCGTCCACAAAAATTGTCCTAGATGAGGACGACACGAGTTTTAATGAAAATGGTTGAGTTTATTGTAAGAGAAGAAAATGTTCCACTAAAAAGATAGTATTAATAATGATAATTACATGTATTGTGAGTGGAGATAAGGGCCCACCAAGTGATAGAAAGCTGCCAAAAGTGGAAAGAGACTAATTTTTGTGAACCTTCCAAAATGGTAAAAATGGAGTATTTTTTGTGGATGAAGGGAGTATAACATTAAAGCTCTAATCACTATCATTAATTTAAGATATGTATTAAATATATTTTCGTTAACGGAATAACATGATTTTGTAAAAGAATAACATTATAAGAAAAAATAAAAAGAAATTTACTATCAATTCATATTTAACCATTATTAATTGCTGACATTAACTCCTAGTAAACTTGACAATAAAAATTATTTGTAATGACACAATTATCATTACAATTGATTTGAAATTAATCTAAAATCATTTTCAAATTAAAATATACCTTTTTAATAGATTTTGGATTATACGCATATAATTTCCTTTCCTCTATATAACACACAAGGTAGCAAATATTTTTTTGTTTTGGATAATTATACCGATAAATCAATAAATGAAAGAAAGAAACGGACAAGTGTAACTGCTGACTTTGCCTACTTTCACTCATTAATTTCATCCTAGCCATACTCTTGTTTTCTAACCGTAGAATCGGAAATTGAAATAATATTTACCTTCCATTTTATTTGACCTCTTCTATCCTTTTTCGATATGGTTAACAGTTATAAATGCCCCCATTCCGTTTCACTTTCCCAGTCCTGTACTAGTTTTCTCCTGCAATCCAATCCAATCCAATCCAATCCATTGCACACGTGTGATATGCATATATAGCACTTATAAAATATATACTAGTCGATAGCATCTGGTGAGAGAGAGTGAGATAGCAGAATGACGGTTCAAGATGAAAACGTGGGTCCATCTTCTCTAGAGATACAGCAATCGGGGCAGGCGAAGGCGCCGATGAAAGTAGTAATTGTGGTGGCGGCGATAGCGGCGGGAGTGCAATTCGGGTGGGCCCTACAGCTGTCCCTGCTAACCCCATACGTGCAGCTGCTGGGAGTTCCCCACACGTGGGCTGCCTTCGTGTGGCTGTGCGGCCCCATCTCCGGTTTGCTGGTGCAGCCCATCGCCGGCTACTACAGCGACAACTGCACCTCCCGCTTTGGGCGCCGCCGCCCCTTCATCGCTGGCGGAGCGATCCTCGTTGCGATAGCCGTCTTCCTCATCGGTTTCGCCGCCGACATCGGTGTCGCCAGCGGCGATCCTACCGGCAAGGCTCCGAAGCCAAGGGCCACCGCCGTGTTCGTGGTCGGGTTCTGGATCCTCGATGTTGCGAATAACACGTTGCAGGTACGAGATTAAGAAATAATAATCCAATCTATATACTAAAATTATTTGTATGGCAATTTTATTAATGTTAAAGCTAAAATATAGTTAGTTGTGATTAAAAGTGAATTGAGAAATAGGAATGGTGCAGGGGCCATGTAGGGCTTTGCTGGCGGATTTATCAGGCGGAGAAGCTCGGAGAATGAGCACATCAAACGCGCTCTTCTCCTTCTTCATGGCGGTGGGGAACGTCCTCGGGTACGCGGCCGGCTCCTACACTCACCTCTACAAAATCTTGCCCTTCTCGAAAACGGAGGCGTGCGACGTCTACTGTGCGAATCTGAAGGTGTGCTTCATGATCGCCATCGCCATCCTGCTAATCATCACCATCCTGGCCCTGGTGTTTGTCCGCGAGACCCCTCAGGAGGCGGCGGAGCCAGATCCGGCGAAGAAGGGCCAGATCCCGGTGTTCGGGGAATTATTCGGTGCACTCAAGGAGCTCCCGAGGCCGATGTGGATCGTGATGCTGGTCACGGCATTCAACTGGGTGGCGTGGTTCCCATTCCTTCTCTTCGACACGGACTGGATGGGGAGGGAGGTCTACGGCGGCAAAGTCGGCGAGGGCACTCTCTACGACCAGGGCGTGCGCGCCGGCGCCTTGGGCCTCATGATCAACTCTGTCGTTTTGGGCTTCGCCTCGCTCGGTGTGCAGTTCTTGGCTAAGGGCTACGTCGGGGTCAAGAAGATCTGGGGCGGCGCCAATTTCATCCTTGCCATCGGCATGGCCTTGACCGTCATCGTCACCAAGGCCGCACAAAACTCGCGCCACTATGGCCCCGACGGCGCTCTCCAGCCCCCCGAATCCGGCGTCAAGATTGGAGCTTTGGCCGTCTTTGCATTCCTCGGCATTCCTCTCTCCGTCACCTTCAGCATTCCATTTGCTATGGCCTCCATTTTTTCCAGCGACTCCGGTTCAGGACAAGGCAAATATCCCATATCTATATTCCCTAATTAATAATCTACATATATATAATCGGATCATATTCATTTACTGCAGGCCTATCACTTGGACTTCTAAACCTTGCAATAGTTGTTCCGCAGGTACATTTATAATTAATTAAGGCCTCTACATTTTTTTATACGTTAATAACTAATTAATTTGGTGCATGCAGATGTTTGTTTCCGTCTTAAGTGGCCCCTGGGACGCCCTCTTCGGCGGCGGAAACCTACCCGCCTTTGTTGTTGGGGCCGTCTCAGCCGCCGTCAGTGGTGTTTTGGCCCTCACCATGCTCCCGTCGCCGCCTGCCGACGCCATGGAAAATCAGGGTTTGACTGCCGGAGGGCCTCACTAGCTACCAACTCATTATCCATCTTCAAATTCATTTGTTTTAGTCCCCTTCAATTAATTTGGTCGTTTAATTTTCAATTTTTGGGCGTCTAATTATTGCCCTCTCTACCTAGCTCGCTCTTAATTATATCTTCAACTTTGACCGAATTAATTAATTTGTACACGCTATGCGTGAGCTGTGACTATATTTTTTTATATCAATAATGAACATGATGATCGTCTGTGATGCCTAAATCTTTATGTAATGACTCATCCCTAAAGAAATGACCGTGATTTTCAGCCCAACATTTTTTTTTCCTTCTTAATATATGTTCCTGAATGTAGATTTCAATGTTGATCTATTGCTATATCAACAACATTGAATAGTTTTTTTTAGGGTTAATTACGCCAAAACTCATGAACTATACCCCAATTGTCAACTTTTCCATGAACTTTTTTTTATCAACAATTACTTCCTATCGCTTGACTGGCTAGAGCGTTGGAGGCCCTTTCATCAACATCCCCACTGGTGTTCCTAGAAGAGTTATCGCGTTTGTTGTTTTAGGTTTCTAGTGCCCTCCAATTCGGACGTACCCAACATCCTACTCCATAATTATTGGATCCATCCCCAACAAAATATATCCACTAAAATAACACTACTTTCGTTCACAAAGAGTATACAACGTGAGTTCGGCACGAGTTTCATAAAATAACGGTGGATGTGTGTTTAGTGGATAAAGGGTCCCACTACATAAAAATAGTGGTTAATTTTTAGGTAAATAAAGTATGCTTATAAGGGTTTCGTCGCCTCTTGCCGGCGCCTTGAAAAACCAGGGTTTGAGTGCCGGAGGGCCTCACTAGCTATAAACTCATTATTCTCCTTCAAATTTGTTTTGTCATCTTCAATTAATTTGATCGTTTTCAATTTCTGGGCGTCTAATTGCTGCCCTTTCTACTCAGCTCTTATAAATTTATATCTTCAACTTTGACCGGATTTATTTGTACATGCGTGAGTTGTGACTATATTTTTTTATATTAATAATGAACATGATGATCGTCTGTGATGCCTAAATCTTTATGGAATAGAAAATGACATAGATTTGAGCCCAACATTTTCTTCGTCTTTTTCCTTCTTAATATATATTCATGAATGTAGATTTCTACGTCCAATGGACTTTGAAAATGGTCACTTTGAAACTATGAAAAAGAAATAAAATGTAATGCCCCGCTCTTTTAAATACATATTAGATTAAATATGTGCATTAGTTATAAAATTTTTTTTTAATTATTTATTGTGATTATTTTGTTCAGATAATATTATTTCAGCAAAAGTCTGTATAAGAGATACAGAGCTGCGATTTAATATTCAATCATGAATCAAACCAATAATTAAATTATTGGTTTAGCTACACATTGAAACTTTGCATTACCAGTTGATTGATTCAATAGTATTAGAAATTTTAGATTTATAATCGATTTCATAAATCGTGTTATTTAAATCGAATTGTTAGAATTATAATTTGAGATCATATGCATAATAATTTTATTATTTCGCGTTATATGTGTTAAGGTATTAAGTCGCGAATTAATTCCGACTTTCACGTATTAAATCTCAAGATTGAGGATTTAATTTATATAAATACGACGAGTATTTATTAAACAAGAATTGGAGAATTATTACAGGAACTAGGAGAAACTAGATCACGGCACTACACGTATTTCTCGATTTTTCATCCAACACAACAATTCCTACATGTTAGTCAAAAAGCAGCTCCCACAATTGTCAAAAAGTTGCGGCAAGCCATTCAACAATGGCAACATTTCTTTTCACACTGCAGCCACCTACCACCTCAATTCCCTATAAATAATCCTCGAAGCAGCATTTGTAAATACACCCAAAACCAAAGAAAAAAAAAAGATTCATCTGCAATCTAGAGAAAGAGAGGAGCAGGTGAAGGGTTGGGAGAAAAGGTGAATAGTGAAGTACTGTTCAAGTGAATAGTGACAGTCGTCGCGAATAGTGAAATTCGTGAATAGTGAAAATTAGATAGAAATTTTCATGGGGAATAACGGGTTGTGAGTTGAGTGTTGTGAGTGTTGTAAACACTGTATATTTTTCTCCCTTGTTAAATAGATCTGCAGCAGCTCCGGAGACGTAGGCATAATTGGCCGAACTCCGTTATCAAATTTGTGTCTTTATTTTGTCAAAAGATACAAATTTCAACAATCAAATTTTCAAAAGTTGCAACTCCCGGTACCAAAAATTTCCACCATTTTGATTCTGTTGTCTGCAGAAACTCCTCTATAAATTGAGGAGAGTTCTGCAGAAGGAAGAAGTGCAGCAAGAGGTGTGAGGCAAGAGAGAGTTTAGGAAAATTTTAAAATTTCTTACTTGCAAGAGCTCAAGTGAGCTCCCTTCGCCAGGCTATTTCTTCGCCGACCGGCCACTAGGCTCTGAACCGAGAACGTGTACTCGTTCCTCCATCTTCAGGCTACCAAACCCAACAATCGAAAGGCCGAAGCCTTCTCTATATTTTCCTGACCAAAGGCCGCAATATCCTTCGGAGGCCAACGTCGAATTCCCGACTTAGCCACCGGCCAACTTACGGCTTTCGTTTCTCACTATCCTTACGACGAAAAAGGATTGAGAAAACACCGTTGTGTAGCCTGATCTACCTCGCACGAGGAAGACTAAGTCGTAGACCTTCGCGGCTAAACACCATCGCGGAACGACGACCAGAAAACCCCCGACGAACAACTTCCATTAGTGCTCACTTGGACAAGGGTAAGTTGACGCCCTTATTTCGATGCATTCCCGTTTCTATTATATTATGGGAAATTTCTGGGGTATAGATGGGAGTGTGGTGAATATTTGTACAAAGTTTCATGTTATTTGAACTTCGTTTACTACTCTTTTAAAATTTGAGAAGTCTACTGCCAGTATCTGCTGAAACTGTCGTGAGGCAGATGATTAGGTTAATTATTTCAGTAACCATATGTTGATATTTAGCTCTCAAATTTTTATTCTATGAAGATATATGTGTTAGCTATCTACATATAAAATTTGAGCTCATTCAGGTAACGTTTGCTATTTTTCAAAAAATCTGGACTTTCAGTTGGTAGAAACTGCCGAATCTGGTAGGCGATGGGAAAATCGCTATATCTCTTAAACTACTTGGAGTTTTTCAACATACTTTTTTTTCAATTAAACTAGACTCAAAGAGGTTTCTATTGATATAAAATTCGACTCCATACGAGTTCGGAGTAAAAGCAGTTTATTAGTTGAAGTTGAATCTATACAGTTTTGTTGAGATGGAAATGATTCAAAATAATTCCTATTAAGGATTTTAAAGTTTTATTGTTGATAAAATATCACTTTTAGATTATAAATGAGCTATTGATGTGTATATATATATATTGGTGATTGGCATTATTAAATGGGGAAAAGGAAAACGTTTTATGTTTATAGAATTATTCTTTATTTATAATAGATAAATAAATGAATAATATAAAATGGAATTTCCTACATCCTCAAAGGTACATGAAATATTTTGATAAAGGAAGAACGATTGTATATGAGTTAGATATAGTCGTTTAAGGAAATATGGGTAGTTAGAGAAATGAGTGAATAGTGATTCACTGCATTTGTTGTTATCTTTTCTATTATTCACTCGAACACATGTTTTCGTGTTATCAAAGGTTCAAATAAACAAAAGCGTCTGAGTAACCTATCGCGCTAAGGAAAGAGAATCATTGTCTTAAGTAACAAAACACTGCAATCAGGTGGGCATTACTTTTACTATACGTATATAGAGATCCCCTACGTATCGTAGGCCTCTTATACGAATGAATGCATGAGATGATCTAACTGTTAATTTCAGTTTCATATATATCAAATGAGTTTAAATGTTACATTCAAGCAAGTTATTTCATGACAAGATCTTTGAGTTAAAGTTATTTCAAGTATTGTCTTGCCATAAAATGTTTAAATTTTAGTATGATATCTATCTGCTTTGGCTTTGCCAATGATGCAATCGAATTCGGGTCCTGAGCAGTTGATAGCTATCCTGCCAGGACTAGTGTACACCAGTGACCGTGAGTCATCTAGCGGGTTGGCCGGTCAAGTGACCGTGAGAGGTGGCCACCTCTCCGGCACACAGTTCCAGATATGATAGATTACAAGAGAACTTAGACTGCAGTCGAACTTTAAGAATCACAAATGAATTTAGTAAGCTTGGGCCTTTTTAGCGAAAAACTCCCTTGCTGTACTGTTTATGATGGCACGACAATTTACAGTTTTGAAGCATGTATTTTTATACCTAGGCATACGTGCCCACTGAGTGCTTTTGTACTCAGCCCTGCATATGTTTTCTAAATGTGCAGGTTGAGCTGATGTGATGATGGTGCTGCAATGAGCGGAGTCTCCAGGGTTGTTAATAAATAGTTAACCTGTCTAGAATATGTCTTCATACATATGTCTAGCTACTTTCCGCTGCAAGATGTTGTTGATGTTATAGTATGTTATGTCATACTTTGAGTCTTAAGAGAATGGTTTCATATGATGTATAACTTGATTAATGATATTAATTAAGTTTTATGCTGTCTTTCATAGACTATTTTCAATTGAGTATTCATGAATGAAAATGACGAGTTTTATTAAGATGAGTAAGTTTTACGGCTATAAATGACGCCCCTTTTCTTCCCCTTCTTCTTTAACCCCATCCCTAGTCGTAGATCACTCGGCTTAACTATCCTTAGTTAGGGCGGGCTGTGACATAAAATTAGCCACATTTATCATTTTACCCTCTACAACCAACACTAGGACTAAGAATTCAATTTTTTTTTTTTGATGAAATTACATTATAAATAATACAAACCACACACACACTCCACCTAGTGGTTATTGTGGCCGAGAGTATTCGAACCTGTGACCTCTTGGACAACAGGCAACCACCCCAACCACTAGAAAAAAAAAAAAAAAATTCAATTTTTAAAGCCTGAATTCACAACTAGAAATGGTCTTGGTTGTGAATTCGAATTTTAAAGCTTGAATTCACGACTAGCACTATTTCTAGTTGTAACTTCAAGGTTTAAAACTTGAATTCATAACCATGCATTGACTATTCAATTGTGTTAGGTCCCTTGGGGTCTCGAATAGGTGTATGGGGGGGGGATACACCTATAGGCTAATTTTCAAACGAAAATAAATTGACACAATCTTTTTTAGTTAAAAGAGTTTAGCAAGGCTTAGGTTGACGACTGATACTGAATACTCTTCAGTAAGGAGTTAATATACAAGAATATATACCCACTTTTATATAGGAAAAATAAATTTTACCCACTCAAATAAAAACTTTAAAAAATATCCACTTTTTGTGTTAAATGACTAAATTATCCCTCTATATAAATGGGCAAACCCTAGTCTCCTCTCATTCTCTCCTCTCTCTCTCTACATGCTCTCTCTTTCTCTGGCTCTCTCTCTTCCAAGCGGCGCTGCCACATGCTCCCACGGCCACCGCCAACTCTATCGCCCACGACGAGGCCAGCAGTAGCGCCACCGACCCCGGCGGCGGCGCATCCGCCGTCTCCGCTTCTCCGATCTCGGTCGACGCCGATTTTTCTCTCTCTCTCCATCACCGCTGCTCATTCCAGCTTTTACTATTCATATTTTCATTTTTGGATGTTCCACATTTGTGTATTTATTTTTATTTTTAGTAAAATTAGGTGGAACCCTTACTCCACTTTAATTATTCTAAGTTTCTAACACCTACATAAAAGGTGGAACCTTTATTTCACTCACAATACACCCAACCACTTTATTAGAACCCGTGTCAATCTCAATTGGATCCTAAAAGCTGAGATGAAGGAAGCATCATTTTACCATTGCCAAATTCACCTGAACATGCACCTTAACTAAAAAGGAAAGAATCCAATGAGTTGAGTCTGAGCGGTAACTAGGCTTATTGTAAAATATGGTTAATTAGGAAAATAATTAATCGACGTCCTTGACATAATAAAGAGAAACTCACTTGGAGCATCTCCAATGGAAGACTCCAAAAAGAGGCTTTAAGAGGTAGTCCCCATCTTAAAGCCTCAACTCTCCAATGCATTAGCTTTAAAAGGGGCTCTAATTTTCTCATTTCCATTTTATTTAATTTTAACTCTTTAATTTTCAAATCTAACATTTCATTAAAATTTAAAATTTTCATATTACATTAATTAAAATCAAATACAATAATTAAAATAAAATTTCAATCTTTTTAATTAGATTCAAAAAAATAAATCAAACTTTTTCAAAATTTTATTTTAATTTTCTATTATTTTTTTTGAAAAAAAGGTGCGCGTGCAAGCATGCGCCCGATATACCACCCCAATTCGTGCTGACTTTTATTTTGGAGCCTGGATCGAACGACCCCAGTGCCCCATTGCGATGCAGGCTCTTAAGATCCAGTATGACAACGTCAACGTCTCATTTTTGAGTATTTCATTGTGTATTACTTTTATTATTTAGATATTTCTTCATTTTATTTCTTCAATTTCAATTTCCTGTGTGTAAGATTTATTATACTCAACAAGTGTATATGATTATTTTTAATATTTAATTTTATTTTATTAGTTAATAATTTAGTATTATGATTGATGAAATCTAATATATATTAAATTTCAATTTTTTTTATAAATGTTAATTATTATCCATTATACTATAATTGTTTTTACAGTAAATATAATTAAAATAACAAATTTGATTGTGGAACATAGGAAATGCTGGGATATTATATCTGAACTGAGATAAACTGACTGTATTATTGGACCATCTATTATATAATAGGATTAAGCCTTAACTTATGTGGCATATCTCAAATCTCACCATTTCAAAATTTACCATATATAATCTTCATCATTTATTAATTAATTAACTATTACATTCTATATAAAGATTCATTAATCATAATAAATATAATTAATAATAAATGTATATATATATAATATTAACATTACATATAATCTAAATTAATAAATTTTATTATTTATTTTTTCTAGATAAAAATTAGATTTATATGTCTAATAAGAAAAAAATTATAATCTATATATGATAAATTATTTTAATTGAATGCTAGTGATTAGATGTATATTTGTTATTAATTTTATATTTCTCAATACCGTACATATTATATGTATATGTTGCAATATATTATATTGTGTGTGTGTGTATATATATATATATATATATATATGTAATATTTATATTCTTAATTTTCAATAAAATTAATTTTAAATTAAGTTTGAATTGAGACATGCACGTATATGTAAATTATAAATGGGTCCGGTCATTGATTTACATGTTTGCATAATAAGGCACAAATTCTGTAAACTGATTAATTTAAAACAAAAACTTATTTTATGTCTATCAAAATAATTAAAATTTTATTTTTATTTTTTATAAAATAAATCCATACATTTTATTTATATAGGGAAGAAAAATATATTTTTCATTTCTGCAAACTTTATTTGTTTCTGTTCGTCCATTACTATAATAATAATAATAATAATAATAATAATAATAATAATAATAATAATAATAATAATAATAATAATAATAATCTATTCTATAATACGATTAGACCTTAGCCTACGTGACAGGCCTCAAATTCTTTCTTTTCAATCTCAATCTCCAACGTGGCATTTGAGAATCCAATCTATATATTCTCATTCTCACTTTTAAAACAAAAGTCACGCCTCCCTCTTCCTCACCCCATCGCCGTCGTCCCTGAATCTGGTCGGCGTCGTCTCCCCCTTCACTGTCTCTCTCTTCTCTCAATCCTTTTCTCTCTCTAAAGTCGATTGCACACTCAAATCGAGCCCTAATTCCCCCCTAAAACTGCCCGCCTCTTTCTCCCTCTAAATTCCGGCGTCGCCGCCGTCCTAAGGGCGGCGTTGCTCCGCCTCATCTCTGACTCCCTCTTCCATTCCTTAATTAGTTCGATTCTGTTTCCACTTCTTAAACCCATGAGAATTCTCCATTCGAAGCAATTAATACAAGAGCCCTAAGATTTCTTTTTCCTATAACCCGTTGACGTTCCTTCTTCTAGACTCCGGCGAAATAGTCGCCGCTGAGCCCTGGAGTTCGTCCACCGTGCCGTCGACCCCCACCCCACCGACGACTTCTCTGTTTTGATACCTTCATTTCTGAATCTGCCGTGATTCTTCCTACACACCTTTGGTAAGTATTAAATTAGTTTCCTAATTTAATAACACGTTTCACTATTTTAAATATAGAATGATTATTATTTTAGAAAAAACAAATTTTGGAAAGAATTTTAACAATGGAAACTTATAACCTAGATTTTTAGCAGAGTTGCCAGAGCAGAGCTTCCAGAGCAGAGGGCCAGAGCCAAGTTGCCAGAGTAGAGATGCCAGAGCAGAGCTGCCAGAGCAGAGATGCCAGAGCCAGAGTTACCAGAGCAGAGTTGCCAGAGCAAAGCTTCCAGAGGAGAGCTGTCAGAGCAGAGTTGACATAGCAGAGCTTCCAGAGCAGAGCTGCCAGAGCCAGAGCAAACCAGAGCAGAGCTTCCAGAGCAGAGGGCCAGAGCCAAGTTGCCAGAGCAGAGATTCCAGAGCTAAGTCATTAAAGTCAGAGCCAGATCCAGAGTCAGAGCTAAGTCGTTAGAGTCAGAGCCAGAGCCAAATCGCCAGATTAGGCCTTAGTTAATTGCATACCTACATTCTTAATCCTCGCTTTTCCGATATTTATAAGTTTTAATTGCATACCTAGATTTTTAGCTATAAATTCCTTAGTTAATAATGATTTACGCTGCATCGTGTTTTTTCAGCCAACACAAGGTACTTTTGTTCTTCTTTTGCTGTGTTTAGGGAGCAAAGCAAACCTTTTGCTGTGTAATTTTAGTGCTTCGTATTTGAATAAAATTTGTTTCTGACTTGTGAAAGATATGTTATAAGCCTTTCGACGGAATATGTAAATTACAGTTGATTGGGGTCCATATAATACCATTTTGAGTTGCCAGAGTAAAGCTTCCAGAGCAGAGTTGCCATAGCAGAGCTTCCAGAGCAGAGCTAAGTCATTAGAGTCAGAGCGGGATGATGAGGACAGAATCCAGCTCAATAATTAGGGGACAACGACCTGACAAGTTATAATCTAATAATAGCCTTAATTAGTTTAATGGCGAGCATGCGGAATAGATGACCAAACGAATTTACTAATTTACCCCGGCCCAACTATAATGCCTATAAATACCTACGATGATGAAATAAAGCACACGCTCTCTCTTTTACTGCTTTAAGAACTCTTCTCTTTCCTTTCTCTCTAGAGTTTGAACTAATAAAATTACATATATAAATAAAATATCTAAATTGTTAGAGTTATGTTTGTTAGATAGTTGACAATTGGAGTCATGGTTGAATATAATTTCATATTTGATGACGGTCTCTCAAACTCTAGATGAGATGATGCTCAAAACTCCAGACGAGATGATGTTCTTTCAAGTTTTAGACGAGATGATTCTCTTTCAAGTTTCAAACAAGATGATGCTCAGAAGTTAGAGGTGATCTGTCAAGTTTGCGACGAGCTGATGCCCACAACTTGGTTGGTCTTAAAACTCCAAATGATACGATGTTCGATAAATCAGTTATGATCTTTTAAATATCAGGCGATATTATTTTCATAATTAGTTATGCTTTTAGAAGTTCGGAATTATATGATACCTATGTCAAATTTATATGTATTTCTACTCTTTTTTTTTCTTACACGTCAACTTTTTATAAAATTTCATATGAAAACTAATGGGTATTTTTATGATCTCAACAAAATTAATAATTTAATTGCTAAAAGTTGTTGACATTAATATAATTTAAAATGTATTACTAATTTAATTTAATTAATTATATAAATAATTTACATAAAAAATTATTTTGTATAATTATCATAAGAATAACATAAAATATATAAATTACAAGAAAATATGTACCCGTCGAATTTCGACGGGTAATACACTAGTATATATTAGGAAGGAGAAACAATTGTAAATTTGACAAGATTTAATTAGGCGTCACACATCTTCATTACTGAAAAAAAAAAGGTACAACTTTAATCACGCTTAGCGTGTAATAATCTGCTGGTCAAAGTTCTTGATATAAAAGCTAAAGGGCAACCATTACAAGCCCGCAAAAAGCCCAAAGAGGGCTAAAATTTTAAGACACGGTTTCTAGTGAAATCCTCCGGCAGTCATAGCCTTGGTCGCCACCGCCTCAGCAGGCGGCGACGGAAGCATCGTGAGGGCCAAAATACCGCTGATGGCGGCGGCCACCGCCCCGACCACGAACGCTGGCAGGTTTCCGCCACCGAAGAGGTCGTCCCACGGCCCACTTGTGACAGAAACCAACATCTGCAGCAAAGGAAAAAATCCAAAAATATTAAAACAGAATCAATCCACACTAACTCATTCCACTACAAAATGTGCTCAAACTTTATACCATGCTCTTTTGATATGATGGCATGATATATTATCTATTCTTTTTTTCGCTCTTTTCTTTGGTAGGATTGTGGGATCCATCTTAATTCACACACAAGTCAACTAGGAAGACAGAGTGGAGAATTTGTGTTGATGCGTTATTGGACAAAAGTGATTAAAATATTACCTGTGGAATAACTATTGCAAGGTTTAGAACTCCAAGTGATAGACCTGCAAATATGATTATAGTTTAGAACAAAGAAATTGGAGGAAAATAATTGATAAGAATATTTTCATTATTTACCTTGTCCTGAACCAGAGTTGCTGGAAAATATAGATGCCAAAGCAAATGGGATGCTGTAAGTTACCTAATCAAGAACAGTATGTCATTAGACGATAAAAAAAATTAGCAATTTTCTTTCTCGTATCTTTAAAAGAAAAAAGAAAGACTAAAGTGGAACAAAGTCATGTGACTTCAAAAGTCAAGAATCTATGCCAACCTAATACAAAACAAAGCAAAATCCAATTTTTTTTTTTCATCTCCATCCCTAAACATCATAGAATGAACTCTTGCCATGTCACACATTCATCATCACAAAATGACCTACCCCCCCCCCCCCCCCCCCCCACACACACACCCACACCCACACCCACATTGAATGTTGGATCATCCAGCTATGAAATGAAGGGATTTTTTTCAAAACTTATCGTATATTAGGATGAAAGATCACTATCATGATCTAACTGTATTACTCAACAACCAACTTTCAAAGCATCCAAAAATTAACTCTAATCATGATTTCTAAAGGACCAAATAAAAAGTAACTAAGAAAATGGCTCTCCCACTCATTTTAGTGTGTGTTTTCCAATAAATTTGCATTACTCTTTTACCGAAAGTCAACATCTCAACCAACCTGCCACCCTTCCAAGAAGCAAAGCAAAATGCAATATTTTTCACCCCCAAAAAACAAAACTCCATGAAATCTTGTCAACTCACACAAGCATCATTACAAACGGAATTTTACAATAATTCTACCCAACTAGAGATATGGCTCAGCCAATTTCTCAATTATAACAAATGTAACCTAATCTTTAATACCAGATTTGGTCATGGTCTGTTTCTTCATTATAATGTTAAAATAATGCCAAAACTACAATTATTATTCCTCACCCAAAAGAAGCAAATAGCTTTTACTTTCTGCAGATTCTCTGTGTATGACTTAATCCTTTACATTAAATTGGCTTAGCATGAGCCAAACAGTAGATATGGATGCTTTGACAATATGGAAAGAAAACAACCAAGATAACCTAATCTTTATTCCTTTTGGTATCTATGGCTATGTGCCAAATTTGGTCATTATCTTGAAATTGTTTCTTATCAAACCATAGCAATCGGTGTGCATTATTCTCTTAATAATAGATGGCAATCATCGCGTACGACGGGTGAATCACATTTAATTCCAATTTTACCATATAAGTAGGGCTGTCTAAATGGTTATCGGATTTTGGGTATCCAATTAACCGAACCAAAATTTTCGAGTTTGGGTATCCAATAATCGAAAATTTCGGGTAATGGATCGGTTTCGGTTATTGTTTTTTTGAAAATTTCGGTTATCGGTTAACCCGAAAAACCGATCAGGTTAACCGAATAACCGAAAATTATTTTATTAATTATTTAATATATATATTATCAATATATCATATATAATATATTATATATTTGTAAATTAATATATAAATATATTTGTAAATTATTTAATATATATATATATATATTGTAAATTATTATATATATATATATATATATATATTATATAATATATTTGTAAATTATACTTGTAAATTTACATATATATTATATATTTACAAATATATTATATATTTACAAATATATTATAAATTTGTAAATTTATAATATATACTGGTAAATTTACAAATATATTATATATATATATATATTTACAAATATATTATATATTTGTAAATATATATTATATATTTGTAAATTTACATATATATTATATATTTGTAATTTCTTTTAGAGTAGATAGAGCAAAAATTATTTGAATTTTATTTTTTAAATGGGTATTTCGGATACCCAAATAACCCAATTGGTTAACCGAAGCGGGTATTGGGTAACCGAACTTCTAAAACGGTTCGGGAACGGTTATTGAAATTTGGCAATTTCGGGTTCGGGTAACCGAAAATTCGGGTACGGGTAACCGAACCCGAACCGATCGACAGCCCTACATATAAGTGTGTTGTGTTGGTCTAGCAGTACAGCGAAGGCGGAAGGTATCATGATAATTCACCATAATGCAATCTTTAAATTTAAATTAATTTAATTACCAAAACATACTGATACATTATTTCTGAAGCAGATAAACAGTCACTTTTCAAGATAAAGTTTTATTCTTTTAGTCATCACAAAGCTAGATTTTTTTAGTAAAGTGACAAAAGCATTCTTTCCAAAAAGATTATACCATGACGTGATCAAGTAACTGGGGTACTATTTAATCCAAATGACTAAAACATCATACCGCTAATGGTAACTTAATTCACGTGATCGGATAAGTAAATAAATAATAGATTGTATTATTTCAGGTTACTCATAACCCATGTGACCATGTCTAAAGCTGTGATTTTTTAAAATGAAAACGAAAGGAATTATAGTAAAAAAGAAAAGAAATAATCGAATTAGGAATTTAAATGATTACACTTCAAATACAACATAATATTTTGCCCTATTAAAATTGATTAGAATGGTTACACTAATTACTAATTTCATTCTCATCATTATATGCGAGGGAGCTATATATAGAGTCTTAACATCTACGTATTTCATGCAAAAGATAAGCAATCAACAGGAAATTAATAATCACCACAAATTAACAATTCAGATTCAAACACATGCAATCGTTCAAAGAAGTCCAAAAATCCACACATACACAACACAAACTAAATTAATAATAAAATAATTAAAGAAAGAAAATGAAAAACTCACCGAGAGAGGAATGCCGAGGACGGCGAAGAGGGCCAAAGCTCCAATCTTCACGCCCGGCTCCGGCGTCTGCAGCACCCCATCGGCGCCGTACCGCCGCGTGTGGTCCGCCGTTTTGGTGATCACCACGGTCATCGCCAAGCCGACAGCCAGCAGGAAATTCGCGCCGCCCCACAGCTTCTTCACCCCCACAAACCCCCGTGCGCAGAACTGCACCCCCAGCGAGGCCACCCCTAAAACCACCGAGTTCAGCATCAGCCCCAACGCGCCGGCGCGTACGCCACGGTCGTACAGCTTGCCTTCGCCGACCTTGCCGCCGTACACCTCCTTCCCCATCCAATCGGTGTCGAACAGCAGGAAGGGGAACCACGCAATCCAGTTGAAACACGTCACCAGCAGCAGGATCCACATGGGCTTAGGGAGGTCCTTCAGCGCACCGAATAATTCCCCAAACACCGGGATTTTGCCCTTCTTCACCGGCTCCGCCGCCTCCGTTGCCGCCGCGGCGGGCTCCTCACGGACGAAGGTGAGGGCGAGGACGGTGAGGATTAGTAGGAGGGCGATGGAGATGAAGAAGCAGCTCTTGAGATTGGCGCAGTAGACGTCGCAGGCGTGGGTTTTGGAGAAGGGAAAAATCCTGTAGAGGTGGGTGTAGGAGCCGGCGGCGTAGCCGAGGACGTTTCCGACCGCCATGAAGAAGGAGAAGAGCGCGTTTGATGTGCTCATTCTCCGAGCTTCTCCGCCTGATAAATCCGCCAGCAAAGCCCTACATGGCCCCTGCAAAAACATCGCCGATTACATTAACGACATAATCCATGCTCATCAATCATCATTAAACCCTAAAAAAGGGGGAAATTTTACATAAATGCCAGCGATCGATATAGTCTATGCTCCAGATTGAAATTGAATTAGTGAAAACATAAGCACAATTCAATTTCTACCTGCAACATGTTATTAGCAACATCGAGGATCCAGAATCCGACGACGAAAACGGCGATGGCCCTAGGCTTAGGGCCCTTGCCGGAGGGATCGCCGCCGGCGTGCCCCAAATCAGCGGCGAACCCGATGAGGAAGACCGCCACAGCGACAAGAGCCGCTCCGGCGGCGATGAAGGGGCGGCGCCGTCCGAAGCGGGAGGTGCAGTTGTCGCTGTAGTATCCGACGATGGGCTGCACAATCAGACCGGAAATCGGGCCGCACAGCCAGATGAAGGCCGCCCACGTATGGGGGATTCCCAGCAGCTGCACATATGGAGTCAGGAGGGAGAGTTGTAGGGCCCACCCGAATTGCACTCCGGCGGCTATCGACGCCACGAGAAATATTATTTTGATTGGCGCCGCCGCCGCCGGCGGCGGCTGCTGTATCTCCAGAGAAGATGGAGCGGTGTTTTTAGCTTCGCCTCGGACCTCCATTGAGCGCTATCTATCAATGTCTCTCTCTCACTAGATACAATTTTCTCTCTCTATATATGTATATATGTATATATGCATGCGTATGTACAGGATTGTGGGAGAGAAGTACTGGTGGATTCTGAAACAGAATGGGGGCTTTTATAATAGTTTTGGCGGGTAACGGAGGGGTGGTGGGGGTGGGGGTGGGGGGTGCTTATCCATTTATCCATATTGATATCGGAAAAGTAAAAAAGATGTAAAAATTAAAGGGCGAAAATTGAAGGTTAATTTTTTAAATTTTCGCAGCTTTGTACGTTAATAAAATCAGATTGGGGTTAGGCTGAAATTAATGATGGAAAGTAGGCAAGACAGTTAGACTTGTCTTCTACTTTTTTCAAAAATAGAATGTCTAAGAGCATCCACAATGCTTGCACCCATAGTGGGTGCAATACCATGGGTCCCACTTCTATTGCACCCACTCCCACAATGGTATTGCACTCACTATGGGTGCAATAGATTTTATTTTATTTTTGAATTAGTTTTATTCTAGTTTCCATTTTACAATAATTAAGAAATTAAAATTTCATTGAATTAAAATTCAAATCCTACATTGTTAGAAATAAAAGAAATACAAGAAATTAAAATCCTAAATTACTTAAATTAAAACAAACATAAAATAAAAAATCCTAAAAATCTACGGGATGTTGTGTCGTTTTTTTATCTCCGCCACCTTGCACATATGAAACGCCAATTCGTCGGGATTCATTTGAGAGGTGTCCCGGCTCATCAACATGCTATCGGCGAGGTCACGTTGAACTTGGGAGAACGTTTCCATTGCATTCACCATATTCGCCATGTACCCGAGAGCTTTTTGGTTATCCTCCGACGTCTCTTCGGCCTTTTTCTTGCCTTTCCGCTTGTCTCTCTTGGCCGCCTTTTGGCCTTGGGGCCGGGTGGAGATAGAGGCGTCACTAGAAGTCGTTGTGGGAAGACCGTCGGACCCCTTTGATCGTTTGTCCGAATGGACATCGGAGTGAACATCCCCGCCAAGACTTGAAAATTTCTTCGACTCGCGCAAGATCTTCCATGCATGCGAATACCGGAACGGAACACGGTACTCGGCTAGCCACATTGCCTCTGCTTGCTCCAGGATTTGAATATCACTCATGCCTGATTTCCATTGATCGTGGCATTTTTTGTGCATGGCCTCAAACCTCTTCGTATCCTTCGACACCCGTTGAAAGTGAGATTTGATTTGCGTGACGTCGCGTGAAATAGATCCTTCGGGCCTTTTAGCGTTGTACTCGGCGCAGATGGAGCCCCAAAACTTCGCCCCTTTTTGATCGGCACCCACCACAGAGTCGTGGGTGTGCTCGCAATACAAACGGCAAATTAGCACCGTTTCTGCCGGATAATAGTTGCTACGTTTGGATGCCGCCGGCATAGAAGCAATCTCCTCCACGTCGGGCTCGGGCTCGGCAACGGCGGCAAACCGGGGGTTCAAATTGGTGCCCGCCGCTTGAAAGGCATTGGATTCTTGCGTGAACGGCGAGAATCCTTGCCTGGAAGCATTTGATTCGCCGGGGGATGGATTTTGAGGATGTTCACGCCAATAGTTGCTCCAATCGCCTTCCATTGTTATTTGTTGAAATAATTTAGAAGATGAGGGGAATGGATGAATGAGGAGAATGGATGAATGATAGATGATGAAGAAGAGAATGAGGTTGTATATGTATATATAGAGGGAGTATAGAAATTACAAAAAAAAAAAAAAAAAAAAAATCAGCAACGGAAAAAAAAAAAACGGTCCAAAAAACGGCTAGTTTTTAATTTTTTTTTTTTCGGCCGAAAAGGGGCGCGTGTTTTACACGCCCCCTCCATCGCACCCGAAATCGGCGAGTGCGTAGCTTCGCCTCCCTCCTTCGCCCCCTCCTTCGCACCCGGGTGCGGCATCGCTGGTGGGTGCGATAGGCCGGGTTCGATCCGGCCATCGCACCCACCATTGTGGATGCTCTAATAGCACGGTTACAAATGTTTTCAATTTATAAATATAAGTGATCTAATTCTTGTGAACATCTTATAGATAGGGCTGCTTATTTGGATATTGGATATTGGTTATATCCGAATCGAATGAAACCCATCGGTTATCGGAAAATTGATACTCAACATTTGGTTAAATGATACGATTATGGGTATGAGTATTGAGATTTTTTGGTTATCGGATATACCCGATAACCGATTGGGTATACCCGTTTAACCGATTTAATTAATTTTAAAATTATAAAATATGATTTTATTAGTATAAATATATTTAATTTGATATTTATAATATAACTACAACTTTACGTGAAATGAAATGTATCAATTTAAAAACTAATAATTAAATAAACTTATGAATAGTCAAAGTATAATAGAATAATCAATAATAAACTTTTAAACTCTATTAAAATATTAACTCAACTCAATGAAATCATTAACTTGTTCATCGCATCATCACACACACGAGGAATCACGAAGATGAATTGATTAAATAAGTTCTACCAAATAGCTACAATTTAACATAGCTAATTTTTTTTAATGGTATTTCGGTTATCCATTTAACCGACTCATATAACTCGCGTCTCATTTAACCGATAACCGAATATCGTTTGGGTTTGGGTACGGATAACATAAATGCTAAATTTTGGATACGGTTACCCAACCCGTTCATCACCCCTATTTATAGATGACCTCAATTTTTCTTTTTCTTTTTTTCTTTTTGAGTAATTATATTTAAAGTTTTTACTCGAACTATTTGCTGCAAATGTTTAAGTTCGATTAATGCTGAAGTCTAGTAAGTTAGTTTCTACTTTGGATATTAAATGTTTTATTACGTCTTTTCCACAATTATTGATTTTTCAGAATTTTTATATAATTTGCAGGATAGAGTCCATTTAACGAGTCTTTAAAGAAAATAGTTTTATAACTTATGAAAATTTTACTTCTCATGTTCGTGTTTTAACTTCAATTAATTATTGGCTCTTATTAATATTGGTGGAAATTTAATTTGTCATAATACTGTTCCCAACATCATATTCAACTAATAGTCCTCCCTCCGTCCCGTTCCATATGCGTAGGCTTGTTTTCCTTTTTTGAATGTCCTATTTATATAGGCTTGTTTCCATAAAAAGTAATGTTTTTTTACTCATTTACTATTATATCCCTATTTAATTTTTTAATTTACTCCCACTTTAATACATCATTAAATAATAAATATGGGCATACTAGGAAATTTACTTAAATATTTTCGTTTCCAATGATTTTTCTTAATCTTTGTGAAAATCCCAATCAGCCTATCCATATGGGACGGAGGGAGTATATCCATTCGAGCAACACTGATAATGTATCTTATCAACACCTAATTCTAAGTTACGAGTTTTACCTAGTATTCGAGCGTAAAAATGGAGAGAAACAGTTGAATTGCTGAGAGAATAAGTTTGCAGTAGTATTGAGTAAAGAGCACGTAGTTTACATGAGGGGATGCATGGGGTATTTATAGGACACAAGTTAGGGGTAAAATAGTAATTTCATCTCTGAGGACATGCTCCCCGCGTGGTCAAGGGCATAGTAGTAATTTTGCCCGTAGGCGGGCGATTCCTCTGCTCTGGCGCGTGGACAAATCACCCTTCTGTCCATAGTGACTTCTCTAGCGAAAGTCATTCCTCTGGCGAGGACTGTTCCTCTGACCCTAGCGATTCCTCTGTCCGAGTTCATTCCTCTGCTCCGCATATATTACTCCTCATCAGCTACTCCCCCCTCTGGTCTGACTAGTTCGCTCTGGAGCCGAGTGACTAGTCAGAGTGTTCGCCCGCGTGGCTGACGTCATCTGCATTAAATGCCTGCCCTTTTGCAGTATGCTTTTCCGCATCTCGAGGTTACTTTTTTAATCTTTGCGTCTTTTCGTAGAAATCCTTGACCGTCGATCCTCTTCCCAATGCCACGTGTCATCCATCCCGCTATGTTGCTGTTGCCCGCGTAGGTTATACTTAGCAGTTTCGAATTTTTACCCTTCATCTTCTTTCGTTCTCACTTTGAACCTTTTCGATTGTTCTCTCAATTTCCGGCGATCCTCCATCTTCAACTCCGGCGTATTCCCCGCGACTTTCCCCCTTCAGACCCTTCCGCAGACTTTAAAGAGAATTTAACCTAGGTAAATCGCATATCCTCCTTCCCCGGTACTTATATTTAGTGTAGGTTGTCTATTTTGATTTTGTTGGTGCTCTGATTAAGCTTGAAACCCTAAAGTCTTTCGTCCATGGCTTCCACCTCCGGCGTCCCACCTGTTTTTTCCCCTTCTCCTCCGGCTTCTCCTCCGGCTTCTCCCCATTCCCAGAATCCTCCAGACCTTCCAACTCCTTCCACCCTTCCAAACCCCCAAGGTTCATCGGCTTCTACCGAAACTCCTCCACCCACACCCAAAATGCCTAAGTCCGTTCTCGATTCTAACTAGACATTGCGGGCTTAAATAAGATGGTAGAAAAATGTAAGAACCCCCCTGGACTAAGATTTGAACTCCAATCAAAATCTCTAGAGCCCCTTCACCGGATGCAAATAAATATTGTGGCCATCTGGCGAGCCCAGGTTGAAGCTGGCCTAAGGCTTCCTCCTCCTCCACTCTTAGTGGAGGTTTGTAATCATTTTCGCACCCCCTTCTACCAAATAGCCCCCTCCGCCCTTCGGAGGTTATTTTGCTTTCACATTCTCTGCAAAGTTCACGGTGTTCAAGACACCGCAAAATTGTTTCTTCAAACCCAATCCCTCAGATTGCAGGGCGGCCCTGTGTACAGTTTTGCCGCTCGCAAAACCTATCCCACCACCTTCCTTAATTCCCTCAACTCCCATGACAAGGACTTTCTGTCATTTTACTGCTTCGTGGTAACCTCCGAGGGTTCTTGGCGTCAGTATGGTGCCCAAGAATTAAGGTGGCATGGAACTCGAACCCAATATAAGCCTCATTCCCTTGGAAACCCTAGTGATTTTGATCTAGGGGTAATAGGTTTCCTCAACATCCTTAATAGGGAGGAGCCCTTCCCCTGTAAAGAGCTGACTGAAAGTAATTCGGCCTTAGCGGCCAATGACCTATTTCCTCTGTTTCCCCGCACATCTATAGGTAAAATCAAGTGTTAGTAAGTATGTGTAAATTGCAATTATCTTGATTTTAGTAATATGACTTTGTTTGTTTGTAGGGATGTCGTGGAGACAGAAATGCCGGGACACACTTATAGCCAATCGTCCCTCTGGTAATGGGGGGCAACGCTCCGGTGACACCAGCTCCAGGGCAGACGCGCCGGCGCAACCCGCTGGCTCTGGGGCGGACACCTCCCGAACGGTGTCAGACGCTGCTGAGGCGATCACCCTTATTCAGCGCTTCCCCCCGGGCAAGGGGAAGGATATGGAGGTCCTGGGGTTGTTCAGTTCGGACAGCCAGAGGGTCGGCGGCTCGGGCTCTGGCTCTGGCCGAGTAGAGGGTGGATCCGCCACTTTTGGGGGCATCATCCCCATGGTGGATATTTCTGAAGATGCCACTGCTCCCGGAGAAGTCCAAGATATCCCCACTCCTGCATTCACCAGGAAGAAGAGAAAGGGTGCCCTGTTGGCCCTTGCAGAGAAGAGAAGAAAGGAAAGCCTGCGAAAGGGGAGCAGGCTGGTGGATGATGAGGAGGGTCCGCCAGTAGGTGAAACGGAGACCACCTCCGTGGATGCTGAGGAGGGCAATCCCCTGGCCCTGACCGCAGAGGCATCAGAGGCCTCTGGTTCCAAACCAGTCTCGTCCATGATGGGGCGAGAGCTCGTTCGCAAGTTACTCACCCAGATCCATCCCAAGGATCGGGAGGTGACCAGGAAGATGAGGCGGGCGAGACTGGCCAGCAGCCTCGGCCAATTGTGGATTCAGGTACCCTACATTCGTCCTTACCTTAGCAATTTTGTTATTTTACCTTTTGATTTCTCTGCTCTGATATTTTCCTTTTGCGTTTCTGCAGATGGAATCCCAAGTTGGGGAGGCAATCCAGTGCATCGATGATTACGATGCACTGGAGAAGGACCTGAAGAAGGAGAGAGAAGAGCAAATGAAGCGTGACCAGGAGGTCACAGGTATGGTGGAGCGCTTCAGCCAGGCTGAGGCGGATGCCGCGGCGCTGCGGGCCCGGGTCGATCAGCTGAAGGTAGAGAAGGCCTCCCTGGCCTCTGAGCTGGAGAGGGCCAAAAGAGAAGGATACGATAACCTTGTCTGGTTCCGGATGCGGTACCAGGCAGAGTACAGAAAGTCCAAGCGCGGCTGGAGTTCGGCTTGTGAAGGTGCCCTGAACCGAGGCTACGTGCTAGGTGCTCGGGACCAGCGCCTAGAATTCTTCATCTCTTCCCGGGGCCAGCAGTTTCTAGACTTGATGCTGGAGGGTACCCTGGCGGCCTTCCAGAAGACACCGGAATATCTGGAACGCTTTTCCCAGCTTTTCGCCCATGTAATCAAAGAAACGGCGATGAAGACGGCGGAAGTGCTGGGGGCGTCAGCGGAGCAGGCTGCTGCTCTGGATCTAGAGGCCTTGATGGATAACATCAAGGACGAGGATCTGAATTCCCTGCTGGGCATTACTGCTGAATCTCCGGAGAAGCCTGCGTGGTGGTATCCGGTCCTGGAGAAAGCCCTTCCCCAGTTTGCTTTTGGGGTTTGCTCTGACCCGGTGCTGACTACTCTCAAGTACCGGCCCTCCTTCTGCAATTCCTTGGCAAAATTTGTGGACCAACTGAGGGGTCAAGCTGGTACTAGATGTTTAGCCCTATTTTGTGATGAATTTCTGGGTGTTTACGTGTTATATTGACTTTTATTTTGGTCTCTTTCACTTAGGAGTTGACTGATTTGAGCTTTTGTGCTAATTTTGTTGTCTCAGGATTTTACGCTCAACTTGATTGATATGTGGACAAAAATAAAGTTAGAATTTAGTTGATTGGTCTGCAAAGGAATCTAAGTTCGTCTCGATACGAGTTCGTAGGCGAAAAAGGATCTAAAATCCGACTTGAAACGAGGGAGAACGGACCAAAACAAAAACGCTGCGCATTGCAGTGGACGGTGGCTGCCGTGAGGCGGCGGCCGCCGTGCCCATTCTGCGAAAGGCATAGACGGCGCCGCCGCAGAATGGGCACGGCGGCCGCCGTCCGGACGGCCATGGCCGTCTGCGCAAGCTGACAGTTACGTTTTTGAGGGTTTAAAACCCATTTTTTTAGGGTTTTGGCCCCCATTCTCGACCCATCCAGCCTCCAGCTCCATTTTTACTTTATTTCTTAGAGTTTTGGTAGGGAGAAACACATTAGAAACTCTCGGATTACGCTAGATCATCGTTTCCTTTAATCAATTGTAAGTTCTATCTTTTGAATTATCGAATTCTACAAGTTTTCTTGGTTGCTCTTTTCCTAGATAATTGAACACGTTTTGATAATGATATTTAGCATTGATTTATGCTTTGTTAATCTTATTGCCTAGTTAGTATAGTTAGATTGTTGGTTGATTTGTTAGAGTAATACTCCGTTGAAATTGTGTTGTTTTTCGTTTACATGTTCCTTAGGATAAATCATGATTAGTGTTTGCCATAGATTTGTATGCTTGTTTATTTCCCTTGCCTAGATAATTATGGCTTTATGATTTTGGATTTAATTATTGCTTTCTAGATTGTTAGATTAGAACCCTAGTTCTTTTTGTTGTCTTATTGTTTTCTTTGCCTGCTTCCTATCTTTCGCCTAGATAGATTTATATGCTTTATTTTAATTATGCATTAGTTAATCGGAGAGAGAGTGTCAGACCCAACCTTCTGATTAGAGTGTTTAGGTTTATTTCCTATTTTCTATGCGTAGCATGATCAGAGCCCTGTTTAGCCTTCCTTGAGAGACGACTTGGGTTAGCTTATTACACTAGGACGACCTCGTACGATTGCGAGTCAATCCCTTAGGTGTTTTGGGTTGAGTCAAATTTTGGCGCCGTTGCCGAGGAAGACTTTAGGCATTTGATTGTGCTGCTTTGTTTTCCGTGTTTATTTTATTTTTATTTTTGTTCGGTTATTTTCTTTCTCCCACCGGTGCGTTTGATCTATTTTGTTGAGTGTTGTGTTGCTAGGGAGTTAAAGTCTTAACAGGAATTTGGCATTCTACTTGACAACACTCACTGTGCACGCGAGGTGCTTGAAGCCTAGGAGAGGGTGCCGAGCCTTTTTTGTCTAGCGTTGGAGTTTAGAAGATGGCAGGAAGAAATTTGCAGTACATGGGGGGATTTTACCCGGCCTGTCATAGAGGCCACGAACTCAGCTATTGTGCTCCCCACTGCAGTCAGGAATTACAACCTGAAGCCCAATGATTCAAGTATGCTCCCCCTCTTTTATGGGCTGCCGAATGAAGATGCCTTGCAGTTTATCCGGGACTTCTGCGCCCAAGTGCAAACTTTTCCACTGTTGGAGATCACAGAAGATCAGCTGAAGCTTAAATGTTTCCAGTATGCACTTAAGGATCTGGCGAGGATGTGGCTGCTATCTCTGCCACCCAACTCCATAACCACTTGGGGGGAGGCGTGTGAGAAGTTCATGCTGAAGTACTACCCGAATCACAAGACACAGGATATCAGAGCTCAAATCATGAACTTCATCCAAGGAGCGGACGAGCCTTTTCATGAGGCTTGGGAGAGATTTCAAGAACTTCTCCGCCAGTGCCCGCAGCACCAACTGACCACTGTGATGTTGATGCAACTTTTCTATGATGGGCTGGTACAGACTGCTCAATTCATGGTGGACAGCACGGCAGGAGGTAACATCGCTAGGAAGACCGCCGACGAGCTTAAGGAGATTTTCAAGACCCTAGCTGAGAGCTCACAACAGAAATCAGTCCGTGGAAGGAAGGCTGAGGCCAGTGCAGTGGCACCCCAGTATGAGCTGCAGAAGCAGGTGGCAGAAATTATGAGAGAGGTGCAGCAGTTGAAGATGAGTAGGGTAGAACCACCTCGCACCCGTGAGCCTAATGTCGAGAGTTGTAGCATATGCGGCGAGTATGGCCATGGAGCCAACGAGTGTCATAGGATGGACGAGCGTACCTATGAAGGAGGAGTTGAAGTCTTTGCTGCACAAGGGTATTCGAGTAGGCAACACCAAGGTCACATGCAAGGACATGGGCAGAGTTCTCAATTTTGTCAAGTCCAGTAGCCTGTGGGTTATCAGAACCAACATCAATTGTACCTATCCCCGCAGCAGTTCCCCATGCAACAAGGGAATTTCCAGCAGCCGCAGCAACTCTACCCACCTCAGCAGCACCAACCTCCAGGCCTCTTATTTGAAGATCAGATGCAAGCTTTCATGCAAGCTAGCAAACAGGCGATAGAGGCTCAGAGTGCCACCATCAAGCGCCTCGAGACTACAGTTGGGCAACTAACAGGAGCCTTGAATCAACTGCAGCAACAACAGCCAACTGGGAAGTTCCCAAACCAGGACAAGCAGCCGCATCAAGCTCATGCCGTGGCGGTAGTCAAGGAAAATGCCCCAATAACCATGGGGAAATGGAGAAGCAAAACCGTGGAAACAATCAAGGCTACCCAATGCCCCAGTGAGCCACTGCCACCTGTCACTGTTGTACTAGACCAACCACCACCCAAGCAAGGAGATCCAGGTAGCTTTATTTTTTATATTAGCTTAGGTGGGGTTGAAAAGGTTTTGGGAATGCTTGATTTGGGCGCGGCAGTCAATTTGATGCCGCTTGATATTTTTGAGAAATTGGGTAATAAAGAGCTGAAATACACGAATATGAAGATAGAGCTAGCTGACGGCTCTATTAGCAGCCCACGGGGCCTTGTTGAGGATGTTGAGGTTGTTGTGAGGGGGATTAGAGTTTTGGCTGATTTTGTTGTCCTTGATGTGGGAAAAGGGATTAGAGGAGAGAATGGGCATCTTCTTTTGCTTGGCCGACCTTTTATGGCCACCACCCATACTCGTATTGACGTGAGTACTGGAAATTTGAGTATGGCGGGGGCAGGGAGGTCTGTAACTTTCTCTATTTTTGATAAGAAATCTCCTACTCGTACTCCCTTATTGCAAAACTGCTCTTATGTTGAGACTTTTGATATTTTGGATGAGGACTGTATTGTGCAGGATTTTCTTTATAAGTTACAGGAGGAGGACGAGATTGTGGAGGAATTCCTTGCTAACTTGCAGGATGAGGCTGACATTGAGCAGGAATTTCTGGATAAGCTGCAAGAGGAAGATGATATAGAGCAAGGCTTTCTGTGTGCCTTGCTACTGGAAGAGAAGCTTGATGAGGTTGTGTCACTCGATCTCGCTGGATGTATGGATAGAAGGCCATCTCATGATATGAGCATGGAGCGCTCATTAGGAGGACCCGCAGCTGCAATTCAAGAAGATGTGTTTACACAGGCACTTAAGCAGCTGACGCTTCAATCGGATTTTGGTTAAGGGATCCTTTTAGTCGGGCTGGCGACTTAAAAACTAGCGCTGCATGGGAGGCAACCCATGTTTTTCTTGCTTTCCTTTGTTTTCTTTTTTCTTTCGTTTTGTTCAGGTTTGTGTTTCTGTTTTTTCTGTTATTTGGTGCAAGTTAGTGCGTTGGAGATTGTTTGTTCTATGGATGAGAGATAGGCAGACATCGTGGGAAACTACGGGCTCGTCACTTGGATTGATATTCAGGGAAGTTTTTCTCTTTCACCCCTCTTTTTGCGAGCACTGAGGACAGTGCTAGATTTTAAGTGTGGGTGGGTGTTTGTTGATCCTATGGGTGCATTTTTGTTGTGTTTTTGGGCTTTCTTGTGTGGGGTAAATGGTCTCCTTTATCTTGATTGTTGCTTGGCTTCAAGTAATAATGCACACTTTGATGATTTGTTCACAAGTAAATTTCATGAATTGTGTTGGCTTGGTTGCTATCTTTGTCTCTCAGGCTATGCATATTCCTCACTTGATGTAAGTTGTTTAATGTTTTGGATGCAACACCCTTATGAGCTATTCTTGACGTGATTTGTCCGGTAGATGCTAGAGGGAGTGTTTTCATTGTGATAGCCTACGATCTTATCCCTTGAGTTTGAATGTTGGTTTGTTGTGATGTTTTCTATAGCTCTGGGTCTCTGCTCCTCTGACGGTAGTGTTATGAGCATGGAAAACCACGTGAGAACATTTTGGATTACCTCCAAAAGTGTTGATCTCACGAAAATTGGCCCATCTATTGATAATGGAATAACATCACCTTGAAAAGAAGTATAAAATTAGATTTGGTTTGATTTGTTTATCATCTTCAAGGAAAATGGGATTTGATTATAAAAGCAATCACATTAGGAAATTCACCCCTAGCGGAGAATCGGGTCTGATCGAATTGAATTGTATCATGTGGTTGTTGCTTCTTAAAATCTTAACAATAAACATCTCGTGAGTAATGTAAATGACTAAGAGACTTAGATTGGCTGGAGATGTGAATGGTGAGGAAGTTTTCTTGTGAACTATCATTTTGTGTCGTGACTTTGCTTGAGGACAAGCAAAGGATCAAGTGTGGAGGGGTTGTTTAGCCCTATTTTGTGATGAATTCCTGGGTGTTTACGTGTTATATTGACTTTTATTTTGGTCTCTTTCACTTAGGAGTTACTGATTTGAGCTTTTGTGCTAATTTTGTTGTCTCAGGATTTTATGCTCAACCTGATTGATATGTGGACAAAAATAAAGTTAGAATTTAGTTGATTGGTCTGCAAAGGAATCGAAGTTCGTCTCGATACGAGTTCGTAGGCGAAAACGGATCTAAAATCCGACTTGAAACGAGGGAGAACGGACCAAAACAAAAACGATGTGCATTGCAGTGGACGGTGGCCGCCGTGCCCATTCTGCGAAAGGCATAGACGGCGCCGCCGTCCCACGGCGGCCGCCGTCCGGATGGCCATGGCCGTCTGCGCAAGCTGGCAATTACGTTTTTTAGGGTTTAAAACCCATTTTTTTAGGGGTTTGGCCCCCATTCTCGACCCATCCAGCCTCCAGCTCCATTTTTACTTTATTTCTTAGAGTTTTGGTAGGGAGAAACACATTAGAAACTCTCGGATTACGCTAGATCATCGTTTCCTTTAATCAATTGTAAGTTCTATCTTTTGAATTATCGAATTCTACAAGTTTTCTTGGTTGCTCTTTTCCTAGATAATTGAACACGTTTTGATAATGATATTTAGCATTGATTTATGCTTTGTTAATCTTATTGCCTAGTTAGTATAGTTAGATTGTTGGTTGATTTGTTAGAGTAATACTCCGTTGAAATTGTGTTGTTTTTCGTTTACATGTTCCTTAGGATAAATCATGATTAGTGTTTGCCATAGATTTGTATGCTTGTTTATTTCCCTTGCCTAGATAATTATGGCTTTATGATTTTGGATTTAATTATTGCTTTCTAGATTGTTAGATTAGAACCCTAGTTCTTTTTGTTGTCTTATTGTTTTCTTTGCCTGCTTCCTATCTTTCGCCTAGATAGATTTATATGCTTTATTTTAATTATGCATTAGTTAATCGGAGAGAGAGTGTCAGACCCAACCTTCTGATTAGAGTGTTTAGGTTTATTTCCTATTTTCTATGCGTAGCATGATCAGAGCCCTGTTTAGCCTTCCTTGAGAGACGACTTGGGTTAGCTTATTACACTAGGACGACCTCGTACGATTGCGAGTCAATCCCTTAGGTGTTTTGGGTTGAGTCACTAGCTCTCGGGGATTCGAGCAGTACAGCATGGAGCCCCCTTTGACCTCTGGCCTTGCGGCCTCCGCCTTTGAAGATCCCGCTTCCTCCTCCGCAGCTGTGGATCAGCTATATGCCCTGTACAAGGATGACAAGCAATATACCAAAGAGGCATTGAAGCTGTTGGACATAGAACAACGTTTACGCGAGGTGGGCGATTCGGACAACTTGCCGATGTTCGAGGAAGGGGGTCCCTCTGGCGAGGCTTCTGACGCTGCAGCTGATCCTGTGGTTCCAGACTCCACTGCTCCTGCTCCTCCCTCCTAGCCGACTTTGCTATCTCTTCCCTCCCTCTGTACACTTATAATTAAAAGTTTATTTGTAAATGTTTTACTACTCTTGAGTAATGTACAACTTTATCGGGCTTGATCTATTAATAGATTCCTTTTGTCATTTCTCCTTCGTATTGTTTCGTTGCTATTGTTCTGTTTTTTGAATTGGGTGTGAACTGTATCCTGGTGCTCCGAGGTGTAATTTGTTTGTTTCCTTTGCATAAGCTTTGGGTTTCAATTTTTTGTTGAAGTATTTGTGATTCCTCTGGCTAGCTTTTTTCTGGACGGTTCCTTTGATTATGGCGAAGTTGGTAGTTATATTCCTTCTATGTGATTCCTCTAGATGATTTGTTGGAATTGTTGCGATTTCTCTGCCTTCCGTGGCTCTGACCTCTTCTCAGCATGCCCTGCCTTAGCTTGCTCCTTCGTTGTTCTGACTCTTCCTTATATGTGTTTCTCTAACCCTTCCTTTCTGAGTATCCCTCTGATGCCTCATCTCTGGGCGCTCCTCTGACGTTTCCCTGCAAGCCATTCCTCTAGCGCCTTCCTTCTGGGTGCTCCTCTGACGCTTCTCTTCTAGGCGCTCCTCTGACGCCTCCCTTCTAGCTATTCCTCTGACGTTTTCCTTCTAGGCATTCCTCTGCCGCTTCCCTCTTTAGGCTGGAATACTCTGCGCGGAGCCTAGCTGGTCATAGGCACCCAGCTAACTTTCGCGGCTTACGATTTAAATAGTAACCCTCTGCACGGAGTTTGGATGATCCAGGGGATGCGTCCGACTTTCGTGGCTTACGATTGAATCAGTAACCCTCTGCATGGAGTTTGGATGATCCGAGGGATGCATCCGACTTTCGTGGCTTACGATTGAACAGTAACCCTCTGCTAGGAATTTTTTTTACTCATTTACTATTATATTCCTATTTAATTTTTTAATTTACTCCCACTTTAATACATCATTAAATAATAAATATGGACATACTAGGAAATTTACTTATATATTTTCATTTCCAATGATTTTTCTTAATTTTTGTGAAAATCCCAACCAGCCTATCCATATGGGACGGAGGAAGTATATCCATTCGAGCAACACGAATTTCCGGTTTCATTTAAATTAGTAAATATTTTCGGTTTATTTATATCCCAATAATCTTAATTAAAATTGTGTGAATGGAAGGTTTATTAAATACTAGTACGGGAAAATTCAAAGATTTTAAAATTTATTACCTTAATTAAGTAACAATGATGAAATGTGGAAAATTTAAAAATATATATGCGCGCTTGCATATTTTTTTTCTTCGAGTTATATATCAGTCAGATAATATTAAATAATTCGGAGTATATAGTATTATATTATGGGGTTTTTGCCCCTAAATACCTAAACTATGACCAAATTCTAGTTTATAATACCACCTTTAAATTCTACCTCACAATACCTCACCTTTCAAATTCTTCTGAAATCTCCCATGTCCAAATTATGGATATTCGAAAAATTACCCCATTATAAAAATTATTGCATTTGGACCCCTAAAACCTTTGATTAAAGACATTGTATACCTAAAAGAAAGCTTGAATGGTATATCGGCTGGAAACTTTCCTCGTGCCCGATAGATTACTCTGTAATCTGGGTCTGGACTATGAGACAATGCCACGTACTTTTAAGCAAAAAACAGTTTAAAAGATCCTTGTTGAAAATGGTATCAGAGCGGGTTTTTATAGAGGAATTATATTATTTTTAATTTATTTTATGATTAACCCATATGGGAGGAGACTCCATTGAAAATTATGGATCCGGACGAGTGTCCGAGATGTGTACGATACAGGAATTCTCTTCAACATTTGGAGGAAGAAACCAGTCGTCTGTTAGGCGATCTCAGATGGAACAATCGAGTCCTCGTTACCAACTTACGACGAGAAGGAGATATCGAGCTTATTCGCGAGATTATCGCGAGTATCCAATTCTACCACGAGAACCTCATGAGATTCGCCGCAACCAGAGCGGCGATAGAACGAAACAGAGACGAGGCCCATCAGTCACACGATTGATGGAACCAAAAAACAAGGCGGGAGTAGCTTATCCAAGCTACCATAAAATCGAGCCAGACTCTTCCGACAATGTCAAATTGCGGGAGATTCAAAAGACGGTGGAATATTACGGCAACAAGCTGTATGAGCTACCAATGGAGATGAGCAAAATATCACTCAAACAAGAGGAAATCCTAACCCTCTTGCGTGATATCCAGAAAAAGGTGGAGGAGATCGAAAGGCGAAAACCATGTTCCGGAAAAATTCGGAATCAATGGTCCAAAGACCCAACGAATCTACCTCTATTTGAGGCAGCACCCAAGGAGTTGCAGCCAAAAGACATAATCCGAATCATGAAAGGCAAATATCATGAATAGCCTTGACAGAATCGGATTAGAAGATCTACAGGAGTTAGCAGAATCTTTTGCTAACCTCAATATGGTTGATCTAAAGATGAACCAAGGAGATGAGGTGCCCAAAACCGAGCCTCAAGAAGGAGAACCGTCAAAGAAGGGACCAGCTCAAGAAGATACAAGCCAGTTCCAACGTACCAGACGGAGAAGGCCTCAGATGCGGGATACTCCTGTAGGAAAGGTCACCTTAGAACCTATCCATCCATATGGATTGATTCTCAACCTCGATGAAGCCAGTTTCAAAGATTGGGAGGGTCTCATCGACGAATGGGCTTCATCATTAAGGGTCGTGGTTGCCACGATTGATTATGATAAAAAATAATTTGCCAAGATCTTCGAAGCAAGTTTGGCAGGCATGGCAAAACAATACTGAGATAAAATTGAGATCCCAGCAAAGGAAGAAATGTTTAGTGGCACGTCAATTTATGACATCATTGAAGTGACTACTAAACAAATTAAAATCCATTTCTTGGGAATGGGTTTTTTCGAAGGATCCGCAGAGGAGAAGCGCAAGAAATATCAACAGGCACTTTACAATCTAAGATTGATGGTGCTAGAGCCAAAAGCTCTCGATGAATTTCTACGCCTGTACACCCTATATGTCCATATGGGGGTAGTTGAAGATCAGAAGGCCATGGACCTCTTTTTCCCAAAGTTTCCAAGTCCATGGAGGGAGATGCTCATCAATGAGTATGTATCACCAGGAGGATATCCACTTGATAGCGCTTCAAGAAGGATGTCTTATGTCCACAAGAAGCTGTCCGAATGGTGCCAGAAGGCAGCGGACCAGAGGAATCTCAAGAGATTGAGGAAACTCAATAAGAAATCCCCATTGATGTGCAACAACATTGATCTTCCAACAGAGATTGGTGCTGAACTGCTATATCAAAGGAGGAGCCGAAAGAAACATAGGTACCAACCCTATGAAAGAAAGTCTAGAAAAATTCTTGGAAGCCAAGAACTATGTGGACCAGACAGAAGGCACGCTCCTACAAATCAGGCCAACGGAGCGGACCATCAAGAAACCAATTCTCAAATCAAAAGAGAATCCCAGCGAGAAAAACTTTCAGGCGTACTCAGGCCAAAGCAAATGAAAGTTTCAAGGATTGCAACTGCTGGTCGTGCGGTGCAAAGGGGCATATCTCTACCAATTGCCCCGACAACGAGAAGAAAGGGATAAAAAGATTCGAATCCACACAGGATATCGAAGATGCTATCTTTTATCAGAATCTGATACCCGTGTATCAGTTTGAAGATATATCCTCTGATGAGAGCATATATGAGCAAGAAGAAGTCTTTAGTTCTGAAGATTCGGAGATGACCGATGGATCAACCGGAGACGAGTCAGACTAAAGAAGAACACGAGGTCCACCACATCCAGAAGGAGGATCAGAATGGATTCACTTGCCATTTTCTGATTCCACAAGAAGAAGTGGTGAAAAAACTCGTGAAGAAACTTAATAGGGAAACTGGAGAGGTACAGACATACCAAGGGTTTTCCAATGGAAGATTGAATCGAGTTTTAAATAGCTTGATTCCATCCAAGAGGAAGCATCATGTCTATTTTGGTGTCACAAACCGAGAAATGGCGCTTCCAATTGAGATTACAAGAAATCAGGTGGAGATCCAGCTGGTTCCAGCCGAAGATATTATGCAGGATCTTAAGAAAATGAAGCCAGAAGTCGCAAGCACGATGAAATGGATTCATATTGGAGCAATTCAATTGGTAATCAAATCGTCCCTCTCCCCAGGGACAGACCAACCAATTGACGTCGCACTTTGCGACAAAAGAATCAGAGATGCTAGAGCATCAGTTCTTGGAGCATTCTCGGGCAATCTCTATGCCAAGAGGATTATAACCGAGTTCTACCCACAGATCGCTTATAATCTACAGGACTCATCCTTCAGCCGAGCCCTGACCCTCTATCAGGACTACAAAAAGAAGGAGCTTATGACGGGAGGAAATAGGCCATACTCACTGACTTATCAAGTCTCGTATGCCTTATCAAATTCCCATCACACGGAGTTATTTCTGGGAAAAGAATTTATTGAAATTCCAGAAATATTCAAGGAGGTTGCCAAGGCAGTCAATCCAAACCGAGTGGAGATTCCTCAGATCGGAGAAATCGACATCGATATTGGAGACAAGCAGCTGCTCAGCCATACCCAGAGTCTCAGATTGGGAGCACCAAGGTTATCATTCCAAGGAAATAGGCTATCTTCAGGGCTTATAACAAGAAGTTTCTCTCATTCGTATGAGAGAAGGGCAATTCAGGAAGCACCAGTTCTGGACATGAGAGTCAAGCTCAAATGTCCCGAAGGATGGAGAAAAGTTTCCACAAGATTTGATACAACGAGCAAGGAGAACAAGTTTCCTTGTAGTTCGTTGTATTATTTGGCAAATCCAGGAGACAACCGATACATCGGAACTCTGGAGGTTGGAGGTTTTGAAATTCAGACCGAAGGCCAAGCCGGACAAGAAGCGGACGTCCTGATCTTAGGACGAGATTTCCTTGACAAATATAAACCATGGTCATGGAAATCAGGAGGAATGGAGATCACAATTGGACGCCAAAGAGTGATGATCCAATGACAAGTCCATTCTCAATATACATCTCTGTAGGGATGTTATATGAGAAATTCAAAGCAGAATATTTTGTTGCTTACGTGGATTCAGGAGCAGGAATCTGTACAGCAAAACGAGGAGTCTTTCCAGCAGAAGTGGAAGAAGATCTACCTCGAATTGCAGGAAGGAATTTCTCCAAAAGGATTTTACTCTTATCAAATGGAGTAAAACAAACAGAAATATTGATTGGCGGAGCAGGACAGACACCTTGGTACAAGGTCAAGACTCCACCAATTTATTTCCATGATACCGGAGCAGATATATTATTCGGAAATAAATTTCTGCAAAGCTTCAAGCGGTATATACAAGACAATGAAGCCAGGAGGCTAGTGTTCACAACCAATTGTGATCATAAGATCATTGTGCAGAGGCTCAATGGAGCTTTTCATCGTAATTCCGCAGCAAGCGTGGTGATGATGGCAGACTCCGGAGACCACAAATGAAGGATCAACGGAGATTCGGAGAAGTTTTGCTCAAATGTAGAACAGAGGGATTCCCAGATCTCTCCGAGGAAGAAATTCAAATCCTCAAAGTCTCCCTGATATCACACCAAGATATCAAGGAAGAAGAACAGGTGTCCATTGCCGACGTCAAAAGGAGGATTCAGAAGTGTTACCATGAGAATCCTTTGGCATGGTGGGACAAGAACCAGCTCAAAGCTACCTTGAAAGTTAAAACTGGAAAGGAGCATGAGTTTGTAAGGTTCAGACCTATCCTGATGAACACTCAAGATCAACAGGATATGAGGAGCATAATCAAGGAACACCTTGATTTGAAGCTGATCGAACCAGGGAAGTCGCCTTACAGCAGTCCTGGATTTCTGGTGAAAAATCATGGGGAGATCAAGCGAGGAAAGCCAAGATTGGTCATTAATTATAAAGGAATTAATGACATTCTTGAGTTTGACGGATACTTCATCCCAAGTAGAGAACACCTCATCAACTGCATCAGAAGTGCAAGGGTATTCTCGAAGTTCGATTGCAAATCAGGCTTCTACCAGATTCGCATGGAGGAGGGGAGTAAGAAGTTTACAGCCTTCTCAACTCCACAAGGACATTATGTCTGGAATGTCATGCCAATGGGGCTAGCCAACGCGCCTCAGATATTCCAAAATAAAATGGATAATCTCTTCAAAGATTATTCTTCGTTTATGTTTGTTTATATTGATGACATTCTTATTGCATCAAAAAACATTCATGAACATGTCAGGCATCTGGAGATCTTTGCGGATGTTTGTCAACAAGAAGGACTAGTGCTGTCTGAAAAGAAGGCAGTCATAGCCACCCAGAAGATGGAGTTTCTGGGAATTGAGATCGATGAATCTGGAATAATTCTACAAGACCATATTGTAGAAAAAGTCCAGAATTTTCCAGAAGATCTCAAGGAGAAGAAGCAGCTCCAAAGTTTTCTCGGAGTTGTCAATTTTGCAAGGATGTTTATCAAAAACCTTGCAGAACAGAGAAAAGTCTTCAGTCCACTACTGAAGAAAGATGTTCCATTCATATGGAAGGAGGAGCATCGGGAGGGTATGAAGAAGTTGAAAGAGATTTGTAAAAATCTCCCGAAACTTTCAATACCACAAGATGAGGATGACTTGGTCCTCTACACCGACGCGAGTGATTTCTGGTGGGCAGCTGTGCTCACAAAGATCACCCCTTATGGAGAAGAACCTTGCAGATACTGTAGCGGTCTTTTCTCCGACAATGAAGCTGTGCGATGGCACATCAACGAGAAGGAATTCTTTGCAATGCGAAAGGCGTTTAAAAAATGGCCGCTTTTCTTACTTGCTAAAAAATTCGTTTTGAAAGTAGATAACACTAACGTTAAAGCTTTCTTAACAAAAAAGATAGAATCTAAACCTAAAAAGGCTAGATTGCTTAGATGGCAAGCAGAATGCCAATATTATGATTATGATATTGTCATTTTAAAATCTGATCAGAATGTTCTTGCAGATTTCCTTACAAGGGATGGAGCTCCCTGAAGTGGAGGCCATCGAGGCAAAACAGGCGCAGCTCTTTGAAAGTCTAGAGCTGCTACAACAAGAATGGCAAAAGTGTGTTCTACACACCAAACAAGCGGGAAAGATACAAGCGGCTGACGAAGCCCAAGTATCCAACCAAATCGATGCTTGCTTCATGAAGATGTTCAATCTTCAGGAAGTACTCAACAAGCCGCTCTTGCGCGTTATCCGAGATAATCGGATTAAAGCAATGCTTTCGTACAGGGCGAATTACCTGTAGTAGGGGATTCAAGTACCCCTAGCACAAGTCCTGAGGCGATGGTTTCACAGCCGGACCCTCGAGGAAAAGATGTTGTTAAGGGGTCACACCCTGAATCAACATGTCAACCCTCCACCTCTGGGGTAAAAGAGGAAGAGATCAATCTTAGGCCAATGAAAGGCCAAATTAAGGTTGATACTGATTTTATTGAAATTTCTCCTTCTTGGCAGATGTATCAAGACAGGTGGGAGAAACTTCTCACAAGGAAGGGCATTAATCCGGGAAATTGTCGGGTTGATGTGGCAGGAAAATATCCTCGGGTTTGGACGACTCCAGGAGCCAATCCAAACGACGTCAAGGAATGGTATGAGTTTGGGGCGTTGGCCTCAGTGTATACCACCTCCCCAGCCTTTACCGAGATCAAGGGTCTACCCAAATGGATCCAGAAAACGGTGTTTGATGCATGGGAGAACAACGAGTCCCTCAAACGAGGAGATGTTCTGGAATTGTACTTTTTCAGTGCAGCGCCAGAGCCAGTTGGAAAAGGAATCCGTGAAGCTTTCCACTTCATCAAGCTCTGGAGACCTGACACGGGAGCCCTGAACCGGATCAAAGTTCCCGATTTCCAGGCCGCAATCGTCTCAACATACAAGGAGGACCAAATCTCCACTAGACGAGCATGGGGCCTATGGGTCTGTCTCACAGAGATGGACAAAATGAAGTCCAGATTCAAGTTTTACCAAAGTTCGGATCTGGGAACGTTCCTGGTTAACACAATTACAGGAACTACGACCCCTTTTGCCGAAAAATCTTTCGAGAAGAAACGGCAAATGTTGTGGGAAAACAAGATAGCGGGGAGCCAGGAGACTCGTCGCAAATTTTGCAATATGGCTCATCTGGGCCATTGGATTGAGAAAGTCTGCGATCAATGTTCATCGCAGAAGGAGCCAGAATTCGGCAAAGGATTCTTCCCGAAGCCTGACAGAAGGAGGTTTCGGTCTGATGAACATGATGAGCATCAGACTCCAAAGGGAAGGACACCTCGGGCACCAAAAAAGTAAGGTGGCCGACAAAGCAAAGTGAATCATGTGATTCACAGCAAGGATCGCACCCACAAAAGAAACGACAAAAGTGGGTGGAATGACAGGAGGACCACTCACCAAACGCTCCAGGATAAACGTGAGTGGAAGAAAAAAGTAGCCGGCCCCTACCAGCATTATCACAAAGCGATAAAGCAAGGGTCCAGCACCATGTGATGACACTAACCAAGTGTCGGTAATATTGGCCGACAAAAGAAGGTGGAGGTCACATTCAAGAAAGCTGGCCACGAAGAAAGAATCCGAGGCCAACAACCGAGCAATAATAGAGGGATTCAAACCTCTATATAAACACAAGCTCTGGAGAGAAGAAGGCATCCGAAAATCAGAACACATTTTCACAAAGCACTTTCTCTCTCTAGAAAAATTATCTTTGTATTTTTTTTAAATTTTGTTTCCAAAGTTTTTTTTTAGTTTTAGTTTTAGTTCCTTTTATTTTATGTACACAAGTATTAGCTACTATGAGTAGCTAAACAAGTTAGTCTCCTCCCTTGGGGAGTTTTTATGAAATAAATTAATTATTATATAATTCCTCTATAAACGCTTAGTTTTTGTCCAACTATTCCGGTTGAGTAAAAATATTTTCTTTATTTTTTCCAACAAAGTATTGAGTCGGCACTTAGTGAAGGAGAAGGGTTGCAACCATCTCTTGCGAGTGTGTGGTTGGTGCGTGCCGGGTGGGCAGACGAGCCGTAAAACGCAACAAGACTGACTCCTGAAGAAGACCAGTCGACAAAGGTATAATGTTGGTTTAAATTTATGATTTATTTCGAAGTGTTACGGAAGCATGTTGGGCCTGATTACATGTTAAACTGTTTTAAAGTTTATAATTGGGGTATTTTGTCTTGGTATTTTAATATGTTGGGGTTATTCTGCAATCTTGATTATTTTGGGGTAGTTTTAGAATTTTCAGAAATATTCAGGGTGAGAAATTAGAAGAATCACAAAGGTGGTGTATTATGGAGCAGAATCTAAAGGTGGTATTATATTCTAGAAAATTGGGAAAGTTAATGTATTTATTGGCCAATACCTCTTATATTATTGTATTTTGAATTTAATAGTGACCCATTTAAGATATTCAATATTAACTTAATTAGTAACTTTGATATGCAAAAAATATTTTGCTACATCATTAATTGATTTTAAATCCAAATGTATGATTATATAATGTTGTAGCACATAATAAAACTGTTGCCCGAAAAATACATATATAATAAGTTAATGCAACATTATAAGATTATTTAAAAATATTAGTAGTTGAGCCAACATTACAATCTAACCTAATGAACAATCTTAATTCCGTCTACATTGCAACCGAACAACATATATACCCCATTACATCTATATATATATATGGTTAGCTTTTATGGCAACCACTTGCTTAGATGGAGAATAAAGACCACATCATGTCCATTGGATTAATCTGAATCAAGGGACCAAATTAATTCATGATTTTAATTTTCATTTATTTAAATAATACTCCCTCCGTCCACCAAAAAAACTCCTACTTGCCCTTAAATATTTGTCCACCAAAAAAATTCCTACTCTACTTTTTGGACAATTATACCCTCCCTTGCTTTTAAAATTAGTACACCTTTACCTATTGGCCCCACTTTACTCTATCATTACTTATTATTATTATTATTATTATTATTATTATTATTATTATTATTATTATTATTATTATTATTATTATTATTATTATTATTATTATTATTATTATTATTATTATTATTATTATTATTATTATTATTATTATTATTATTATTATTATTGTTATCATTATTATTATTATTATTATTATTATTATTATCGTTATTATTTTTATTATTATTATTATCGTTATTATTTTTATTATTATCCTTATTATTGTTATTATTATTATTATTATTATTATTATTATTGTTATTATTATTATTATTGTTATTGTTATCCTTATATTATTATTATTATTATTATTATTATTATTATTATTATTATTATTATTATTATTGTTATTATTGTTATTATTATTATCCTTATTGTTATTATTATTATTATTATTATTATTGTTATTATTGTCATTATTATTATTATTATTATTATTATCAAATAGCTAGTGAAAGATTAGTAAAAGTAATCACAATACATAAACACTACCCTTTTAGTCTTTTACACCACCTTTTTCAGCTTTCTTAGTCTCTGTGCCGAACCCCAAATGGGAGTTTTTTTGGTGGACGGAGGGAGTATGAAATTGCCTTCAATTAAACGTTTAAGGGTAAATCAGTCATGTTTTGTTCAATGAATTTGGTGAATTATTTCGGTTCTTCCAATCCCGTAAATCACTCCATTTCCATTCTAAATTAACCACATTATTTTTTATATTGATGAACATTATTTTTTGACGAACATAAAGATGAACATATATTTTTTTACAAACATACATAGTTATCTATTAATGAAAACGAACAACAACATAAATTCAGAATATGTACATTTAAAATAAAAATCTTTGCGTTGGTGACCATTTTTAAGGTGCAACCATAGCAAAAATCATTAAAAATAAATACAATAACACATTTATTATTATTAATATAAATAAAATAACAATTTAAAATAAATACAATAACCATTATAGGACCTGATCTATTTCAACGAACATATCGATGAACATTAGTATGTTCATTTGTTTTTATACGAACATTAGTATGTTCATTTATTTTTATACGAACATATCGACAAACATTAGTATATTCATTTGTTTTTATATGAACATATCGTTGAACATTAGTATGTTCATTTATTTTTTATACGAACATAATTCACGTTCGTTCCAATTCTGCTGCACGTACCTTGAGTTTCCATTGAATATACTGTTGTCAGTCACGTCTTGTTCTAAGATCCACTATACTCAACGTTCAAAGGAAAAAAAAAGAACGATAAAATCGAATAATATTATGTGCAGAGTATTCAGATGTTTAAATGGATTCAGCAAATTTACCTTGAGATCCCATGGCATAAATTCAAAGCAGACAATTCTTTCGGTAGTGATGAACCGCAGTTGACGATGAAGAATGAAATTATCGGAAGGTTGGAAATAAACGTTATTCACGTAACAACCATATCCCACCAATGAATCTTCCATAAATAAATGATTTGATTGTATCTAATTTAAGAAGTAACGGATATGCTTAAACCGAAATTACATAGCTAGCTTCCTTTCATAAAATATTCGAAAATCATGAAATCTTGATCAGCGCGATTGTTAGCCGTTAGATTGTCCAGAATCGACGCACAAGATTTGGTCTTCGTTCTTTGAAATTTTGATGGTCTCCATAGAACTCTATCATATATATATATATATATTTATATATATATATATATATATGTGTACATATATAGGGAGGGATAGAATAAAAACACTCTTAAGTGTATAAAATATAAATGATTTTCAGCCCTTAGATCATCAAGATCTACGGTTGATTCGTAACCATGTTGGATGAATTCGTGGTCCTGAGTTCGAATCCCAAAGGTAACAAAAATTTATTTTTCGCAATTCGTAACTCTGTTGGATGAATTCGTAACCCTGTTGGATAAAATTCATACATTAAAAAACGTTTATATTTATATTTTAAGAAGTGTTTTCATTGTAGCCCTCCCCTATATATATATATATATATATATATATATTGTAACAGCCCGGCTCCCGGGAGAATAAGAAACAGCTACTTAATGGGATTGCTCTGATACCATTCTGTCACACCCCAATTCTTGATATAATAACTATAACTGACTAATCATCTAAATAAACAAGGGAGAATCCTTGTGAAATCCAAGTAAACGGGATAACAATCGGGCTTAGCCCCGTTGGATGAAGAAAGATAGATATTCAAGTGATGTGAATCAATCAACAAACATAACAACTTCTGGATCACAAGTTTAGTTTCATGCTTCAGATAACCAACATTCCTTAATCAAAATACTTGAGAGTCAAAAGTCTAGGCTTAACAAAAGATATCGTTTAGAGTCATAACATAAAGGTCTTAAGTCAAGAAAACGAAAGACAGATAAAGGCTAGTACTACAACGGAAGTCAAAACACGGAGTTGAACCCTAGCCTCAGCTCTCTCCGTCAACACCAGCCATCAACCTGAAAAATATTTGAAAATATTTGGGCTAAGTACTAACAGCCCGGCTCCCGGGAGAATAAGAAACGGCTACTTAATGGGATTGCTAGACTTTGTTAGAATAAATGGGTGATATGTTCTTAGGTTCGGGTAATACATTGTTAATAAAAGAGTGCTGCAATTGAAGGATAATAAATACAACAATTAGGATAGAAATTTTCTCAACCAGGATCAAAAGTTCGGAGGTCTGAGACAACAAGATAACACTTCATGCTAGACATACATATATACGAGGTTCGGTTGCTAGAAATGCGATTGCTAAAAGAGTTCATAATAATTAGGCTAAGAATATTTAAAGAGTCAATCTCAAAAGATATCCACCTAAGTGAATATTATGGCAGCAGAAATTATTATATGAAACTACAGCAACATCCTCCCTCAGCCTCGCACGACACCACCTGCCGCTCAACCTGCAAAAGGTTTTGAAAACAATTGCAGGGCTGAGTAATGGATCCACAAATTTATTTTAAGTATGCATGGAATGCTTTCAAATATTTCTATGTTATACTGTTCATAGTATGAATTATTCTTTTAAATGGACTTTCAAATGTTTTCAAATGGCTAAACCCACTGAGTATATGAGTGCTCAGCCTGTAGAGTAACATCTTCACATCTTCTCCCCCTTTTGTCTCAATAAATGGCGAAGGATCAGCCTCGACATCCTCATCAAAAACAATAAAAGCACCAGCGTCACCACTAGCAACATCGGCATAAATAACAACATACTCCCCCTTACTCCAAACATCTCTCCACATTGATGCAAATGTTATGGAGCTGCAAAACTGATCTCTAACAGGAGATAGACGTATTCTTAGGAAAGAACATCTTAAAGAACATGCTTTGGAGTAATACCTTCATGGAGGGATCAAGAGACTTATGAACGACTATAGGAGTGACATCTGGAACAGTTTCTGTAACAGTTACCGGTACTGTGACCGAATGTTATGATATGATTTCTCCATTAGTTTCAGCAGTGTTCGCTAATTTCTTAACACACCGCAAGTGCACGGGTGCAATTGTATACAGTAGCAAGCAAGGTCGTATTCCACAGAGACTAATTTAAATCAATGCATATCCTAGATTATTATTCCTCTATCTGCAAAACCGGAAAGATAAGTTTTTGTTTTTAAACTAAATAAAAAATCAACAGAAAAGAAATAAATCAAGCTGCGAAATAGAGCAACAGATATGAGAAGAATTTTCCAAGGCAAAAGTTTCAACAGATTCTCAAAACTAACAAGTTCAAGTCAATCATCAAGATGATTCATAAGGCAATCTCAAAGCTAGTCTATACCACTATTGTGGCATACAAACCGTTGATTACATGCAAGGCTACCGTCTCCGGATCACACGTCTAACATACAACTCCTAAAAGCTCCTAGGATTAACGCCCTCACAAATATCAATTTCCTTTAGAATTAAAATAAATGTGTTCTATGTTCTTAATTCAGGTAATAATTATCATCTCTCGATATCAAATTAAAACCTATGATTATGCTAAATTGGTGATCAAGCAATAAAGCAAACAATATAAACAAGAACATAAAAAGGAATAATAATCTCACTTGATTGAATCAAACAGTTAGAAATTCAAATCATGTTTACTCCCTAAACCCTGGGAAAAGAGATTCTAGCCACACATAGACATATGAACTAGAATCAAAGCCTCAATAAACTTGGTCAAATACTTGGCCTTAATTAACGACGATTAACGATGAGAGTGATGTTATTTGGCCATAATATGGGTGACCATAATATCTTTAAATTCAATGGATTTAAATATTTTGTTCAAAATAAATATAGAATGTTGCTAGTTTTATTATTTTGTACACATTATAATTTTTTAAATAAAAAAATATATTAAAAAAAGTACGATGTATAAAAAAATAAAATTAACTAGATCCTATTTTTATTTTAAATACAAAAAATTAAATACATGAATTTTTTAATTTTTTGCCATATTATGGCTAGCCAGAATATAGCCATTATATATATATATATATATATATATATATATATATATATATATGTAAAATATGAACTAGCTAAAATGTATGAATTTTATATAGAACACGTATGAATTTGCTGTATAACTGTATGAAATTGCGAAAAAATAATTTTTTTGCTACTTATGAGATTTGAAAAGAAACCATAAATTCATCAAATAAGATGATGAATCAATCGTAGATCTTAATAATCTAAGTGCTAAAAATAGTTCTTATTTTATATTTTTATATTTTATGGGGTGTTTTTATTTTAGCATATATATATAGGGGAGGCTAGGGTGAAAACACTCCTTAGTGTATAAAATAGGAGCAATATATGACCATTGATCTTGATGAATTAATGACCCAGATCTGTTTTTATTGTGCATTCGGAATTCATAAATATTTTGCATGCAATTCGGACATTTCCACTAGTAAAGGATAAAATGGACATTTAAATTGTAACTTCCCCCACCAAACGGTTCCGGAATTGGAGCCAATTAAATATGGAAAATAAGATTTTTCATATCTCATGAATGATTACATATCTATGCAATTACTTTGATTTTTCATTCACATTCGTCCCCCACCAAAAAACTCTATCTATCTCTCTCTCTCTCATCGCCATTTTGAACTAAACCACTCTTCTCGTTTGTGAGATTTATGGTTGCTATCAACAACGATTTGATACTTCCATTCGAGACCAGGTGTGTGTAGGGCTTGTAGGCCGTCTGAACAGAAAGATATTGGTTTAATATGGTTGATTACTCAAGGGAGATAAAACCCCCTAAATCGATAACTTTGTCGTCGATATTCGGCCTGCAATTCAGAGCGACTATAAATTCCAAACTCGAGAACTTTGGGTATGGCTCGGACGACATCTAATCCGTTGGGTGAGTTAAAAACGAATGAGTGTTTTTTTAAAATTTGTGTGTGGTATGCAGTTTAAAGTACCATGAATTTTGGATACAATTTCCCGTTCTTGTTGTTCTGAAGGAAAATCCAGACCTTGGATACAATTAATGTGTATAGCAAGCATGAATCACATAGTTCATTGCATGAATTAATTTATATAAAACTGAATCGGGTCACTAATAATTTTCGATTCGTGCTGTACCAATGGATGATTCATGCAATTTAATTTTCAGTTCGTGTTGTTCTGAAGGAAAATTCAGACCTTGGATACAATTAATGTGTACAGCGCGCAGGCATGAATCACATAGTTCATTGCATGAATTAATTTATATAAAACTGAATCGGGTTACTAATAATTTTCAATTTTCGATTTGTGCTGTACCAACGTGTGATTCATGTAATTTAATTTTCAATTTGTTCTGTATCAACACGTAATTCATACAATTTGTCTAGGACTAATAATTTCATAAAATAATGTCGTAAAAAAAGTGTTTTTGTTCAGGAACATTATTATATATACCTATCCCATATTACATATTACTAATTGAAAGTTCTTTATCCACAAATAAGAGAATATTGAACTAATTGTTTGAACGAATTCCAACAATTATTATAAAAGCAAGAATTTGTATTCCAGTAATAAGTATGTGTTGTTTGGCATACATCTGGAAAATAAATATGTAGACATGAATAATTACTAGGTATTTTGCGTGTAGGTAATGATTTAATGTGTAAAGATATGTTTTAATTTTTTTGAGAATGTAAAGATATGTTTTGATATGGGAAGAATTTAATGAATATATGGTAACCGAATTTGATGAATTTAAATGAGAAAAAACTCCTCTAAGCTTATGGGCGTTTATTTTGAAGCTTATCTTTAGGATATAATCAAGCTATAAGATCTAGAAAATAAAGGGGTGAGATTCGTTCTTATTTTATACAAAAAAAAATCTATTTTTATTTTAGCGCAGCGTATATATATTTTTTTTTTTTTTTTTTTTTTGAGAACAAAAGGGACTTCATTGAACCAAATCAGGAATGGTTTACAGCAGGGGGTAACTCTCCAAAAGAGACAAGAGGGAGAGCATTACAGAGAGCATAAGAAGCAAGCCTATCTGCAGTTTCATTACCTTCGCGAGGAGTCCAGCTGAAGACCACATGCCGGAAAGAGCTCATCAAATCGTAAATCGTACGTAAAGTAACTCCCATATATGAAAGATCATTTTCACGCTTCGTCAACATCCAGTATAAGGCTAGGCAGTCCGTTTCGAAGATAGCATCAGTAATTCCTTTTTCCCTGCACAGATGGAAGCTTTCAAGCATAGCTAAGGCTTCAGCTTCGACGACTGAGTAAGTACCAGCTCTGAACCCAAGACGGCAGCTTACGACGCCGTTATCCCCGTCCTTCATCACAACACCCAAACCAATTCCGACTCCTTCATCCAACGATGCATCAGTCGAGAGCTTCATCTGCCCCACCCGAGTGCAGCTCACTTTAAGTTCCTGTTTCTGATGTGAAGACTCCACCGCTGGTACCACCCATTGTGCTCGAGTAGCAGTTGCAAGGCAATCCACGTGATCCAGATCCTTCTATTGGAAAACCAATAAATTTCTGGCATACCAGATGGTCCAGACAAGCGTCGCAAATTGAGAATAGATCTCACGGTGGGGACAATTACGGATCATCTCAAACCAAGCTGGAATCGAGCAAATCCCTGATAAAGGCTGAAGTCGAAGGGGTGAGACAGACCACAGGGCCTCCACCCAAGCACAATCACGAAGCGCATGTTCCATAGTCTCCTCATGTTCACCACATCTTCTACAGATTGCTTCTACATCAATGCAGCGATATCTGAGCGCTTGATTCGTAGGGAGAGCATTGGCTAGACACTTCCACATGAAAAGCCTAACCTTAGGTATAACATCTAACCCCCAAATCCAACTCCATAAACCAGCGTACGGAGCAGACGAAGTCGCCTCAGATCTCAACCTTAAGTTCACCGCCAGCTGATAACCACTCTTAACCGAATACATGTTAAACTTGCCCCCTGGCCAGAATGGTTTATCGGGCTCATTAGATCTTCCACTAAGTTGAGTCAATACTTTCCAGATGTCGCCATTTTCCATAACCTCCATCATCTTTGTCTCGTTCCAAGTACAGCCATCCTCATTAAGCAACTCCTTTGCAAGTAAAATTTCCTTTCCCTCCACAACTTTAGCAGCCACAAACTGACCCCCCCTTCCCGGCAGCCAAGGATCCACTCCGATTCGAATTCGGTTCCCATTACCCAAAGTCCAAGCTATACCAGCCGCTAATAAGTCTCTGCCGACTAGAATACTTTTCCATACAAAGGATGGGTTATGAGAGTTTCTAGCCAATAGCAGATCATTCCGCGGATAGTATCGAGCCTTGAGAGACCGAGCAAGAATTGTATCATCATTTTGCAGGAGACGCCAAGCTTGTTTTGCTAACATAGCCTGATTGAAGAGACTAATATCTCTAAAGCCCAGACCACCAGTACTCTTAGCCATGCAGAGTTTCTTCCAACTCCTCCAGTGAATACGTCTCTCTTCATGCTTTTGACCCCAGAAAAAACTCGCCGCCACACTGTTAAGTTTCTGACAAATCTGTTCAGGAATGATGAAACAACTCATCAAGTAAGAAGGGATTGATTGGAGAACCGTTTTTATTAAAACCATCTTTCCCGCTCCAGACAGAAAACGTCGTTTCCAATCTTTGGATTTCTTCCTAGTCCTGTCAACCAACATCTGAAATATCTCACTCTTAGAGCGTCCAATGGTGCTTGGGATGCCGAGGTATGTAGATCGCTGCCCACCTCTATTCACTCCCAACTGATCTGCCAACACAACTTGAACGTTCTCAGGAACACCTCCACTAAAAGTAATAGTCGACTTTTCCAGATTAACCTTCTGCCCAGACACTCTCTCGTAATCACGCAAAATATCGCTGACAACACCAACCTCCTCAGCATTCCCACGGCCGAAGATGATACAGTCATCCGCGAACAGAAGATGACTAACCCTCGGAGCCGTTCTACAAAGGCGAGCGCCATGCAATAAATTTTGAGATTCAGCTCTGCGAAGCAGCCCCGATAAGGCCTCAGCACAGAAAAGAAAGAGAAACGGAGATAAAGGATCTCCTTGTCTCAATCCCCGACTAGGTTCGAACGAATCACCTGGAAAGCCATTGACAAGAACACTGAAAGACACAGAGCGAACACACCGCATAATCAAATCCACAAAAATATGAGAAAAACCCAAATGTCTCATAATTGCGTCCAAAAAGTCCCATTCCACACGATCATAGGCTTTCGCCATATCTAATTTGAACGCAAACACACCTTGGGCTTTCGCCTTATTCAATTTCATCATGTGAAAGATTTCAAAAGCAAGAAGAGCATTATCAGTAATCTGACGACCCGGAACAAACGCAGATTGACACTCATTAATAATAGCAGGAAGACACGACTTGAGACGATTGGTTAGGACCTTAGAGATAATTTTGTAAACCACATTACAAAGACTAATGGGGCGAAACTCAGAAGGGTGGATACACTTTTTCTTTTTGGGAATAAGACAAAGGAAAGTGGAGTTAATAGGACCAGGGGAGACACCATTGTTAAGAATATCAAGAATCATGGGCACAATATCATTTTTAGCAACTGACCAAAAGGAAGTATAGAAGAGAGCAGGCATACCATCAGGCCCGGGAGCCTTCAAAGGGGGCATTTGCTTTAGAGCTTGAACAATCTCCATCTGAGAGAAGGTGGAGGTAAGCTCTCTGTTCATATCCTCCGTGACAACCGGCTCGATAGAACGAAGGACCTCCTCGGGGTTATGATGAGATCCCGAAGTAAAGAGATCTTGAAAGTAATTCCGAAAAATCTCATCCATCTCACTGTTCTTGCTGGTCTTAGTCCCATCCTCCCGCTGAATCTCTTTTATGTGATTGCGTTTTTTCCTCCCTTCAGCCACTTTGTGGAAATAGCCGGTATTTCTGTCTCCGTTCGCCATCCAATCGGCGCGTGATCGCTGTTTCCACATTAACTCTTCTTGTTTCTGGAGTTCATCCAATTTATTTTCCAGTTGGTGTTGCTCCTCCTTAGTCCAAGGATCACGGTTGGGGCTTTGCAGAGTCGCGAGCTGCTCTCTGATTTTTGTACATTTCTTTTTAACGTGCCCAAACACCGTTCTTATTTTATATTTTTATATTTTATGGGGTGTTTTTATTTTAGCATATATATATAGGGGAGGCTAGGGTGAAAACACTCCTTAGTGTATAAAATAGGAGCAATATATGACCATTGATCTTGATGAATTAATGACCCAGATCTGTTTTTATTGTGCATTCGGAATTCATAAATATTTTGCATGCAATTCGGACATTTCCACTAGTAAAGGATAAAATGGACATTTAAATTGTAACTTCCCCCACCAAACGGTTCCGGAATTGGAGCCAATTAAATATGGAAAATAAGATTTTTCATATCTCATGAATGATTACATATCTATGCAATTACTTTGATTTTTCATTCACATTCGTCCCCCACCAAAAAACTCTATCTATCTCTCTCTCTCTCATCGCCATTTTGAACTAAACCACTCTTCTCGTTTGTGAGATTTATGGTTGCTATCAACAACGATTTGATACTTCCATTCGAGACCAGGTGTGTGTAGGGCTTGTAGGCCGTCTGAACAGAAAGATATTGGTTTAATATGGTTGATTACTCAAGGGAGATAAAACCCCCTAAATCGATAACTTTGTCGTCGATATTCGGCCTGCAATTCAGAGCGACTATAAATTCCAAACTCGAGAACTTTGGGTATGGCTCGGACGACATCTAATCCGTTGGGTGAGTTAAAAACGAATGAGTGTTTTTTTAAAATTTGTGTGTGGTATGCAGTTTAAAGTACCATGAATTTTGGATACAATTTCCCGTTCTTGTTGTTCTGAAGGAAAATCCAGACCTTGGATACAATTAATGTGTATAGCAAGCATGAATCACATAGTTCATTGCATGAATTAATTTATATAAAACTGAATCGGGTCACTAATAATTTTCGATTCGTGCTGTACCAATGGATGATTCATGCAATTTAATTTTCAGTTCGTGTTGTTCTGAAGGAAAATTCAGACCTTGGATACAATTAATGTGTACAGCGCGCAGGCATGAATCACATAGTTCATTGCATGAATTAATTTATATAAAACTGAATCGGGTTACTAATAATTTTCAATTTTCGATTTGTGCTGTACCAACGTGTGATTCATGTAATTTAATTTTCAATTTGTTCTGTATCAACACGTAATTCATACAATTTGTCTAGGACTAATAATTTCATAAAATAATGTCGTAAAAAAAGTGTTTTTGTTCAGGAACATTATTATATATACCTATCCCATATTACATATTACTAATTGAAAGTTCTTTATCCACAAATAAGAGAATATTGAACTAATTGTTTGAACGAATTCCAACAATTATTATAAAAGCAAGAATTTGTATTCCAGTAATAAGTATGTGTTGTTTGGCATACATCTGGAAAATAAATATGTAGACATGAATAATTACTAGGTATTTTGCGTGTAGGTAATGATTTAATGTGTAAAGATATGTTTTAATTTTTTTGAGAATGTAAAGATATGTTTTGATATGGGAAGAATTTAATGAATATATGGTAACCGAATTTGATGAATTTAAATGAGAAAAAACTCCTCTAAGCTTATGGGCGTTTATTTTGAAGCTTATCTTTAGGATATAATCAAGCTATAAGATCTAGAAAATAAAGGGGTGAGATTCGTTCTTATTTTATACAAAAAAAAATCTATTTTTATTTTAGCGCAGCGTATATATACAATGATTGTATAAATATTATTGCAAATTGAAACATCAAATTTTGCACAGTACACAATTTACAATAATTGGGCTCGAGTCTCGACCGTCACTAAAATATCAATGCATAGTCAAACTTTTTTATTATTATTTACAGATAAATCAGATTTCTTATTAATTAATTGCAAAAGTGGGTATAAAGCTCACATATATTCTCGAGGAATAGTACTGCCTGCCTACCAAGTGACTAACATGTCACAAGGTTCCATCTTTAAAGCCCAAATTAAAAGTTATACGATACACTATATTTGATTTATTTTATTTTAGTTTACTTTTATTTGGACAATCTTACATTTTTGTAACAATTTAATAGGCCAGAATAAATTAATTGAAGAATAAACTACAGTTATAAACATCTAAAGGACGGCCGATATTTAATTAGAATCCGCATTTTTATTTGGATAAAAAGCGATAAATTATACCTTGTTATCTAATGCACCAACATGTTATTTTTTTTTACCAAATAATTAATGTTTACTGATAGATTTTGGAATTATTCCATTTATGCATGGAGCCCTACTAGCAGCCAGAATCTCTGTTCTTTATCATAATTTATTTTTATAATGTTCTTGTATTAATTAATTTACATTATGCATGTGAATAAGACTAGCAAAATTAATGTACACAAATAACGATAAAATCACGTGTGAGAAAGTATTTTGGAACGAGTACTGCTAAACACACATAATATGTGCGCACATAATGCCCTTGAAAATTTATTTCCTAATTTGAATTATTATTATCACTAAATTACCCTTAATTAATATTGGAAATTTTCTAAAGAAATTTTTCCCTTTATTTATTGCAACAATTTTGGAAACAAAATATTGATGTGGCCACTAATCAAGATCCTATACATAGAAATTGGCACTTCATTTTAGGAAAAGATATAAACACGATTTTGTTAGATTTTTTTATTTACAATACAATTATTTTGATTTATCATGATCATATTTACTGATATTATTTTTAAGAATAAAAATTCATAGGTAAAATAATACTACGATTTATTTTTTTAAATATACTTTAACAAATGTCACGATATTCCTCTAAAATTTAATATACATTATACTATAATATAGGATAATACTTTTTGTTTCGTTTTTCCTTTCCATGTCCTTTTTCATTTTTGTTTTGTTTTTTCTTTTTGTTTTTTTATTAATTTATTTTTGCAATTATAATAATTCCTTCATATTTTATATTTTAAATTTTGAGTTCATTAAATTTATTATGATATAATTTTATTGAGTAACTGATCGATGTGCTCAATGTATTTTCATAATCATATATATTTTTTAATTTATTATTTTGAATTTACTAATTTATTTATAATATATTGTCCTATAGCATATTTTTATTGAGATATGGATTGATGTGCTCAAGGTATGACATTATTCCTACAATTATAACCATACATTTATATTTATAAGTTTTATTCTAATTTCACTAATTTGTTATGATTTATTCATTAACATATACTACATTTATAAAATAATGAAAGAATGTAGTTAGCGTATGACATTATTCTAACATTTTAGCTATTCTTTCCTATTTTATATAAATTCTTTTTATTTCAAGTCCACTAATTTATTGTGATATAATGTTCTATAGGATAATTTTATTTACTAATTGATCGGTGTGTTAGCGTATGACATTATTTTTGCTATTATAGTGATTTTTTATGTTTTTATTTTTTATTTTTTAAGTTCACCAATTTGTTACTATGATATATTTTCCTGTAGTGTATTTTTAGTAGTTATCAATCGATGTGCTCAACGTATGATTATATTATAGTCATTTATTTGTATTTTTTTTATGTTTACATTAATTTCACAATTGTTATGATTTTTTCATTAACTTGTACTTTTATAAAATAATCAGAGAATGTAACTAACGTATGAAATTATTCTAACCATTTTTGCTATTCCTTCATATTTTATATTTTTTATTTAGTTGCTCTTAATTTTTTAACTTATTAACTTATAATTATTTTAATATTTATTAATTTAAGCAAATAATTATTCAATTCAATAAAAATGGATCCACATATTATTATCTTAAAAATATTTGTAAATATTCCATTGTAATGTGACAACTTTGTAACTTTCCTCTATATCTTATAGTTATACAATGCACTTTAATACTATGTTTTTCTTTTTCTTTCCCTTCCTTTTTCATTTGTATTTTGTTTTTTCTTTTCGATACTTATCTTTTTTTATATATTTATTTAATCTATTATCTTATAATATAATTTTATGAAATGATGATATTAGACTATTTTCACAATTATAATAATTTTTATTTTTTATTTTGAGTTCTCTAGTTTATTATAATACTAGTACGCTCTCCCGTGCGATGCACGGGTTACGATTACACTAAAGCATCAATATAACTAAATTAATAGCCGTCATTTAATATAGTAATAATTTTGGCTCGTAAAAGTCCAAATCGTATATTATTAAATTGTTATATAAATAAATAAATAATTTGTACACATAATTAAATTAATATATATAATATTTTAAATTCTAATTTTAAAATATATAACTAATATTTTATTTACAAATTCATATCAAAATTAATACAAATTTCCTCCTCCTTAATTGCATTAAAAACTATTGTAGTTTAAATAATTATATCTAAAAATCATGTAAACTTTTTTAAAAGGAAAAAAATGAAATATGCTTATGTTTGTCACCAATAAACGAAAATACAATGAAAATAGAGTACGATATTCAACATTATAGATAAATGAGAGCGAACAAAAATTAATTTTAATATTTTAATCAATCATAACTTAATAATCTCAATTTTATTTTTTATAATTTTTATATCAAATTAAAGATCTTTTTACAATCTTTAATTTAACATCCATTAGCATTATTTTTATAATAGAAATTAATGATTTTTTAAAAAGAATTAAAAAAAAGATATAAAATTTGAAGGGAAAGTTTATGAGGAGAGAGAAAAATTGGAGGTAAACAAACTCATCTTTTATACTCCCTCCGTCCCAATGAAAGCGGTGCGTATTCCCTTTTAAATCGTCCCAACGAAAGTGGTGCATTTTCTTTTTTCGTAATAATTTTACACTACAAACAATGTGGCCTCACACACCTTTACACATTTTTACACTACAATCTTATTCTACTTAAATTCCGTGGCGAAAAGAAGAGCACCGCTTTCGTTGGGACGGAGGGAGTATTATATATAGATTATTATTTCAATAATGGTGTTATTGATGAGTTGTAAGTTTATATGTGCCAAGTAATTTAAATAAATATGACAACATTTATCTTTATATGCATTTAAATTTTAATTTGTGTTTCTTTACAAACAATTTCAAATTTTTATTTTTCCTATTTTACACTCAATTTTCAGATTTAAAACTTAAAAAAATTCCATACAAACACATATCTTAGTCTCAAATATTCTCAATCCATAATTACAACAAAAATACATAAATTAAAATCAATCCATTACATAATAATTCAAGCACATCAAGTTCATAAAAAGAAATGTTAAAGGTACGGGTCGGTACAAAACTACACAGATTACTTAATTTACTTACAGATATTAGATGAGTTATTATATTAGATAAAATTTAATTTATTTCTTAATATTATTATAAATATATAAATTAAATAATTATTTTATTAAAGATACGAGTCGGTCCGGGTTTGGCGAGTTGGAGTGGGTTAAGACCTAGACCGACCCAAATATTTTTCGATCCGGAAAATCATACCCGAACCACGTATCGGTCTGGTCCGGACCAAACCCGTCGGTCCAGCTCGATGTAGCGAGTCCGATTTGAGTTTGCTTAGGGATTTATTATAGTCATCTATTAATTATATTTATATATTTTTTAATTCTAATTTCAACAAAAAAATAAAACACAAATTAAAATAGCAACAAAAGAAAAATAAAATAAAAGAAAGACACTAATAATGAGCTATAAACTGGAACTTATCACTAACGGATTCAAACATTTTACCTCTCAAACATCACTCTAATCCTTTGCTACATTACCCAATAGCGGTATCCGTAGCATAACATTCAACATAATTATTCTTATATTTCAAAATAATAATTATAATAATAAATTTGAATTTAAATCTATATAATATATGAATTTAGAATGTTAAGTTGATGAGTTCATCAAATTTTTCATCAATACATATTAAATCATTAATTAGTCATGTAACGTTATTGAAGAAAAATAACTAACTAATTAAATAAGAATATGAAACAATAATTTGACTGCAATTTTAATTACTTGATTCTTCTAGTTGAGTTTGAGCTAATTTATAGGATGTAAATCATTGATAAATAAAGTTGTATAATGAAAATTGATTCATAATTTAATTTAAGGAAATAAATAATTTATTATTAAGGAAAGATATAAGATTGAAATTTGAATTGTACATTCCTTAATTATCTCAAAGGATGATTACGTAAATTAGAAATTCAATTGAAATTGTATTAACTCCATAATTTATGGAGATTTATAAAATGACAAAAATATCCAATTATGTGCGTACATATTATGTGCATTCAGCATTTCCCTTTTGGAACACCTAATGATTGAGTTCTTATATTTTAGCTAGCACTATCACTTGTCGCTATTTATTATGTTTAATTTTTTTTTTATTATTATTATCTCCTCCCGTCAAAATTTCTGTTTCCTTTTATTATATATTATTTTCTTTCTCCCATAATAAGTGTCTATTTTTTTCGACATGAAAATTTAAATGGATATAAATAAAGAATAAAAAGATAAAAAATAATGGATCTCACTTTTATTTTATAAAAAAAAAATAGATAAAAATTATTAAAAGGTAAAAACATAAAAAAGTAGTGGAACTCACTTTCTTTTTTCTTTTTTTTAGGGAAAAAATACAAATATAAAAATAATCAAATAAAAAAAAAAGAAAGAAATTGGCCTGGAATAAAAAACTGAAAAGAAAAAAAAAAGAAACAAAATGAATTTCTTTTTTTAAAAGTAGACATTTGTTATGGACAGATGAAATGAAATACATTTCATATTTTCTATCTCCTTGTTATATCACATACACTTCGCACTTTTATTCTTTTATAAGATTTCTCTCTTCTATATTTTTTTCTCTCTCTCCTTATTTATCACGGTTGTTCTTATTATATTACCATCATCTCTCTTTTTTCTACCAAATTTATTTTATTTTTAAAACATACTCCATTCGTCCCTAAAATAACTTCATCTTTTTCCATTTTGGGACGTCCCCCAAATAACTTCCTCTTTCTTTATTTCCATTTTTGGACACCTACCCCACCACTAATAATACTTTATTTATTCTTACTTTTCACTTTTCACAACTCTCAATACTAATTATAACACTTTTCACAACTTTCAATAATAATTATATCATTTTTTCTCCACTATCAATACACTTTACAACTTTTCATTAAAACCCGTGTCGTCCCCAAAGAGGAAGCCAATTCAGGGACGGAGAGAGTATATATTCTGGATTTACTTAAATTTTAATTCTATTTAATATTTATATTTACTTATTTAAATATGTCATTTAATTTCAATTTTTGCCGTGCATCGCTCAAGTGGACGTATTAGTTAATTACATAAATTGGAGTAGCAAAGAAGAAGGAAACATGTTCCAGTTATCTTTAGATTGTAGTATTATTTATTTTGGGGGCGTATTTAGAGAAATTTTTAAATCGCATCTGTAATTCGAAACTACGTTAAGAATAAATTGCATTAGAAAAGTTTTATATTTGCATGTCCGACTTAGAAATTATTAATTAATTTGAAATTATTATTTTAACTATAAATTTAGTAATACCACCAATTGAAGTATCCGGGAAATTTAATACCCTCTCCATTCCCGTAAGAATATATAACATTTTCCATTTCCGTTCGTCTCATAAGAGTGTCACTTCTATTTTGAGACATAACCTCACTTTCTCTTTTTAACCACAATCACTTATTTCTACATAACTCCACAATCAATTCAACCACAACCACTCATTTTCACTCAACACATTATCTACTAATTTTTTCTTAAACATGCGCCATTTCATATGTAATACTGTAGGCTAGAGTATTATTCTATTGATATGTATATTTTATTAACATAAAACCATTTTATTGTTTGATAGTAAGGGATAGAGTTTGATTTATTCACCTGGAACATCTTTTAGTATACGTAGTATTTTTTTTAGGGTCTTAGTATATAGTATAATATTAATATCATGTTTCGAATCTAAAAAATATTAATATTATGTTTGGTTATATTATTAAACTATTTGCACCATATATAAATTGTAGTAGAGGGTGAATTATAGTAGTTAGTTTATTAATAAATTACTCTCCATGTTCCAATTTTTAGTATTTATATTTTCATTTTCATTCGTTCCAAATTTTGATATTTATTTTTATTTTTGTAAAAGTAGGTGAGACTCTTACTTCAATTTTTTAATTACTTTAATACTCATATAAAAGGTGTTATCCTTATTCCACTCAAAACATACTCAGCCACTTTATTAAAATTCGTGCACTCTCAAATAAATACTAAAAGTTAGGACGGATAGAGTAATATACAATTCTTTATAATTACACTACACACACCCACACTCAAGTATATTGGATCATTCAAACCTCAACAAACTGATTTGAAGTGAAATGTCTTACCAATAGAGTTGTGCTTCGTCGTTTATACAATATAATTATGTTTTAGCTTATGTATCATAGCTGGTGTGTGTGTGTGTGTGTGTGTGTATAATAAATATACAGGAAATGGTTTCAATAAGATTCTTTATATATATGGTGAGACCTTAGATTGATTTGTAGGTGTTGATTTAATGTATTCTATGACTGATATATTTATCTAAAGGGGAATTTTTTTACATGAGTTCGAATTCTGAAGGGAGTGAAAATTTTACTAATTTTTTTTAACATTATTATTCAATACCATATATTGGTCTCACATCTCACTAAAAATAACAGTATCATTAGGACCTAATCCTGTATACATATTACTATTATGTATAATATATATTGAATATTTGTTTATAGAGAGTCTTGTATATAAAAGCAAACAAGATATAGAGATATCCTATACACATCATACGCCCTTTGGCACTCGCGGCAAACAAGTTCAATGATTTTAGAGAATAAATAAATTAAATAATATGAAACAAAGATTCCCTTTGATATCTAGCTATATCCATTGCATGTCTTGCAATTATTACTAAGTGGTGTAAAGTGGCATACTCTTTGATTTTTTATAAATCTATAATATAAGCTCCGTAATATTCCAATTTGATAAAGCGAATGGGTCGCCAAGTTATAATGTGTATAGATGGAATATATTTGTAGAGTCGTGGAAGCATAGAGTAATCGGAAGAGATATTATCTAAGTCTCATCTAGAATTTTATTAAAGTGAATGTCAGTCCATGGCATAACTCAATTTGAATATATCTTAACTAGATTAGATTGGTGGCGAGGAAAAAATTATTTAATATAACAAATGAATAAATATTAATAAAAAATAATATGCATGGCATTATTAATTAAAGAAATAGTGATAACTTACAATACAAGATAAGATATAGTAATAAGTAAGTTGGGTACTAAATATTAAAAATATAACTATGATTAGTTTATCATCGATTTTATTTCAAACTTATTTATTTAATATTTTGAAAGTTTTTTTCATTAAGATAGTTTAGGTATGAAAAAAAATATAATGCACCAAAATATATAGGGGTTGTCTCCTATGAGGACTTCCTCACATGAGGATGAATAAAGATCACGTCTAATTAAGAATTAATAAATTTTAATTAAAATTAATAGTAAATTTTAATAAAATTTTAATTGAGTGCGATCTTTAGGATCCTCATACGAGATTTTGTCAAACTTGAAAACATAGTAAGGTAAATGTCACACTAAGTCGTTCGCAAACTGCTCAAAAAAAGTTCGTTCAAGTTCGTTTAAAGAAGTTCGATAAATAAACAAATTAAATTTTAGCTTGGTAGTATTCGGCTCGTTAGCTCGTGGACACGTTCGTTAAGTTATTCAGCTTGAAAAATACAAATTATTAGTTACAACTTATATTTATCTACTAAAATTAATAATAATTTTATTAAATCTCTAATTAACTTTGTTTATTATAAGAAAATAATTAATATATTTATTATTTTGAATGAAATAATTTATTTCTAAAAGAAAAATAATCAATATTTTGAATAAAAATATAAAATAAGAAAGTTCATACAGGCTCGATTAAGTTTGTGAGCCTCAATATTCGATAAATAAAGTTCGGGATTTGACTCGATACTAAATAAATCAAACTTAAACATACCATTATTCGGTTCGGCTCGATACGATTACATCCTTAGATATTAGACTATAAATTAAACCGTAATCCCGAAAACATTTGTAGGAGTGGCAAAAATTAGTTATTTTTGTTCTAATTTCTCCCCAGTTAAACCTAGAAATTTGAGATTCTGTCATGGTGTTCTCACTTTCATGGGAATTTTAAGTTAAATATACATAGCTTAAATTTATTAGATTTTGTTGTAATTACCTAAGTATGCAAATAGAACCCAACCTTTAAACTTTTATAAATAGAGAATTCTTAGATGTGATTTATTACACATGTCAAACTTAGATCATCATTGATGAACTTGACTTCACATGCACATGATATATTATTCTAGAAGCATATTAGCGCAAAACATTCTCCTATTATGCTCCCCACGCCCTACTTTTAGGGGGTGTAATCGAATCGAGCCGAACCGAATAGTGGTGTGCTCAAGTTTGATTTACTAAGTATCGAATCGAATCCCGAACTTTACTTATCGAATACTTTGAGGCTCACGAGCCTAATCGAGCCTATACGAACTTTCTAAATTTATATTTATATTCAAAATATGAATTATTTTATTTAAAATAATAAATATATTAATTATTTTCTTATAACAAACAAAATTAATTAGAGATTTAATACAATTATTATTAATTTTAGTGGATAAATATAAGTTATGTCTACTAATAATTTATATTTTTCAAGCTGAATCACTTGACGAACATATTCACGAGCTAACGAGCCGAATACTACTAAGCTCAAGTTTGGTTTGTTTATTTTACGAGCTTCTCTAAACGAACTTGAACGAGCTTTTTTCGAGCCGAGCTCCGAATAGTTCGCGAACGGGTTGATTTGTTTACAGACCTACCTACTTTTCATTTTTTAAGAAAATATAATCTAATCTTTTTGAGGAAGCTGACGCTACATTTTGAACATGAATTAGCGAAATAATTTTTTAATTAATATCTCTAAATTGATTGATTTTTTTTTTTTTTTTTTTTTTGAGGAACCTCTAAATTAATTGATTAATTCATTAAGTTGCGCGACGTAATTGCATATTTTTTCTTTACTATCTTTTCCCAATAAAAATCATGTATAGTCTCATAGAAGGTAAAAATGAGTAATCTAATCAATGAAGTAAAAGAAGCTGTCTGCATTTAAATTCCACATACGCTTTTTCAATGAAAATCAAAATAATTACATATGATGGTAGATTTGACATTAGAGATACAATCATGAACTTGAAAGACTTTTTTATAATCGACTAAAATAAACTCTCCATCCGTTCGTGATATCATTTTCATATTTGTCATTTCAGTTTGTCCGCAATATCATTTATAGAAATAGAGTTCACAAACTTCCACTCACAACAATAGTGAAATCCAAACTCCACTCATTATAATATTCACTACTATCTACTACTATCCACCACTTTTCTTAAAGCTCGCGCCGTCCACAATGTGGAAATGATATCGTGGACGAAGGGAGTATTTGTTAATATGCAAAAATGTCCTACTCCCTCCGTCCCAATATTCAAGTCTCCTATTCCTTTTTGAGCCGTCCCAATATTCAAGTCTTCTTTCCTTTTTTGGCATAAATTACAATACAATTAGTTCAATTAATTAGGTATTCTCTGTAATACCCCGTTTCCTCGAGCTAAGTTTAGAATAATTTTGAACTTAGGTTTAAGATGATTCACGCCGGATAAAGAAAATGAAATTATTTTAATTACAACAAAGTGAATTACGAAAGCTTTGAAAATTTTAGTTATTTAAATTTATATGCATTGCATATTTATTTGATTAAGCACTCAAGCATTTCATGAGTTGGGATTTAATTTTGTTTGGGCCTCCAGCTTTTAATTGCTTTCAAAAAAAAAAGAATGAGAAACCGGCCCAAACCTTTCCTACTAAGCCCAACCCATCTACACCAAGATATTTTGTCCACCTCCACCGCCTCACTATTCCCTCTCTTCTCTAATATCTCATCCGCTGCTTCACTAAAATCATTCTCTCTCATTCACGCACTTCTCTTTCTCGTTCCAACACCAAAGAGAACTCCAAGAACAGCAGCAACACAACCGATCAAATCTTTAAGATTTTCAGCAGCATAAAACCCAGGAGATTCTGTTAAAGGTTAAACCTTTAACTCATTTGCATAAATTTTCGCAAGATTTGTAAAGATGCAAACTTTATTCATATACATATACACTGTTCGTATACAATTTTACAAGCATGATTGTTTTATAAAAGAAAAGGAAGAAAGGTTGAGTCTTGAACTTGTTTGTGTGTTTGCTGTCGAGTCGAGAGTCGAGGGAGGCAGGGCACGGCGGCTGTGCCGCTGCTGCCCGGCCACGGTTGGAGAGAAAGAGATGGGCTGGTCTTGCTGGGTTGAGTCGATTCAGGGGAGGCTGAGCCTAGGGCTTCGGCGAGCGGCTCCTGCTGCTGCTTGTCGGCGGGAGTCCGAGAAGGAGGCTAGGCGCTGCGGCTCTGCCGTTGCTGCCTAGCCACGGTGAAGAGTGGGGAAGGAGAGGGCGGCGGCGGCCTGGGGGTCGTCGGCCATCGGGAACAGGGGTTGGGGGCGGTGGCTTAACAGAGGGAGGCCAGGGCGCGACGGCCCTGCCGCTGTCGTCCGGCCACGGACGGAGGGAGAGCGGAGTATAGAGGGAGGGAGCGGCGATCTCGCCGTTTCCAAGGAGGAAGACGACCCGGACAGAGCGAGGTGTGGGTTTCGATGTTGAGAGAGAGCTGAGGAAGAATCGGCGGCAGCCTGCTTCATCTGCTGCTGTCGGCCGGAGATCTGAGGGAGAGACGGCGGTGGCTGTCGTTGCAGTCGCCGGAAACGGGCCGAGAGAGAGAGGCCGAGGGAGGCGGCAGCGATTCGTCGTCGCCAAGGAGGAGAGAGAACAGGGGGGAGTGACGGGAGTTTTGAGGGAGAAGTGTTCCGGGGCGGCGTTCGTCGCCGGGCACGATGGAGACGAGCAGTTCAGTCTAGAGAGAGAGGCGTGACTGATAGTGAGGGGGGATGAGTGACTGAAGCGTGAGTGTGTGTGCGTGACTGATGGGGATGAAGGGAAATAGGAGTTGGGTGTTGGGCTAGGTTGGAGTTGGGCTGTTGGGCCTTATTTTTTATTTATTTCAGTTGGGCTTTGAGTGGTGGGCCGATTTATGTTTTAAATTTTCAGTTGGGCCAATGTTTTTATTTAATTTCCTTGGGCCCTTAATTTTTTCATTGGGCTATGCAGCTTCTCCAATTAAATGGACTGCACTATTTTAATTAATTAGACTTATTAAGTTTGATTAATTATTTTAATTTGCATAATAATATCATATTATTATTATGTGCATATTTTAAGTAAATTACTTATTATATGCTAAGCATGACATGAAATTTGCATTTATTTTGCAATAAAAGTATTTATGATTTAATTGGTTTTATTTATAATTCCAATTATTTAAGGAAGTCGAGTAAGGATATTGTTGGTGTCCTTAACTCAAGAATTTTAGTTTTCAATTATTTATTCACTAAATTTTGAAAACCCGGCTAAGTGAATCATAGAATGTTAAGCACTACACCATGACTTAAGATTAGATTCAAGGAGACCTATTAAGAATAGAATTTCTTGTAGGCTTTGAGGACCAAGGGGATTAGCGCTGCTTTCCCAAGATGAGTGTATGTGCTTATGATCTTCAGGCTTTGCCTAACCCGGTGGGCTTACTTTCCAAACGTATAAAGTATGATTGAGTTATTAAGCTCTAAATGTTTCAATGAAATGCAAATTATTTATTCAATGAAATGCAAACTGTTTATCCAATAAAATGTTTATGTGCACTCTGCTCTGTTTAAGGCTCGCCACAACGAATCAATTGAGGTTCTCTTATGACCTAACACGTTATTTGAGAATTGTGTACACTGTTAGCTGACTCGGTGGGTTGATCTCCATTCGGGCACTAACTAAGAGGCGTTATAAGGGTGCTTGCTGGATGTGTTCCGAAGCATGTAATGTAAGGGCCTGCCTGGGCAGCGTCCCGAGGTCAATTCAACTTGTCTGAGTTACGTCCTCAGGGCAAGTGCAATGGGAGAAATGGATCCGTCGGTGGCTAAAAGGTCCGGGATCACAGCGAGTAACAGAAAGGGAGTGTGACATGTGCGCACAAATGAAAGAAATGTTTTAACATGCTTAGAAGTTCTTTCAATTTAAAACCTTCTAAGTCATGTCAAGTATAATTGGATAAACTGCTCCTTACGAATATATGAAATGTTTCAGAAAATGCATGCCCACTAAGTACATTAGTACTTAGCCCAAAATTACTTTCAAATGTTTTCAGGTTGGCTGGCTGGTGCTGACGGGACGGAGCTGAGGCTAGGGTTAAATTCCTATTTTAGACTTCCGCTGTAGCAATCACTCATATCCGTCTTTTATTATCCCAACTTAAGATCTTCATGTAAAATTTCAACGATATACTTGACCGAGCTTAGACTCTTCATTACTGAATTTATGCTAATGAATGTCGGTTGTCAGAAGCATGAAACAAAACTTGTGATCCAAAGGGGCATAGCCCGACTTTCTATCCTATTTCGGGTTTTAACAAGATTTTTCCCTTGTTTATTTCTATGATTTTAGTCGCACCTCGATTATATTTATTCATTCAAGAATTGGGGTGTGACAGAATGGTATCAGAGCATAAGTTTTCTTTCATGTCTCTGATAACCATAAGCTTTTTGATGTCGAGTCTAGAATAGTATCTCTAGACTTCCAAGAATGTCAGTAGCCCTCAGCTCGCCGTCACACTGCCGCAACCAAGGTACGATAATAGTTTCAAAAATATACATATATGTACTTCAGATGTTATGAATGTTTCCAAGAAAAGAAAAAGTGTGCGCTTTCAATGAATGATGCTATGTGAATTGCTTACCGCTTTCCATATGCTATAAGTTATGAATTGCTAATCGCTTTCATATTGTTATTTTGGGTCTCCGACTCATATAACTAAGCAAGTATCGTGTTTGGGACAACCCGAGCCCTTAATGATAGTGTCGTGTTTGGGACTACCCGAACCCATAACGACTCAATGAATGTTATTTCGTGTTTGGGACTACCCGAGCCCTTAACGAATCAATGAATGTATGGTCGAGTTAGATTCCTTGAATCTTTCCGTCACAAGCAAAGTTTTCATGAAAGGGACTTTAAATGTCCATATATGTTAAGGTTTCAAAAGAAACAGAAGTATGTATGTATGAATGAATGAGAAAGCTTTATGTTGTCGTTTTAGGCTAGCTGCCTATACGATTAGAATGATGGGTCCTCTTACAAACTGTTTGAGTACCACCCAATAATGCCTTGAGAATGTTAGTCGTGATAGCACCGCTTGATCGATTTAAGTAAGGATTGGTAAGATAGAAATGTTTAACATAGATATGTTACAACATAGAGGCAATGCCTTAAGACTAAGGATTCACTTGAGCTATTTCAATAGCGGTGAGATTAAGTTTTTCACATAAGAACTTATGTTGCTTATGATTATGATGTTAGTCGTGATAGCTTTGCTAGAACGGCATAGAATGGACTTTCATGGTATCAGTAACTGATGCTGAAGTACTTGTTAGTAAGTGTTTTAAAGTTAGAAGTTTGACCAGAGCCTTACATGAATAAGAAGTTGACATGATTGGGGACGAAGCTCCCATTTGACGGAGTGATTTGTTTTGTTGGGTCTGGCCAACCCACATGACTAAGATCTCGGTGATTGTCAATTAAGATTTTTGATCTCGAGGTAGAGCATCATCACAATATATAGACTCGCACTATATAGTTGTCACAATAGAATATCCTTTTATTACGATAAGTATAGTAGCGATTAGAATTACTCAGTTTGTCATTAGTTTTCAACCATTAGAACGATGCACTAAGTATCAAGTTGTCTTTTGGTAATCAAAGCGATTTTTGGAATCCCAAGCAAAGAACTGGAGCAGGTAGTGAGTATGATGAAGTTTTCAACCAGCTGTCAATATGTGGTCCACATGGTGGACAATAATGAGAAATGCGTAAAGGAGTTCGTAAATGAATCGCGTCATGAGATTTTCAATTCCCCTAGTAAACCAGAGAGATATTACGAAGGAACAAGCAATGAGCGAGACCCTCACCACCGAGTCACTACAACAAATGGAGAAGGAAAAAGTTCATGCACAAACAAGATATGTACACCACCTCAAGATGGAGGTAAAGAAAAAGGAAATGGAAGGAAAGCAATGGAACTTAACTTAAGGTATAACCCAACCCCAAGGCTAGTAGGCTCAAGCTAAGAGAGTGAATGCTTTGGCTAAAGTGCCAGAAGCTACAGCAAGAATAAAGTTGGAACGCCACCACAATGGAAACTTAGAAACCCCCATTAAATAACCATTTGGAAATGGGAAAATGAGTTTACATGGCAGAAGGAGTGCCATTAATCCTCGAAGTGAAAGTTACGAAGATGATGAGAAAAGTTTGATGTTAGAATTCCCTAGTCAATCTGAGAAGGAGACTTAGGACGAAGGAAACAATTAAGGAAGTTCAACAGATTTGAGAGTACAAAGATATTTTTCCCAATGAATTTCCAAATTTTCACCAAACCTAGTTTCATGCAACATAGTATATCACTATGGGGAGCACTAATTCAAGATGTCAAAGAAAAGATGATACACTAAGGATGTGTATTGATTATAAGAAGTTGAAGCAAGCTCATAAGAATAGATATCCCCTTCCGAGGATAGACGACCTGTTAAGTCAGTTGAGAGGAGCCGGTGTGTTTTCCAAGATTGACTTAAGATCTGGTTACCACCAACTCAGGATGAAAAGAGAAGACATTTCAAAGACAGCATTTCGAACGCGTTATGGACTTTACGAGTTCACAGTGATGCCCTTCGATTTAACAAATGCCCCAGCAGTTTTCATGGACCTGATGAACAGAGTTTTCCATCAGTATCTCGATAGTTTTGTCTTAGTGTTTATCGACGACATCCTCGTATACTCTAAAGACCGAAGAACAACATGAAGAGCACTTACGCATCGTACTCAAAACCCTGCGCAATGAGAAATGGTTTACCAAATTCAACAAGTGTGAATTTTGGTTAAAGGAAGTTATGTTTCTCGGTCACATAGTGTCGACTGAAGGAATCAAAGTAGACCCCGCCAAGGTCGAAGCAGTCAAATAATGGAAGGCACCATCAAATGTCGATGAGATCAGAAGTTTTCTCGGTCTAGCAGGTTACAACATAAGGTTCATCGAAGGATTCTCGAAATTGGCTAGGCCAATGACTCAGCTTTTGAGAAAAGGGACTAAGCATGTTGGTCCGAAGCTTGTAAACCAAGTTTTAAGGAACTCAAGACTAGGCTGACTACTGCACCAGTGTTAGATCCGAAACTAGTATCAAAGCTGGTCGAGAAAGTCGACCATATCAAGCAAAGAATTAAGGAAGCAAGATGTATAAAGTCTTACGCCGATCAAAGTCAGAATTTAATGTTGGGGATCGAGTTTTCCTCAAGTTCTCCCTCAGGAGTATGCGTTTTAGAAATAAGGGTAAGTAACATCCCCGCTATATAGGACCTTTGAGATCCTAGTTAAGTTAGGCCTTCGTAGCCTATAAGTTGGCTCTGCCACCAAGCATTGTGGATGTGTACAATACATATTGCATCTCGCAATTAAGAAAGCATGTGATTAAGCAAGATAAAGTAGTCCTAGTCAGGACCAAAGTTATGAAGAGAAATCAGTCAAGATACTTGATCGCAAGGTTCAAGTTTTACGAGACAATAATTTTGTTCTCGTCATGTAGTGGAACCATCACAGGATGGAAAAGGCCACAAAAGAGATGAATGAAACGAACGACTAGCTAGTATCCCGAGCTAGATTATCAAGGTATGTAATTTCGGGGACGAAATTTTTTTTTTAGGAGGGAGGGATGTAATACCCCGTTTCCTCGAGCTAAGTTTAGAATAATTTTGAACTTAGGTTTAAGATGATTCACGCCGGATAAAGAAAATGAAATTATTTTAATTACAACAAAGTGAATTACGAAAGCTTTGAAAATTTTAGTTATTTAAATTTATATGCATTGCATATTTATTTGATTAAGCACTCAAGCATTTCATGAGTTGGGATTTAATTTTGTTTGGGCCTCCAGCTTTTAATTGCTTTCAAAAAAAAAAAGAATGAGAAACCGGCCCAAACCTTTCCTACTAAGCCCAACCCATCTACACCAAGATATTTTGTCCACCTCCACCGCCTCACTATTCCCTCTCTTCTCTAATATCACATCCGCTGCTTCACTAAAATCATTCTCTCTCATTCACGCACTTCTCTTTCTCGTTCCAACACCAAAGAGAACTCCAAGAACAGCAGCAACACAACCGATCAAATCTTTAAGATTTTCAGCAGCATAAAACCCAGGAGATTCTGTTAAAGGTTAAACCTTTAACTCATTTGCATAAATTTTCGCAAGATTTGTAAAGATGCAAACTTTATTCATATACATATACACTGTTCGTATACAATTTTACAATCATGATTGTTTTATAAAAGAAAAGGAAGAAAGGTTGAGTCTTGAACTTGTTTGTGTGTTTGCTGTCGAGTCGAGAGTCGAGGGAGGCAGGGCACGGCGGCTGTGCCGCTGCTGCCCGGCCACGGTTGGAGAGAAAGAGGTGGGCTGGTCTTGCTGGGTTGAGTCGATTCAGGGGAGGCTGAACCTAGGGCTTCGGCGAGCGGCTCCTGCTGCTGCTTGTCGGCGGGAGTCCGAGAAGGAGGCTAGGCGTTGCGGCTCTGCCGTTGCTGCCTAGCCACGGTGAAGAGTGGGGAAGGAGAGGGCGGCGGCGGCCTGGGGGTCGTCGGCCATCGGGAACAGGGGTTGGGGGCGGTGGCTTAACAGAGGGAGGCCAGGGCGCGACGGCCCTGCCGCTGTCGTCCGGCCACGGACGGAGGGAGAGCGGAGTATAGAGGGAGGGAGCGGCGATCTCGCCGTTTCCAAGGAGGAAGACGACCCGGACAGAGCGAGGTGTGGGTTTCGATGTTGAGAGAGAGCTGAGGAAGAATCGGCGGCAGCCTGCTTCATCTGCTGCTGTCGGCCGGAGATCTGAGGGAGAGACGGCGGTGGCTGTCGTTGCAGTCGCCGGAAACGGGCCGAGAGAGAGAGGCCGAGGGAGGCGGCGGCGATTCGTCGTCGCCAAGGAGGAGAGAGAACAGGGGGGAGTGACGGGAGTTTTGAGGGAGAAGTGTTCCGGGGCGGCGTTCGTCGCCGGGCACGATGGAGACGAGCAGTTCAGTCTAGAGAGAGAGGCGTGACTGATAGTGAGGGGGGATGAGTGACTGAAGCGTGAGTGTGTGTGCGTGACTGATGGGGATGAAGGGAAATAGGAGTTGGGTGTTGGGCTAGGTTGGAGTTGGGCTGTTGGGCCTTATTTTTTATTTATTTCAGTTGGGCTTTGAGTGGTGGGCCGATTTATGTTTTAAATTTTCAGTTGGGCCAATGTTTTTATTTAATTTCCTTGGGCCCTTAATTTTTTCATTGGGCTATGCAGCTTCTCCAATTAAATGGACTGCACTATTTTAATTAATTAGACTTATTAAGTTTGATTAATTATTTTAATTTGCATAATAATATCATATTATTATTATGTGCATATTTTAAGTAAATTACTTATTATATGCTAAGCATGACATGAAATTTGCATTTATTTTGCAATAAAAGTATTTATGATTTAATTGGTTTTATTTATAATTCCAATTATTTAAGGAAGTCGAGTAAGGATATTGTTGGTGTCCTTAACTCAAGAATTTTAGTTTTCAATTATTTATTCACTAAATTTTGAAAACCCGGCTAAGTGAATCATAGAATGTTAAGCACTACACCATGACTTAAGATTAGATTCAAGGAGACCTATTAAGAATAGAATTTCTTGTAGGCTTTGAGGACCAAGGGGATTAGCGCTGCTTTCCCAAGATGAGTGTATGTGCTTATGATCTTCAGGCTTTGCCTAACCAGGTGGGCTTACTTTCCAAACGTATAAAGTATGATTGAGTTATTAAGCTCTAAATGTTTCAATGAAATGCAAATTATTTATTCAATGAAATGCAAACTGTTTATCCAATAAAATGTTTATGTGCACTCTGCTCTGTTTAAGGCTCGCCACAACGAATCAATTGAGGTTCTCTTATGACCTAACACGTTATTTGAGAATTGTGTACACTGTTAGCTGACTCGGTGGGTTGATCTCCATTCGGGCACTAACTAAGAGGCGTTATAAGGGTGCTTGCTGGATGTGTTCCGAAGCATGTAATGTAAGGGCCTGCCTGGGCAGCGTCCCGAGGTCAATTCAACTTGTCTGAGTTACGTCCTCAGGGCAAGTGCAATGGGAGAAATGGATCCGTCGGTGGCTAAAAGGTCCGGGATCACAGCGAGTAACAGAAAGGGAGTGTGACATGTGCGCACAAATGAAAGAAATGTTTTAACATGCTTAGAAGTTCTTTCAATTTAAAACCTTCTAAGTCATGTCAAGTATAATTGGATAAACTGCTCCTTACGAATATATGAAATGTTTCAGAAAATGCATGCCCACTAAGTACATTAGTACTTAGCCCAAAATTACTTTCAAATGTTTTCAGGTTGGCTGGCTGGTGCTGACGGGACGGAGCTGAGGCTAGGGTTAAATTCCTATTTTAGACTTCCGCTGTAGCAATCACTCATATCCGTCTTTTATTATCCCAACTTAAGATCTTCATGTAAAATTTCAACGATATACTTGACCGAGCTTAGACTCTTCATTACTGAATTTATGCTAATGAATGTCGGTTGTCAGAAGCATGAAACAAAACTTGTGATCCAAAGGGGCATAGCCCGACTTTCTATCCTATTTCGGGTTTTAACAAGATTTTTCCCTTGTTTATTTCTATGATTTTAGTCGCACCTCGATTATATTTATTCATTCAAGAATTGGGGTGTGACATTCTCTCTCTCTTTCTAACTTTAATCTCACTCTCTCTCTCTCACTCTCTTTCCCAAATCTGTCACTCTCTCTCTCTCTCTCTTCGCCTTTTCTCTCTCTCGGACGCCTCACTACCACCGTTCCTCTTCTCTCCCGGTGACCGCAGCGACAAGGCCCCTACCTCGCCGCCCGTTTTCCGGCGACCAGGGCTCGACCCTCTCTTGGCGTTGGCGAGGTGCCGCCGCCTTCTATCTCTCCACCGCCTCAACCCTCTGCATCCACCGCCTTCGCCTTTGATCTCCTCCGCCTCCACCGCCCGTTTTTCTAGCGGCGCCACCTCTCTCTTCCTTCTGCTAAACCTCTTCAACGAACGGCCTCTCCCTCCACTCACAAATCCAGCACAGAGCCTCGCGCCTCCGCCGCCTCGAGCCTCGACGATTGGTTTTGTTGCAGATCTATCACTCAATTGATTTGGGGAGGGTTTCTCTTACTTTGAAATAGTCACTCTCTGTTTTGAACTTAGCGCAATTTGAAGTGTTTGAAGGCTGCGATGAAGAGCAGATCTATCAATTGTGGTCTCTTAACCCTCGTCGGCGTTAAGAGCAGCGGCGGTCTCCACCTTTGCGACATGAGAGGTAGAGGTGGGAAATCTTGGAAGATTTTGATTATTTTTGCTTATGTGGAAGATGGGTTTAGCTGATGATGGCTTAAAGATTGAATCTTGGGGCGTTGAGAAAATAGTGGCCTTGCCGGAGTATGCCGCTGCCGATGATGCTGGAGTTGGTGGAGCTGGAGCGATTACAGCCAGTGGAGGAAGTGGAGGTGGTGACGGCCGGCTATAAATTGGGGAAGCCGGTGGCGGTGGAATTTGTGGAACTGGAGGAGAAGCTTCTGATTTCTGGCGGCCGGTGGAATTTGGGGAAGAAGGTGACGGCCGGCTTTTGATTTCTGGCGGTGGAACAGCCTATGCAGCATTATTAGTTAATTTAATTAAGAAATAAAATATCATTAATTAAAGCACTAATTATGTGGTCCCTACTATTTTTACATCTACTTTAACTCTCCTAAATACCCATGCCCAAATGAAATGAGACTTCAATATTGGGACGGAGGGAGTATTTCTTATGTTGCATATGAAAAATGCCCTACTTTATAAACTTAAGCATTTTATGCTCAAATTTAGGGGTGTCGATCGGTTCGGGTTCGGTTACCAGTACCCGAATTTTCGGTTACCCGAACTCAAAATTGTCAAATTTCAATACCCGTTCCCAAACCGTTTTAGGTGTTCGGTTACCCAATAACCTCTTCGGTTAACCGATACCCATTTAAAAAATAAAATTCAAATAATTTGCAAAACAATTCCAAAGCAATTAGTTCAAATCTAATTTCACAGCAACAATTAGATTCAAATCACAGCAAAATGAATGTCACCCCTATCACGCTACATCACGGCAATAATTTCAAGGAGTTCAAATCTAAAGCATCACTCATCAGTCATCAGCAATTACTAAATTCGCAAGATATAAAAAGAGGTTAATTAATGGAGCTCAAATAGTTAAATTATTTCACTGAAATTCAAATGCAGCTAAAATTTCACAAAGGAAACCTGCCGGACTGCCAGTTGCCGGAACTCAGCGGCGTGGTGGAGCGGCGGAGCGGCCTGGACTGGAGGCTGGAGCGGTCTGGTCGCGCTTAGGGCAGTCGCGCTTAGGGAAGGAGCTGACGAAGGGCGGCGGATGGAGGGCGGTGGACGGCGTCAGGCGTCGGAGAGGGTGAAGGAGGCGGACGAAGCGACGGCCGACGGGATTCAGGGAGCTGGGCGGAGGCGGGCGGATGAAGAAGAGCTAAATTCTGGGTTTTGATTTCTAAAGTTCTAATTTTAATTTACAAATATATTATATATGATATATATATATATTAAATTAAATAATTAATAAAATAATTTTCGGTTATTCGGTTAACCCGATTCGGTTATCGGGTTAACCGATAACCAAAAATTTTGTAAAATCAATAACCGAAACCGATCCATTACCCGAAAAATTCGGTTATTGGATACCCAAACTCGGGAATTTCGGTTTGGTTAATTGGATACCCAAAACCCAATAACCATTTAGACAGCCCTACTCAAATTATATGAAGTACTTATTTTATACTTTGATGTTTGTTAGGTCCGGAGGGTCTCGAATAGGTGTATGAGGGGGGGAGGGGGGGAATACACCTATAGGCTATTTTTCGATCTTTACAAGAGATCAAAAACGAAACTTCAATCACAAACTCTAACACCTGTTTACTAAAAAGAGTTTTGACCAAAACAGGGTTGACGACTGATACTGAACACTCTTCAGTAAGAAGTTATCAGTTAAGTCAAAAGACCTTAACTGATACACGTAAGGCTTCAGTCGAGTTTGATAAAAGGAGATGTTATGAATCTTACTGACTATCAGAAGATAGATCAGTCAGACTGATAACACACGCAGCGGAAAACTTTGTTTCGCAATAGCCTGTGAGTTAAGCACGTTGTTAGTCTTAGGTTTCTCTTTGCTATTAATCAGTTTTCAGTTTACGAAAGGAAGAGCACAAGTAAGAAAGTAAATACTGAACGTTGTAAATAACACGGATTTTTACGTGGTTCGAAAAAACACTTCCTACATCCACGGACGGTTGATCAGACCAATAACTTCACTGGGCAAGTGCTTACGGGTGCACTGCAAACCTGAACGTGTGCTTACGGGTGCACACAACCGAAGATCCAATCTTCAGTACCAACACACCTTGTTAGATTTCTCACTCCTAGCACGCACTGGACACTAGGATCTCACGGAGACAGAACGCCTTTCTGAACTCCTTAGCAACACAAACACTCGATTCAGTTGGTTGAAGGGAGGTTTGAAAACTTGCCAACTAAACTTCAAAGAACAAGTTCTTTGGAGTTAGTTTGACCTAGGCTTTGGATAAACAAGGTTTGCCTAAGGTCTAAGAGAATGTATGTAATCAGCAGTGACTGATTTTTTACTTTGGAATTCTCTTCTTCGATTCAAACTTGGGAGAGTCCGGGCTTTAGCTGAGAAACTATTTTGGCAGAGTTTCAGCTTATGTCGTTGAATCGGTGAAGATTGAAGTGATCCTCGAGCGCTATTTATAGGAGAAGTCTTGAATAGATCCGTTGGCAGATAAGGTCTTCAAGATTTCTTCCGTTAGAGAGTAATTTGAACTTGGGCTGAGGCTTCAATCTTCGAGGTTCCTTATTTGGTGAGAACGGCTATGTTGAAGAGCAGGAGATGCGACATCTCTGAAAAGGTAATCACCAAAGAGGAATGACCTCTGCAGAGAAAGGACGATCCTGAGATCTCTTCAGTCCGAGAAGAATGTTTAACTGATACTTGTTTTTAGTATCAGTCCGCTGATTCCACGTGGCTCGCATTAAGTAATCAGTTAAAAACTGATTCTTCGACTAATGCTTCAGTCGGCAACTTCAGTCTTCAGTCTTTAGTCTTTAGAACAGCAACTAAACTAGAAAAATAACTCTAAAACTTGAGTTCAAGCAGTTCTAGTCTATTACAAACGAAACCTATTGATTTTGGTATCATCAAAACAAGGATTAGGATATTTCATTAAATTCCCAACAATGTTGATGGATTTGTTTGGTGTTTTGTGAAATTCTTACACATTTGACCGATTTGACAGCTATCAGTCTTAGAAGTCAACGATTTGACAGCTATCAGTCAAGAGTACATATGACCGGTGGATGACTAAATCATGTGGTCGGCCGGGCGGACACATGATTTTACCGGTTGGACACATGATCTAGCCACCCAGATCATGTGTCCGGCAGGTAAAATCATGTGTTCGGCCGGTGAAATCATGTGTCCGCCCAGCTCATGTGTCGATCGGTGAAATCATGTGTCCGTCCGGTCGGCCACATGATTTAGCCACCCACCGGTCATATATACTCTTGACTGATAGCTGTCAAATCGTTGACTTTTATGACTAAAGCTGTTAAATCAGTCAAATTTGTAAGACTTTCACAAAAAATCAAACAAACTCATCAAATCACAGGGCATTTAAAGAATAGGGCGTAAAATACTTATGTTTATAAAAGAGTGCATTTTTCACATACAACTTAAGGAATAGGGCATTTTAAATTTTCACTCAAAATATACATGTCAATAAATATTAATTTGTTTACAATTTTTTTTAAATTAAAATTACAAGAGGTATCTAATTATAATCAAATAAGCAATTTACATGTAGGTGGAATCTTTCCACCACACAAAGATGGAAAAATAATGATATACAAACGGAATTAAGAACCACGTAAAGCGGAATTACTGCAACGTAAAGGTGGAAATATTAATCACATATATATAAAAGTGAAAAACTACATCAAAATTGAATGAAGTATTAAATATCTTAATTTTATCGCTTAAACTAAACCTTAAGCTTGTTGACTTAATTTGTTACTCCAATTTACGACTTATAAAACAATATATGATCTTTGGAATGTTTGGATAACTACAACATGAAACACCATTCAATGTAAAATTTGAGCACTTCAAAGACTGCTACAATTAATACGTAATAATTGTAACAAGGTTAGAGCACAGGCTATGTAACATCACATGAGATTCTCTATCTAAAACTTTGACTTAATCTGACAAGAGGCTGCCTAAAACCATGCACGTTTATCAAGAAATGTGCTTTGTTCTATTCTATTATATTTTTAATATTTATTTCTTCGAATTTCTCTAAGAGCATCCACAGCGCAAGGATTGAAGGGTGGGTCGAGCCGGGACGAAGGAAGACGCCGCGCGCTGGAGACCCGTCCTGGTTCGAAGGCGTGGCGAGGCGAAGCACCGGGGCGAGAGGCGGAAGTTTATGGCGCGTCCGGCGGACGCGCCTATTAAAAAAAAATTTAATTCGATTTATTTTGAATGTTTTGACCGTTTGAAAATTTTGTTTTTTTTTTTAATAAAAGGACCGTTGGAATCAAACGGCCGAATTCCCCTTTTTAATTTTTTTTTTCTCTTTTATCTATATATATCACCACTCTTCTTCATTCATTTCACATCTCCACATCTCAAAAAATCATCTCCACATCAAATAAATTTCAAAAAAAAATGTCTTCCTCCTCATCAAGCCACGAGGACGAGCGATGTGCTGAAGAATTTTCCAATCTTGTACAACAATTTCACCAAATTGTTCAAGATATTGGTGATCCAGAAGAGCAACCTCGTCGTCGCCGACGAGGTGCGCGGAAGAAGGCTTTCATTCGTCGGGACCGTGAAGCCGGCGCTGTACGTTTGCACGCGGATTACTTTGATGAAAATCCGGTCTACCCCGAAAACATCTTTCGCCGCCGTTTTCGGATGCGTCGTGCGTTGTTTTTGCGCATCGTTAATGTCGTCGCCTCCGATCCATACTTCCAACAACGCACGGATGCACTTGGGAGGTCCGGCTTCACGCCATTGCAAAAATGCACTGTCGCTGTTCGTATGCTAGCTAACGGTGGGGCAGCGGACCAATACGACGAGTATCTCCGGATTGCAGAGTCCACATCGTTGGAGTGCTTGCAGAGATTCAGTCGTGCCATTATTCAACTCTTTGGCGCGGAGTACTTGAGGAGGCCGACTTCCGCTGACTGCCAACGGCTTCTAGCAATGCACGAAGCGAAGCACGGCTTCCCGGGAATGCTAGGGAGCCTTGATTGCATGCATTGGGCGTGGAAGAATTGTCCAACGGCATGGCAAGGCGCATACACTCGCGGCGATCAGGGGGAACCGACCATCATCCTCGAAACCGTCGCCTCGCAAGATCTATGGATCTGGCATGCTTTTTTTGGGACTCCTGGTTCGAACAACGACATCAACGTGCTCAACAACTCGACGTTGTTCAACGATCGACTGCAAGGAATGGGGGTGCCGGTCACATATGAAGTCAACAACTCCTACTACACAAGTGGGTACTACTTGACTGACGGCATCTATCCCAATTGGCCTGTATTCGTGAAGAGTCCTACACATCCGACGGATCCGAAGGGGAAGAGGTTCAAAGTGATGCAGGAAGCGGCTCGCAAGGATATTGAACGAGCCTTCGGCGTCCTTCAAGCTCGTTGGGCAATCGTCAAAGGCCCAGCGCGTCTTTGGAGCAAGAAGGCGATGAGCGACATCATGTTCACGTGCATCATTTTGCACAACATGATCATCGAAGACGAAGGCGAGCAAGCAACGCAGTGGGAAGAAGACGCCGACGAAGCTTCGAGTAGCGCCGCATCTCAACCTCATGTCGGTGCTCCGCCGGATTTTCGTGCATTTGTTGCACGACAAGCATCCATGCGAGACGCGGAGATGCATGCTCGCCTCACTTTGGACTTGAAGGAGCACATTTGGTCTCGTTTTGGTCCGATTGAGTCCTAGAAAATTAGTGTAATTTTTATTTTTTTTATTGTATTTAAATTATGTCTTTAAATTATTGTAATGTTTAATTTTATTTTTAATGAAATTAGAAATTTAAAAATAAAAGTGTAGAAATATGAATTTTGTGGAAATGGGGATTTAAGCACCCACCTAAGACACAATGCATTGGAGAGGGGTGTGTCTTAGGTGGGGCCCACTCCTAAGACACCCCTCTAAGCAACAAGCATTGTGGATGCTCTAAGATTTTTATATTTCCTACTAAACATATTTTAAACAATAAATCATCCCTACTTGTTAATATTGATTTAAATATATATATATATATATAGAGAGAGAATGTATTATATTTGTGTGTGTATTATTTAATTTTTAACAGGCAGTGCCATCAATGCCATTGATTTTGGTGCTATTTTAATCCAATTTTGTTCCTTTTTGACACAATTATATACTTCCTTCGTCCCAATTAAATTGATCAATTTTTTTTAGACATAAGATTTAAAAAATTAATTTTTTAAATGTGTTTTGTAATAAAATGAATTAGATGTTTTCTTTTTTATATAGTATCTTTCATTTAAGGAAATTGATCAATTTAGTTGAAATGACCCAAAAAGAAATATTGATCAAGTTAGTTGAGACGGAAGGAATATTTATGTGTTACCTTAGCTATTTTAATTTATTTTCTTTTAATTGGTAGATTATTATTCTTATTCTTTGCGAATATTGAAGTAAGATAATACAGATGGAGAGGAAACATATGAGACTATTCTTTTTTCTTTTATTTGGTAATAAAGAATACCAACTTGAAGCACTGAACAATTTGAAAATAAAACTCTAAACATAAAAGAAGAAAAAGAATTAAAGGTCTTTTTTTATCTGAAAACAGAACGGGAAAATGGACCAACCACTTTATTATTATTATTATTAAACTTTGAGCCGAGGAACAGTGAATGAGAGATCAAGCCTGGTAAAGCATTTTGTCAATCTATTTTATTGTAACTAACTAATAGTGTGCTTGACACGTCAAAGTCATGAATTTAAATTATAATATGTAATAAATAAAAGTTATTATAAATTTTAAAATTTCATATACAAAACAAAATTCTTGTCTTATATCAAAATAAATAAAACTTGATATATATATATATATATTAAGCTACTAAACTGTCCCTATAAGTTACAATAAATAACGATATTATAAATATATATAAAATATTAAAAAAAATTATAAGACCACTTTTATAGTAATAATAGATTTCTTTTAAGTGTCAATAATATATTTAATGACTTCTGTTCTTCTTCTTCTTCGACTTCTTTCATTTTGAGATCCTACCAATAACATAAGGGTGCGTTTATTTTGCATAATTGATAAAATGGATGATTGAATATTTTTATCCTCAATAATAGGATTACTTCAATTCCACCCTTTTGATGGGATACAAATCAAGCAAGACTAGCTTGGAGGATAAAAACAATCAAGGGCCTTCGAGATATCCCAAAATTGCAATCCATGAAAGTAAACAAGGGATTAACCTTACTATTTTTATCAATCAAGGCTTATCCACCAAAGTAAATACCCCGTAAGTCCATACTGAACGGAAAACCAAATTCTTTTACAAAGTAAAAAAATTCAAACCCAAAATTCCGTTCAATACTCGACCAGGTTATAAAATTACGGTTCCACCACCCCTACACAACAGAGAATGACTTTTTCCATTTATCACAACACAATAAGCATTTAGAAGGGCAGAAATGGAACTCATCAACAATAGATAACCAAGTATACCTCATTCTGTACACATACTCACTCGTACCTGGACTGACAGAAACGCCGGTCGAACACCGCTGGACCTTGCCGGTTTTCTCGATCTCACGGGAAAAAACAGTATACCTAAGACACAAATTCTCCATGTACCACACGGTGCTGCAACGGCCGCGGCTCTCTGATCCCAGCAAGAGCGCGGATGGGAGGGCGCAGAGCTCATTTACAGCAGAAACGATGCCAACTGCAAACCACGGACGAGCAGGCGCCTGAGAAGTGCATCACGAAAGCACACCTAACATATGAGAGAGGATGGATCCCGGTGTCACAACTGCCTTGAGCTTCTTCAAATCATGTCGACTCTATCGATCATGTCCAGCGCTTTGATCCTGTCGATGTCGAAGTTGATGATCGGAACAGAGGATGGCCTTCGGATGGGGAAAGGGTCCCTCTTGGTGGTTTCGTGTGTCGGAGAATGGCTGCTGCTCTTGGTTAGCCTGTGGTGCTTCGACAATCGGGTTCTCGACGTGTTGAATTCTTGGCTCTTGCTTATCCCGGGAGTCAGTTTCCGCTTGCTCACATCTTGGAGCATCTCCTGGTCCTCGATCGACAAAGTCGACGACGACGGCGAGCTCGGTTTCCGGCTTGACAGCTGGAGGGTCTTCTGGTTTGGGGACCTGATCGGGGATTTGACGGGGGATCTGAGCCCACCATTGGCGGCCCTTGATTGGCTGATGAGATGATGCAGCCACAGTACCAAATCAAGAATGTAAGCTTCCGTTTTCTCCTTGTCCGCGTGATAAAGTGTCTCGATACGGAGCAAATCCGTCTGGCCAGCAAGTTTGTGGTTCATCTCAGATCTGAACAAAACAAGGTGTCTAGTCAACCGCGACGAAAGCAGTCAAAAGATGAGCACCGTTAGAGACGAGCTTACCCAGTATTTGCCCATTCGCCAACCCAACCAAAGCCGTGGTGAGCCCTGTTTCCGATCATGGCATGTAGTCAACATATGCATAAGTATTTAGAGAAGCTCAGTGAAAAACAAATCAAAATAGATGAAAATCTAGGTAAATCACTTTCTAGCCCCAAAGTATGTGCCTTTATTGGGAAATGTCATGCACTTTCGATAATGACAAATTAGTACCCAATAAATTGACTTCGTTTACAAATGTACGATAGACTCACTTTTTCAGTACCGAAATGACAGTGTTGACAATCTGAAATCTCCGGAAAGACAATTGGCTTTTATTCCACACATTTCCACAGACTTCCGATTGCCAACAAGGTACTGGAAAAGTGAGCTCATATTAGATTTGAAACTGAAGTGGATTCTAATCTGTCATCACCAAAAGTATGAGACACTTGAGCTAAAAAGCGATATTTATCCTACACATTTATGGCCGCTTAAGTTTCAAGCGATGGCCAGCGAAACGGCAGCGCTTCTAGTTCAGGAGAGCTATCACGAAGTCAGATTAACTTACAAATTAACCAAATAATCCTATATGTTCATCTTAGCATGACATCGCCTCCAAGGAAAAATGAGGGACGGAGTGAAGTTCATTAAACGCAGTCCACCTAGTTAAAAGTAATTGTATAAAGAGGATCGTAGTTTTACTTTGTGGTATTGGTGGCCATAGGCACCAGCCATTGGAGAGTTTTCTCCATTTCTTCTTTGATCTGTGGGACAGTAAACTGCAGAAAGAATAAGAAGAATTACACAAATGCGTATAAAACACATGGTATTTGGAACCAAATAATCATTGTTTAGAACCCCAAAAAGAAAACCTCTTCCTTGAGTTGAAAAGATTGCAGTCGGGAACGCAAAGCACACTTTATAGTTGGCGGCAATCCCTGGTATAAAGCATCTCTTGTGCTTGGAGGCACTGATCCTGATCTAGTGACCTGATCGAACATTGCAGCCATAGTTCAAAATATTGGTGAAACTAACTAATATAGCATGGATACTCCATAGGTATCATAAAAATTCTTCCCTTACCGTATGTGGACCAAATTAACTTAGGGGGTGTTTACTTTGAAGGATTAGCCTTGATAGATAAAATAGTAAGGCTAATCTCTTGTTTACTTCGATGGATTGAAACTTTGGGATATCCCAAGGCCTTTGATTATTTATACTACCTCCGTCCGCGATATCGTTTCCACATTGTGGACGGCACGGGTTTTTAAAAAAGTGGTGGATAGTAGTGGATATTGTGATGAGTGGAGTTTGGGTCCCACAATTGTTGTGAGTGGAAGTTTGTGGACTCTACTTCTATAAATGAAAGTGGAAACGATATCGCGGACGGATCGAAATGGCAAATGTGGAAATGATATCGCGGACGGAAGGACTAAGGAGTATCATTTAAGCTACTTTTACTTGATTCTTATCCATTGAAAGGGTGGGATTGGAGAAATCCTACTCTTGAGGATAAAAATACTCAATCATGCATCTTATCAATCATGCAAAGTAAACGCCTTCTTACAGAAAAGAGGGATGATAAAGCGTGGCACGACAGAAGCACCAGTTAAGAAAAAGAAATAAGTAGCGCATCACTAAAGAACTGTGACGATACAATAAGAATGATGAACTCACGAGTGTATCGATCTGGGTTATGATATTTGCATAATGGAGTGCGAGTCCAGCAGATCCCAACTTCTGACGGTGGTCTTTTGTCGGCTTGTTTCCATCTTTAACAGTGATTCAATAAAACAAAATATTACAATCTATTCCCATAACTAAACAATAGAGATGCCACAGATTTAAGGGAATATGTGAAATACGCAAATTAAAGCTCAGAAACTACAAAATCTGCATGATTACCGAAACAATAGTTTCCTTGCACGTTAATTCAAGATAAGACATGTCAATAAAAGGATTATGAGGATTGTGCAAAACACAAGCAGCATAATTTTTATTTTGTTTTGAAAAAAAAATACATTTAGATAATTTTGAAGTTTGTGTATTACCACTGGAACCAAATGCAGACTGGATCTCCAGATGTAGATAGTGGACAATGTCTACGAGCTTCTCCATCACCTCAATTAACATAAATAAAGAATAAACAAATCAGCTTACTATTTGAAGAATGGTTGTAATATCCAAAAAAAATGTCATATGCTATGATACAAATTTGAGTCGAGTTGCAAATAAAAAATAGTAATCTTCTTTTCTCCCGTGTAGCATGCATTCAGAACTCATACGAGAAAAGAGTTTGGAATTGCTACCTCCTCCAATATCTTGGACCATAGAGACTTCTTTTTCAAATTCTTTACATGCTTCTTTTGACTCTTCAGCTCTGCACGTAGAATCGCGAGGCTGTCTCCTTCATGGGGAAGGAGAACAATTTGAGAAAGAAAAGAAAGAAATAGAAGAAAAGATAGCTGTGACTAGTCGTAGAATAGGGCAAAAAGAACAATAATACATAGTTGAGCATCACATATAAATTCTTATTGGGTGTATACATAGCATCGGATCTTTCAAAGATGTAAGACATAAGCACTCTGAGAATGCAATATTAAGATTGTAAATGGACAGTCTGAAGATCATATGTACCTCTGTGTGCAGCATTTGCGTTATCCTCTTCTTGAGCTTTGCGCCGACAGTCTTGTTCGAATCTATCTAATGCATGCATTTCATGGTATAGTTCCTGCACAACACATTGAATATAATTCAGCAATTTATCAGGCCTAATTTAAAAGGTTAATACACAGATTTTAAGCTTCGAATCAACCAGTGGCTCAACGACAGCACTGGACTATTCTAAAGTGAGAAGTTCATAATAGTTTATCAGTTTTAGGTTTTGGCAATGTACAAATATGTTTAAGTATCATTTCTGTAAGAAAAAGCAGAATGACAAAAAAGGGAAAAGCAGAATATTCAAATTTCAAAGTAGTTGCAAGGAATGTGACAGAATGTAAATGTAGATATAAAACACACAAATTTTGGTTTATCTCAATCTATAAGATCCTAATTGATTAAACGGAAATGATGACATCTCTTGAGCCCTTATATCTAAAACACAAAACAAGTACAATATTATTTCACTTGGTTCTTCTCTAACTTGAGACAATATCACCGATAGATATCATATTTATGGGGATTAGCTTCTTTTTCGTCTTAGTAGCCATGAAACATTTCACGACACGAGGATGACTTTCAAGCCATAGTCCATCATAAATTTATTCTCTATCTACATCATGCTAGATTTTCTACCTCTACAATTAATTATCCAAAAGGAGAAGTAAAAGGTAAACCGACTGATAGTGATAATATAACTTACAGCAGTGTTTTGAACCAACACCATCAAATATTGGATCACAGTTTCTGCTTCTTCTTTCAGTTGTTTGTGAGGTGTGAGTTCTGACTCCAACCTAAATGCGTAAAGAAGAACTAAATATTATATTGGAAACTCAGTTGTTGTGTAAACAGAGATACGAACAGAAAACTGAGAAAGGATATCTGCAGTTACTTCTCAAAGTAACGGTCCAAGTTGTGCCACTGAGGATCCTTGCACCGATTCCCAAAGCGAATGACCTCTCCAGAGAAGACTTTCAATTCATCCCTAATTCAGATCGAGAGAATGAGCACATTAGTGAAAAGACATCAGATAACATATAAATGGTTAAAATGAGTATATCGCGCAACTGTTTTCAATATTTACACCTCTTGTCAGATGCAGCGATTCTTAGGAGTTCATCCATATCTCTTGATGTTAGACGCTGTACGCCCTCAGAAGGGAGCACCACCTCCTTCAAATGTCTAATATTCTCTTCTGAAAGTGAATTCATCAAATTGGCACCTTTAACTATTGTATTTGCCACTTCAAAAGCCAATATCGATATTTTGATTCCTTTTGTAGCTATCCCAGATGCAAAACCACTGCTAAGATTCAAATTAGTCATGCTACTACCAAGAGTATCCAACACATCAACTGCTTTCCCGAGTCCGGCGTGGCCTGCCCTGCCCAGAATCGAACTCATTTCTGAGACCTGAGAGTAATAGGAAAGATTGTAGTTATTTATCGGGTATTTTAGATATAAAGCACAACATACACCACATGCAAATCTTCCATGTACGTGAATCATGTGAAGTTGCAAATGCAACTCGGGACAGCTTGCTACATACGCACGATATTTTCCATATAACATCCACAAGTACAGCAATACCAAAGATTTCAAATACCCGATTCAAGTTTCTGACATGATAGAGAAGATATAATTGACAGATTGAACTAGATAATCGAGAGTCATATCCATTTGAGTACATACCTTTGTCAATGCAACCTGCTTTGTTCTTGTTGATCTAGATTTATCAGATAAAGCCCTAGACAACCGAGGGATTCCATCATTGATATCATCTATATTTGTCCCATGAGAAACAGAACTCAACTCTGGAAAGGAGAATGGCTCCCTCAGTTGCTTATCTGTAACTTCCACATCCCTCCGGATGTTCTCTTCTCGGATATCCAGTCCACGGGATTGATAAACTATTCCAGGGCCGTAACTGAAGCGGCCATTAACATGAGGAAGTGCACCACCCAGCGTAGTCTCATCAGTGGACCTTCTTGAACAAAGCCCACCCATTGTGGCCGTAAAGGTAACAATTCTATTCAGCACTGATCATCAAAGCAATCTTCAAACACAAATCAAGGCAAAACATCCTCCATCTCCCACTAGAAAATGGCGCAGGGATACTACCAATCTGACAATGAAAGTTCAGGCCCGAATTACACTCACTCCCAACTATATAACCGGACCAAAAGCTTTCACGACTACAACTTATAGCGTGCAGCAAACTCAAACTGCAAATCAAGAAATAGGAGTACAAAGCAAAAGATCACAACTTCAAGAACACTCAGCTAAGGAGGTAAAGCTAAATTATTTGGGCAATGCACGAGCTTGAGAGTAAAGCTACATAATCTCGGAACAAGAAAAATAATGCCCCAGGAAAAAGTAATAATTACTAGATGTAAGTCAAACAAATGAGGCCAACCATTAGCATGTTTCGCAGCTCAGAAAAGCTAAACCCAAAATTAGAGTCTAATGACAAAACAAATGAAAAATTACTCAAAAACTACAGCGTCTAATGAAAAACAAATGAAAAATCAACCTACAATTGGAAAATAAAGCCTCCGCAAGCATAAAAAACCAAACTTTAGTTCGTAAAATCAAATTCCAGAAACCCTATTTAAGGAAAAAATCAAAGAAGAAACAAATATTACGGGCACTTTTTTAAGAGATGTAAAGGAAGATAAAGATGATGACTTGGATCTAACAGAAAAAAAAAAAGATTCTTGCCTGCGTCTCTTTCTACTCCACAAAAAATACAATACACGAACAAGTCAGAGAAAAAGAAAGGTTGTGATGATGATGATGATGATGATGATAGGATAAAAATTTAGAAAAAAAAGAATAATTACAATTGTGCATCTATCTGTAGAATGGGTTGAAAATGAGGCAGCTTGAAACCCAGGTCATCAAGATTGAAGAAAGGTGAAAGAAGGCATTTTTTTGGTGTCCCAATCTTCAAAGAGACTCCCCACTATTGCTCTTGTTGGTGTTAAGTAGTGATGCTGATTGCTGCGGAGTTTCTGCTACAAACCAAGATGACCCAAAAATCAAGATTGAAGAACTAGGTCAGGGAGTAGAGAAACCTCTCTCTCTCTCTCTCTCTCTCTCTCTCTCTCTCACTCCACTCGGGTCAAAAGACTCAACAACTCAAAAACCCAACAAGTTAAAATTGCTAAATGGGAGAAAAAGGAACAAAACGCCCTCTTGCAAAGTTGTTATGCTAAAGCTTTTGAGTCAAGATTGTACTGCTAAATTTCAACCTTTTTACATTTAGCTGCGTTTAGGTTGTGTACAAGGTATGGATAAAGTTTAATTTATAATTTTATACTTAATATTTTTTACTGTTTAATGAATGGTATTATTTCCTCCCTTCCACTATTATTGTGCCAAAACTTTTGGGCACAAAAATTAAAAAGAAGATAGACTCATACTTTTTAAGGATTAATTGTACTTTTTATGATTTTCAATAAAAAAATGTTAAGAAACTAGATAATAATAATGAAATAATCTAAAATGGTAAATAGAACAATAATAGTGGGAAGGAAGCATAATTTTACAGCATCTTACAAAGTAGAATAAATATACTACTATTATTTAAAATATAAAAATATAATCATCACTTTAAATAATAAATTTATACTTTATTACTTATTATTCATAGGGATAAAAAGCAAATACGCTTGTGCGCACGTATAAATTTACTTGACTATTCTTGACGTGTTAATAAAATACCCTAATTATAATTTATAACATTTTCAAAATTATTTGTACTTGTACTTAATATTTATGATGTGCCATTTGGTCACAGTATTTATAAATGAAAAAATTGATTTAATAGTAATATGGTTTATGCTTGAAGCTTAAAGTTTTAATTTCGAGTTCCTCGTTACATAATTTGTTAGAATATTTGTTTCTTATATATATAAAAGTTATTTTACCAAAATGTAGCATGACTTTTATCGAGATGGCTATTGGACTCTAATTTTAGAAAATGAGAAGAAAAAAATAATCTTGAAATTGAATGGATTGGTAAAATTTACTCATATTAATAGCGAGAATCGGATTTTATTTGAATTTGAATTTATAGAGAGATTATAACTTATTTTGCAAATTACATGGTATTTTTCTAGCAGCATATTGTCCTCTCTTCGTTCACGAAATATTGTCATAATTTGTCATTTTGATCCATCCATAAAAAATTGTCCTAATCTATTTTTAGTAAATTTGTGGATTTATTTCTCCATTTACTAACATGTGGACCATATTCTTCATCCACTAATTTAATTAATTTTTTAAACTTTTTTACTAATTAAATAAATAACACAAATTTTCTTAAAACTTGTATCTCTTTCTTTTAGGACAATATTTCGTAGACGGATGGAGTATAAATTGCATGACATTCTTATTTATGCTATTAATTACATTATGTTTTTGTATTACCTTTTTCTGCAAGAGGAAATGGGATGAGAGATGACGGAGTTTATTCGATGAAAAGTTTATCGTTGATTTAAATTTTAATTAGTTTGTCGCGTGTACATCAAGATTACGACATGATGTAAAAATGATTCTTTCCTTTTGTATTTATTGACTACTTTATACTAATAATATCTCTCATCTACTTTGTAATAGTATATTATGATGCATTTAATAATTAATATCATGATTGTATTCGACTTTTTTGTAACAAAATAAATGCAATTAAATAAAAGTGGAAAAAATGGCAAGTTATTACGCATGAATTTAGAATCATCCAATACGCATTAAAAATAACAATTGGGGGTTCATAAAACTAAAAATAAATAAATTATCGCAAAGTCTCTGTCTTGACAGTGAGATGCCCACAAAAATTAAATCAAAGATCAACTTTTTGACCCTTTCTTTGAGTTATTCTACTTCCCCAGACCACTAAAAAGTCTAAAATCAAGAAAATGGTCGATAATCGATTAGTGAGAATTTTTAAGTCTTCAAATAGCAGAAAAATAAATAAATAAAGTAGACATGATTTTTTCAATGGGTATTATCTGTTTGAAAATTCAAGAAGATTTTTTCCAAACGGCGTAAGATTCTCAAAACTGGAGACAACCTCGGATAACAACATCAAATTCCTCGAAATTTAGACTGCAGAGATCTTATCTCAACTTATACATTCCTCTGCACTCTCACATTCTTGAAACAATGCCATCATATTTTCAAGATTCTATGCTTTTAACATTTTGGCACATAATCCAGCATAATGGGAAGCACTAGAGATATTCCTATTCATGCCTAAAGCCATTGAACTCCAATCTTTCTTGATTTGCTGCAGATGCAAAATATTAAATGATTCTTACAAAATTACCCCCCCCCCCCCAAAAAAAAAAAAATACATACAAATTTCACACAAACAAGTGATGAGTTTCTTCACACAACTCAACACTAACAGCTGATAAATTAAAGAGATGAGCTTCTGCAGCAGAAGATTCATCACTTCTTGACTTGGTACAGATGCAATAAATATTTTGAATGATTCTTGCGAAGATAAATAATTTCTTCACAGCGACACAAGCTTCTGCAATTCTTGAGACCGAGCAGAACATTACTAATAAGAGTCTGAAAAAGAATGATGGTTTCGAGTGGAATATACGATTAGCACGATGTGTTCTGCAGTACGAGGCTTTTTAGCTCTTCGAGAATCGCTTCATAGCAGAAGACATATTGCGCCTGCAAAAGGATGCATGCAAATGTAACAGCAAACTTCACAAGATTTCAGCAACACATTATATTATTTCAGTATATAGTTTATGATCAAGCAATGAATCACTAGTTTGAATGCACTCTTCTTCTTATTCTCACTACATACAACAAGAATGGTGAAGAATCAAGAATTAATCAATCGTACCAGTTGTTGAACCATTCCAAATCGCTGAGACCTAAACAAGAATTCTCTGAATCGTGTTGTGGACCACGCAGTATGTTACCGATACCAGCACTGGTAGATATCAATTGAGCTCATAACCTCAGGCTATATATAGACCTAATAATGATGATTTTCTACGTCACCTGCAGTGGACGACAACAGGTCCAAGACTAGCCGGTATAGCACCAGCTCTGTGGAAGATTTCACGAACAGCAGCAGAGTCGTTTGGGACAGCCAAGATACAGAATGTGCAAAACAGAAAATGGCGGTTCTTCCGACTGAAACAAAGCATGCATAGATTGAATCAGATTGCCATAGGGTTTAATGAGTGCCACACCTTCTTGTTTTCACATCTATGCATCTCATGATTAGTGAAGTATCTGTTGTATGTATCCACTTGGTAACAATGCTTATAACACCAAATTCGCTAAGTCCATCTTCCAATTGGAAATAATCTCCACATTTCATTACCTGCATTTATTGTCTTAACAATATAATCTCCTCGTAATAATAGTACTTACTTTTACTATGAAACCACAAACATGAGATAACTCACATTTTTATCATCAACCAACCCGGTGAGCACGACTATCGGACTATGGCAGGGCAGCGATGCTCAAGTATCATTTCCAGAAGTCTTGTGCAGTGCTCAGGAGTGGACCTTGAGTCGCAATAAACCTAGAAACACTTCCTGGATGTCTACAATCAAAACAGTTAGTTAGTTAGTTTGAAGATGAAGAAAAATGTTATAAACTCACAAGAAATTGAACCCAACTGTGATAGAGCTTGCATTGATGTATCCTGTAGGCGAAGGTTGTAATCTCCATGCTGCTTCAAGATAACCCTGTTACCCTGTTATCATCAACTGTGGATCAACAAAGTTTGAAAAATATAAATTAGCTAATTTGTAATCAAGGGATGCACATCATATATAACTCCAACACTAAGAAATACAGCAGATTAATTAGCATACAAGCCAAAACATCATCTACGTAGCGATTCTTGCTGCTATTCACAGCTTCGTTGGAAACAGAGCATTTACTCTTCATCTCCAGTTCTTCCATCCTATTTTCCTGTAATAGAATAGATGCACTCTACATTTGAGAATCCTATTTAACTTGCCAAAAACAATCAAGCTCGTCAACAGAATCTAGCCAGCACTGTAGTTCAATCAGAAGTGAAGCAATTGCTCATTTTTTCAGCATCTACAGAGAAACTTCTTACTTCATTGCATCATGCAAGGAATCTAACAGACATTTTACTTCAACTGCGACCATTAGTTTTACTCATCAAAGATATGCGTTTCTAATTATTTGTTGCAATATATTTAGATTTAGAGTACTCCAAGGCCACTACAAAATCCCAAATTACGAATGCCCAAGACAGTAAAAGTGAAAGTGTAGCTTCTAAAGTAGGTACCTGTAAGATATGAAACTCGTCATGGATCGTTTGCAAACAGCTCATCTTTCTGTCGAAGAGATTGACGGCGTCAGCGCAGTGGCGGAGCTGATCCTCGGAATCTGCGGCAGCGGCGGAAAAGGGCGTTGCAGTAGTGTTGGCCACCGCCATGGAGTAGGAAACCTTGTTCAACTTACTAGTACTGATCAAGAAATAGCAGAAAACTGAGATGAGATTCAAGAATTCGAGTGACAAATATCGACAGGAGGGAAGAGTTATAAGTGCATGCATTGAGCTTCAAATTAACCCCAACGACATGCATCGGAGGGGGGTCTAGGCGCCAGCGTGCTATTCACGCGCTGCGTGGAGCGTGATCCGATGGGGATGTTTATTTGTAACAACTAAAACCAAATTTCTCTTCTACTGTATTTAGTATTTGCTCCATTAATAATCTTTGTTTGTAACAACTAAAACCAACTTGTTTTAGTTTATGTTCAAATTTTGTCTTTTATGTAAACCAAAGTAGTATCAATTATGGAATTTAAACAAAGTATCTATATAAGGAATCTGTTGTACATGAGAATCAAATTTTGTCATAAACGATTTCAACTAGTATACAGGCACACAAAACAAAAGGACCCTAGCTAGGTGGAACAATGCTGTCAAATAAGTAGCATAATTGCGCCTAAATACACCAATTTTCAACTTTCGTCCAATTTTAATTTTGTACATGAGTTAAAATTGTCTCCAAATACACTTACTTTTATTTGTTCTTATTTCAGTAGAACGGTTCTAGCAGTGTCGAGGGAAATGGGGCATTTATTCCTCACGTCCAAAGCTCCCATCTGTTATTAATATAAGACAAGTAGAAGAATAAGAAGCAGAAAAAGAGAACAACTGATTTACGTGGAAATCCAAAATTGGAGAAAACCACGGACAGAGGAGAAGTATTCACTATGTCGAAACAGAGGTTACAAAAGCTTGGGGGGAAAGACAAAATTCTCTCTCACACCAATACAAGACGCAGCAGCGTCAAAAAAAATATAAAAGGCTCCAGTTGGGCCCAGCCCTATTGGGCTCCAAGCCTCAGGCCCAATTTGTGTCACTAACGTTAACAATCTCCACCTTGACACGAAGAAACCACAAACTAACCTCCAAAAACAACATCGACATCACCAACAAAACTCCACCTCTTCCACAAAACCCCTTGGGGATTAACTCATCATCTAAGGCCAACTAAGTTTAAGCAATGCTCAACCTTAGCAACGAGAAGTGCTTTTGTCATCATATCAGCAGGATTATCATGAGTACTGATTTTTCTCACAACAATATCACCGCGAGCAATAACGTCACGTACAAAATGATAACGCACGTCAATGTGCTTAGTCCTCTCATGAAACATTTGGTCTTTTGTAAGGCAAATAGCACTTTGGCTATCACAAAATATTGTGGTAATCTGCAAATCATTCCTCAACTCTGCAAATAAACTCTTCAGCCAAATTGTCTCCTTAACCGCTTCGGTAATGGCCATATACTCAGCCTCGGTAGTGGATAATGCAACTGTGTTCTGCAAAGTAGCCTTCCAACTAATAGCACAACCGCCTATGCTAAAGACATAGCCGGTAAGAGATCTTCTTCTATCAAGATCTCCCGCAAAATCTGAGTCTACATAACCAACAACTCCATCTCTAGTCTTCCCAAACTACAAACAAACATCAGTTGAACCTTTCAGATATCGAAAGATCCATTGGACTGCTTTCCAATGCTCCTTACCTGGATTTGCCAGGTAGCGGCTAACAACACTCACTACATGAGCTAAGTCTGGACGTGAACACACCATGGCATACATGAGAGATCCAACTGCACTAGAATATGGAACTCGAGACATATATTCAGTGTCCTCATTTGACTGCGGCGACAAAGTGGAAGAAAGTTTGAAATGAGTTGCCAAAGGAGTGCTAACCGGTTTAGCATTCTGCATGTTAAAACGATGGAGAATTTTCTCAATATACCCTTTTTGACTTAGGTATATCTTTTCAACTTTTCTATCTCTTATGATCTCCATTCCAAGTATCTTCTTTGCAGCTCCTAAATCCTTCTTATCAAACTCAAGAATGAGTTGCTTATTCACCTTTGCTATCTCGGAGCTGCTATTTGCAACTATCAACATGTCATCAACATAGAGTAAGAGATATACAAAAGATCCATCATTGTTAACTTGATAAAATACACAACTATCTGCATCACTTCTCTTGAAGGCATGAGTAGTCATAAACCGGTCAAATATTTTATACCATTGCCTCGGCGACTGCTTTAAAGCATAGAGAGATTTTTGCAGGTAACAAACGTAGTCCTCCTTTCCTGGAACTACAAAACCCTCAGGCTGCTCCATGTAAATATCTTCTTCTAAGTCTCCATGCAAAAAGGCAGTCTTCACATCAAGCTGCTCAAGCTCCAAATCATGCATTGCAACAATGCCAAGCAAAGCTCGTATTGAGCTATGCTTCACGACAGGGGAGAATATATCATTGTAGTCCACACCTGGAATCTGACTATATCCTTTCGCTACAAGTCTCGCCTTATATCTCAAGTCCTCCTTCTTCTTAAACACCCATTTGCACCGACAGCTTTCTTGCCTTTTGGCTGCTTCACTAGCACCCAAGTGTGATTTTTCAAAAGTGATTCTAGCTCTTCTTCCATAGCAGCTATCCATCTTGCAGAGTCAACGCAAGCAATAGCCTCTTTGTATGAGGCGGGCCCATCACATGACTCGATCTCCTCAGCCACATTCAAAGCATAAGCTACCATGTTATAAGATTCAATCGATTTTTCAGCTACCAAACTAGAAGACTCAATGAGTCTTTTAGGAGGCTTTATCTCACGCCTAGGTCGGTTTCTTGCAATGCAATGTTGTGGAGTTGTAGCTGGTGGTTCATAAACTGAGCTACTTGGCTCTTCTGATGTAGCTTCAAGTTTGATTGAAGGTGCAATTCCTGATCCATCTTCAACCTCTATCTGCATATTCGGACTATGATGATCACCAATGCGAGAGTCTTGAGGAACAGCATTGTGTATCATAGAAGTCTCATCAAAGACAACATCTCGACTTACTATGACCTTCTTAGTTTCAGGGCACCAAAGCTTGTATCATTTCACACCAGGCTTATAGCCTAGAAAAATGCACTTGATGGAGCGAGCATCTAACTTTCACTGTACATTATGAACATACGCAGGGCAACCAAAAATTCTCAAGTTAGAATAATTTGAAGGAGAGCCAGACCATACCTCTTGAGGAGTTTTCTTGTTTAGCAGGATAAATGGAGAGAGATTGATTAAATGACACACCAAAGCTGCTGCTTCGGCCCAAAAACTCTTCGGCAAGCCAGAATTGAGAAGCATACATCGCACCTTATCTAATATGGTTCTATTCATTCTCTCAGCTACACCGTTTTGCTGTGGAGTGTGACGAACGGTGTGATAGCGAACAATTCCCTCAGCCTTGCATAGGGACTTAAACTCTTTTGAACAGAATTCCAAACCATTATCGTTACGAAGAAGCTTACTTGATCTTCTGTTCTGCTTTTCTATCATAATTTTCCACTCTTTAAAAGTAGAAAACACATCACTCTTCTCCTTCAGAAAGAAAGCCCACACCTGGAAAAATCATCAATAATTGTCAACATCCAACGAGCTCTTCCTTTGGACGTCACCCTAGCCGGACCCCATACACCAGAATGTATATAATCCAAAATCCCGGCTGTGTTGTGAGTTCCTTTAGAGAACTTCACTCTCTTCTGCTTGCCCATAACACAATGTTCACAAAAATTCAGATTGTTAATTTTCTGCCCATCAAGTAGTCCTCTCTTGCTCAACTCAATCATTCCATTCTCACTCATGTGGCCAAGTCTCAAATGCCACAATCGAGTAATATCAGATGATGATGAGGCGGCTACAGCTGCAGCTCCCGTAAGTGTATTGCCTTGCAAAACATATAATTTTCCAATCTTTCTTATTCCCTTCATCACAATGAGGGAGCCTTTACTAACCTTCATGACTCCACCTTTACCAGAATACTTGTATCCATTTTTGTCAAGAGTACCAAGTGAGATAAGATTTCTCTTCAATTCAGGAACATGCCTTACTTCTCCAAGCGTGCGAATCATTACGTCGAACATCTTGATTCTAACTGTTCCAATACCCGCAACTTTACAAGATGAATTATTCCCAATAAGCACAGCACCTCTTTCAGCTTCATATGATGAGAACAAGTCGCGGTTTGGAGTCATATGGAAGGAACAACCTGAATCCATAATCCATTCGTCATGAGGCCTTGTGCTAGAATCAGAAGCAATAAGGAGTTCACCATCACTGCAATCTTCATTAACAAAATCAGCGTCACCTATTTCATTTCCCTTATAGCCTGTTCCATTTCCCTTTTGTTTCTGATTCCCAAAAGCATTACCGCCAGCCTTCTTGTTTTTCTTCTCCAATTTCGGACATTCATTCTTGTAATGTCCAGGCTGTTTGCAGTAGTTACAACTATACTCAGGGTTTCGAGATTTCGATCTCGCTTTCCATTTTCCTTTCCCTTTCTTCCTATCACCGTGACTCCTGTCTTGTGGCATTCCACAAGCAAACAGACCCTCTGCCGAGGTATCAGCCCCACTAACAAGCTGCTTCATCTTTTCTTTAGAAAATAAAGCATCAAAAACCTCATCAAGAGTAACAGTATCACGGCTATACAAGATAGTATCACGAAACGTATTATAAGACACAAGCAGCGAACATAATAACATTAAAGCTAAATCTTCCTCATCGTACTTAACATCCAAAGCTTCTAAATCACCAACAGTTTCCTTAAAACTTGTAATATGCTCTTCTAGAGATGTACCTTATGCCATGTGATGAGAATATAGACGTTGCTTCAGATGCAACTTACTGGTAAGGCTCTTAGTCATACAAAGTTGCTCCAACTTCAGCCAGAAACCGGCAGCAGTAGTCTCCTTCAAAACATCCTTCAGTATCTGATTCGATAGATGCAGATGTATATGCGACAGAGCTTTACGATCCTTCCTCCTCTTCTCCTCGTCTGTCCACGAACTGGGCATCTTATCAAGCCCTAGCAGAGTCTCGTCCAAGTCCATATGGGCGAGCACAACGCGCATCTTCACCTGCCATAGCGAAAATCTGGTGTTCCGATCCAACAGCAGAATGTCGTACTTCATACTCGTCATCTTAGCCCTAGGCCGAAAACCTAAGCTCTTGATACCACTTGTTATTAATATAAGACAAGTAGAAGAATAAGAAGCAGAAAAAGAGAACAACGATTTACGTGGAAACCCAAAATGGGAGAAAACCACGGGCAGGGGAGAAATATTCACTATGTCGAAACAGAGGTTACAAAAGCTTGGGGGGAAGACAAAATTCTCTCTCACACCAATACAAGACGCAGCAGCGTAAAAAAAATATAAAAGGCTCCAGTTGGGCCCAGCCCTATTGGGCTCCAAGCCTCAGGCCCAATTCGTGTCACTAACGTTAAGACTATGTTTATCAGCAACCATCCAACCATCTTCAATATTTAATTCATTTCTCTTTCTTCCACATCACTAATATTCATCTCAACCCAACCACCTCTATTTTTGTTGATTTATCAATGACCACCCCAACCACCTAACCACAACATTATATATAATTATTTTATTATTATTTTTAATTGTAATAATTTTAGTGATATTATATATAAATAAAAATATTACAAAAAAAATAAAATAAGAAAATAAGAAAATAATAAAAATTTAAATTACGACAAACGAAAAATATAAATTACAACAATTTAAACTCGAAATAGAAAAAAAAAAGTAATACATACTAAGCATTTTAATTATCATCGCCAAACTTTGGATAATCGTCTTGGATAATAGTTTTGGGAGGGATTGAAATTTTGAGAGTTGAAGAAAGAATTATTGTCTCGATCCATTGAAAAATAGAGAAAAAATAGAGAAAGAAATACTAGTAAATGTTATATGTAGAGAGGGGAAATTGAAGAATTTGAAGGTGTGTTGAAATATAGCAAGAGTGGTCTCTATTTATAGATAATGAAAAAATATAAATTTTGTATTTTTAATTTAATTTTTTAATATTTTATATAAAAGATATAATAATTTTTATCAATTATCTAAATAAATTTATTGAACCAATTAAACTTAAACAAGTGTCATCACACCATTCATTCATGTTAGAGGAGAGAGAGACCATGGGTGGTCTGTTTTTTCTCACGGTCGACCATGTTGGTGTGGTGCTTTGAATTTTTTTTTTTTTTTTTTCATATTATCCACGTGGCGGTCGACCACCATGGAGAAACATCACCGATAAAGGTGGTCTAACACCATCTTATTATCCAGTAGTAAAATAGTTGCACTCTAGTTTAGAATGAAGAAAAATGGAATCTATCACATAGAAACGAGATCCAATATACTCATACGAACGGAATGAGAATACAAGGAACCGAAAACACTCATTTAGTAAATCAAGTAAGGGTATTTTGATGAAAACGAGAATAAATATATATTTTAATTATTTTTACATCATTTTCATATCCTAATTTTTCATCATTGTATCATAAATCCTAATTTTTTATCATTTTCATATGTTTATATGATAGAAAATGTTCTCCAGATAGGATGAAATATTTCGGAGAAGATTTTCTCGGTCGGTTCTTTTTCACTTACTTTTTTTTCCATTGTTGGATAATACTCTCTCCCTCCACGAAAGAACAATTTGTAGGAGGGAGTAACACGAGTTTTAAAAAAAGATTGTTGAGTGTATTAAGAATAGAGAAAAAGTTATTGAGTATATTGAAAATGGTGAAAAAGTGTTTAATTTAGTATTGAGAGTAAAATTAAGGGTAAATGAGATATTTATAAGTGTTGTAGTCCAAAAATAGGTAGAAAATTTCTTTTGTGAACGTCCCAAAAAGAAAAAATAGGAAGTTATTTCATAGACGGAGGGAGTATTATCTTTGAATAATATTTTTCAATATTTTTCCATTTTTTCATCTCTAGTAAACATACATGAAAATGAGAAAAAAAAATATTTTCTTATCCATCATTTTTCAATAAAAAAATTTACAATCAAAATATAAATGCCGATTAAGATTTTGGTAGCTGCTAGCTATCTAGGGGTGAGCAAAAACCGAACCGGCCGAAAAAACCGACCGAAAAATGGCCGAACCGATCGGTTTTTTCATAGTGTTCGGTCGGTTCGGCCCATTTTCGTAGAAAAATTCGGTTTTATCGGCCGGTTCGGTTTTCCCAATTTTGGTCGGTCGAAAACCGAACCGACCGAATATATATTTAATTTAATAATATTTTCCCCCCCCTAACTGCTAACCCTAATTTTCAGATCCCCCCAACTCTCCTGCTCCCTGCGCCGTTCTCCTTTCCATTCTCTCCACCAACTCGTCTCACTCTCTTTCGCTGTCGTAATCCCGCCGTCCGCCATCCAAATCCCGTAGCCCGCAAGCCATCCATCCAACCAAGTCCTGCGCTGCACCGCTCTCCACTCTCCAACTCTCGTTCGCCTTCAATTCTCCTCTCTGTTCGGACAACCACCGCCCGGCGACTCCACCTGTCGTAGCAGCCGTCCGTCGTCCGCACCCGCAGCAGCACAGGCTGCACAGCAGCGGCGTCAACAGCCTCGCGACATCCTCAAATTCCACCTCCGGCCGGCGACACTCGCAAAGGTTAGTTTCCGTTGTGAACTTGTGAGAATCGTGAGTTGGCAAAACATCCACTGTCCGGTTAGTTTAGTTTCCGGCAAACTATCATATGCTTGCTTGGTTAATTGTTAAATGTTAGACTTGGTAAATTAGTTTGCATACTTGGTACTTAGTTTGGCAGATTAGTTTAGCTGCTTAGTTTATAGACTTGGTGCTTAGTTTGGCAGATTAGATTAGTTTGCATACTTGGTACTTATTTTGTTTATAATTTCTTGATTATAGATGTCGGAAGTTGATGGAACGAATTCAAGTGAAATGCCTGCACCCCCAACTAGGGGTGGAAAATCGGGTTGCGGGTATCGGGTATACCCTCACCCGTCCCGATACCCGCGCGGGTATCGGGTACCCGATACCCGCAAAATTCGGGTGGAGGGTCGGGTGCGGGTATCGCATCATCAAAAATTGCGGGTAGAGGGTACCCTCGGGTATACCCGCGGATACCCGCATTACCCGCAAATAACATTATAAAATTAAAATTAAATAATTTTATTAGATTTTACTTTTAGGAATTAACCCCCAAAACTCCTCCTAACCCTAAATTTTCATCTCTTTTATGGATAATCGATGAAATAGAAAGGATATTTTCAATTTTTTTTGTGAAATACGGGATAAAATACCCTCTCGCGGGACGAATTACCCTCTCGCGGGACGAAATACCCTCCAGCGGGACCAAAAACCCGCAAAATTACAATTAAAAAAAAATTGCGGGACTGTGAGGGTACCCTCATACCCGCAGCGGGTATCCGCTGCGGGTATTCGGGTACCCGCATCGGGGAAGAGGGTCGGGTGAGGATGCCGTTTTCGGCAGTTTTCGTCCCGCGGGTAGGGTACCCGCGGGTACCCGATTTTCCACCCCTACCCCCAACAACCACCACCAAGTGTTGGAGTCGACTCAAACAACCTCAAAGAAAAGGAAAGGCGATAGGAAGGAGTCGGCCGGCTCGGTTCGGTCGGCCGAAAACCGAATATTGGCCAGTCGGTTTTTGGCCGGTTCGTATTCATTGTATCGGTCGGTCGGCCGAAAATTTTCCTGACCGGTCGGTCGGTCGGTTTTCCCAGAACCGGTCGGTCGGTGGGCCGAACCGACCGATGCTCACCCCTATAGCTATCGAGGCTAAAATTTTAGCAAAGTAAGAGATCAAGAGTGAGTAATACCCATCTCTAAACACAACTTATTCCGACTAACCATGGAACATCGTGTGCTAAATAGTGCTATAGGCGTTCGCCTCCCTTCACACTTCCCTCAATCCCTGAAATTAATATGTAATGGGCATGCATTTACCGATGAATTAAAAGTTTATTAAAAGAAAGGGGAACCTAAAAACCCCAAACGATCGGGGTCGAGCCTCGTTAAAACCACTCTAACTAGAGAGGAAAAAGAGTACTCTTCTAAATACAAAACCAAACATAAAAAATGAAGGCGGAAGAGCGGAGAAGAGGAGACTTCGGAAGTTCCGGCCATACAATCACCCCCAAGTCCCTCGACTCAAACCAACCAATCGAAGAAAAGAACCAAAAACCAACCCACGAAGAATAAAAGCAGCCCTCAAAGAACAGCTGGGCAGTCCGCTCCTGGTAGGACAAGAGAGAAAACGAAAGAAACCAACCAAAATCAACGAAGTCCGACCATGCCGGGGTCAGAGTCCAGCGCACCGGAGCTCTAAAACCCCCCCCATGACACTCCCAAACCCCTAACCGCGCCAAGCACAAGCAAACAGCAAGCTCAAGCGCAAACCACCCACAACAGCGACGTCCAACTCAACGCACCACTCTAACAAAAGAAGTGCGGATATCATCATGAACGAGTTGAGAAATCCCCGGTTGCGAATGGTACCAGAAACCTTCCTGTGAAACCGAAGACGCCATGTAATGGGCATTTACTTAATTTAGAGAATTAGTCTTCATAAATAAAAATAATAAGTCTAATTTCTTATTTTATTTAATGGATTGAGACTTTGAGATATCTCAAGGTTCTTGATTATTTTTATCATTTAAGCTGGTTTTATTTGATTCTTATTTCATTGAAAGGGTGTGATTGTAGAAATCTTACTATTGAGGATAAAAATACTCAATAATACATTTTATCAATCATGCAAAGTAAACGTCCCCTAAAAGTCTTGCCTTTGAATTTTAGTTAATAGACGTAAATTAAATGATAAAAAAAATTATATTTAAATAAAATAATTAATAATTAATAATTACAAAATTAAACTAATTTAAAGCATACAAAATTGAAATTGGAGAAAAAAAATTCCCCCCCCCCCCGGTTCACAATATCATTACCACTTCCATTTACAATAATAGGGTCCACAAACTCCACACTCACAACAATAGTGAGACTCAAACTTCACTTGCAATAACACCTACTACTATCAACTACTATACATCACTTTCTTAAAACATGTGTCGTCCACAAAGTGGCAACGATATTGTGGACGTAGGAATTATAAGAAAATAAATAAATTTAATTGAAAGAGGGATACAAAGTGGGCCATCAATTGTGGTATGTTGTATATCAAAGGTTAATTGTAGTTTATGGTCCAAACTCTATAGTTATTTTTAAAAATAGCTCGGAACTTTAAAAATACAAAAAAAGGGGGTTAAGTATCAAATAAGCCCCTAACGTGGAAGCCCTTATTACATCCAGCACCCTATGGCAAGGGGTGTGTCAACTAAGCCTCTGAAGTACCTAATTTTCTCCAATTAAACCCTCTGCCCTAACGGATAGTTAACTCCATCAGTTTTTTTTTTCTAATTCTCCCCCCTCTTTTGTTTTGTGTCTCCACCTCCACCAGTCTCCAGATCTTGGCCTCCCTCTCCAACTCGAGGGAATACAAATTGGTGGAACGCCAAATAGAACAATACGAATCAATGATCAAGTCGATTGCTGAAGTCTTGAAGGAGAAAAAGTCTTCGAGACCGGGCAATGGTCTCGGGTGAACAGGCCGGGTTTTGTTAGCTTGGTTGTTACCGGGTATTTGACCTAGCTTCAGGGCCTTGACCCGGTTACTGGACCTTTGCCCTTGGTAACGGCTCTTGGGCCTTTTACCTGTCCTTTACCCTTTTCTCTAGCCGGTCCTGTACTTAGGATACGTGTAAGAGAAATATTTCGATTTTTTTGATAAAATCAAATGGCAGTGGTCCGGGGATCCGATGTCCACTCATCAACAGAGCAAGAAGAAGATGCCCCCACTGATCCCTATTTGGCCTCGTACCCACGCCGACTCAAAACCAAAAGCCCGATTGAAGCAGGTTTTTCAACAGTTCAGCCATTCGCCAATTGATACCTCTTGCTAAATCTCATCACAATTTAAGATTTTCTCATTGTTCCGTCGTGCTAAGCTATAATAAACCTCAATTCATGAGTCTTTAGTCCTCTGCTTCTGTCCAACTAAATCCTTGTTGTATGGCCTCTATTCAACGATTAAGCGAGTTTTATCTTAGATTCCACCACCGACTCCTCTCTGTTATCTCCTCTCACTCACCTCTCTCAGATCACCGGCACCTAAATAGTGGCCACCACCGCATCTCTCCAATTTCCGGCAACTATAGTGGGCACCATGGCCGCCGCTCGTGGTTTAAGCCTCGCCGCCGCCTGTAAGCCCTAACCCCAAAACCAGGCGCCGCCATCTGTCTCTCTTTCTCTCTCCTTAGGTCTGACCGACAGCAGCGAGGATCGCCGTCGACCGACTCATCTCTCCCCTGGCTCTGACTGGCAGCAGCACTTAGCCCACCGACGGTCGCTCTTGCTCTACTCCAGTGAGCAACAACAAACGGCCACCACCGCCATCCGCCGACTCCAAAATTTGCACTATCTCTATCTGGTTTGATAAGATCCAGGTTGTTCAACATAAGGAGGTGCATCAAACGTTCACCAATCATCTTTGGTCTATTTGGTTTGCTCGAAATATTCTCTTATTCCACGAGAAGGTGGAACGTGACTCTGGTCTGGGTGTTTCGCACTTAAGAGGAGCAGATCCGTATTTCTTGCGATGCAGCGGTGGAACGTGACTCTGGTTTGGGTGTTGGGGCGTTCATCTCTGAAGGTTTTGTTGGGAATATCTGCTGTCATTTTAGTTTTATTCAGGGGGCTTTCTTGGCTATAGAGGGTGAAGCATTGGCGATTCTGGAAGGTCTTTGGTGGAGAGAGGAACTGGGCGAGTTGCCTGTTCAGTCTATGTCTTCCGGCAAGTTGCCTTCTGTTATTTTTTCCTCAAATTAAAAAAATTAAAAAGTTAACGGTGTTAACTCTCCGTTAAGTCGAAGGGCTTAATTGTTCGAAATTACGTAGTTTAAGGGCTTAGTTGACACACCCATTGCCATGGGGTGCTAGATGTAATAAGGGCTTCCACGTTAGGAGTTTATTTGATACTTAACCCAAAAAAAAAAAAAATAGCTTCAACTTTAAACTCATTTATAAAAATATGAAAAAATGGCCTAAAAGTTGGAGTTATTTGTAAACATGACCAAACTTTGAAATAATTTGTAAAAATAGACTTAACTTTAAAATATACAAAAAAAGAATAGAAAATCTTGAATTAATTTGTAAAAATAACCCAAACTTTAAAAAAATTGAAAAAATGGCTCAAACTTTTATAACTACAAAAAATGGCTTGAAATATGACGACGCATCGGGCCTAAAGTTGATTCAAAAAATTACGTGAAAAAATTAAATTTACTTGGTGCATTCCCAACAAAATATAACAATTCTCTTTTCCTTTGAAACCTAACCTTGCACCAATAATTTTATTTTAACTTGTTGTTTTCAGGCCCAGTTTGGCTGGGCCGTTCTTGATGGTTTTTAGGGTTGATGAAAGGTAGTCTATAAATGGGGCTTAATGTTCATCATGAGAGATATCCTTCAGCCTTCGGACGAAGAATAGCTTCGACCTTAGGCATCAAAACAATCTTTAGTTTAATTCTCGTTTTTCATAGTTCTTTAGTTTCGAGTTTTTATTCTAAGTTAGCATTCAATTCAGTTTTAGTTAGTTCTTCGTTTTGAGTTGTAATCAAGTGACAGATTTACTTCTTGAGACGATTTCGGTATTTATTACTTACGTTTATTTATTAGTTTCTACTTGAATTATGTTTTGCTTTCAATTATGCAATTTCGTTTATGTCAAATTAGATTAGAAGCTTTTAATTAAAGTTATTTAAATTCTTAGCCTCGTAGCGTTTAAATTCAACTCGCCTTTACTTTATCCGTTTAATTCTGCCTAGGGTTAGTAATTTATTTATGCTTAAGTATTTGAGTTTCGCTTAGTTAATTTTAAGTTTATGTTTCAAGTTAAGTTTAATTTACAAGTGTTAGTTTAATTTTATAATTTTCAATCCAACTTTACTGCTTTTGTCGTGATACAATTAGGAGCCCTGCAAAATCTTCCTTGAGAGATGACTTTTGGTCAACTTACCATTGCTAGAGTGTCCTTGTCCTATTGCAAGTCAATCTAGAGGTGTTTAAGGTTGAGTCAAATCTGCTTTTCTGGGTGCTGGAGAGGGTTCGGTTTTGAAGGGTTGGCTGGCAGCAGTTGTTGCTGTTGTTGTTTTTGGCTGTGGGCTGAGGTGCGTGGCTGGAGAAGCTTTCTTGGGTTTTAGGGGTGGTGTGGTTGGTGTTCGAGGAGTTGGCAGGCAGCGATCGCTGCTGTTGCTGCTCTTTGGAGGCGGGATGCAGCGTTGGTTTGTGGACGGGGCAACTTGGCCTTGGTTTTTGTGTTTGGTTTTTGGTTGTGCTTATTTTTTGTTGTCTTTTGTTTCCAGTTCAAAGCCGGGATTTCTTTAGGGGTTAATTGCCGGAAAAACCATATACTTTTTCAATTTTTGGTTATTTCCCATGACAAAAAAAGTCTGAACAGAAATCCATGAATTGAAAACTTAATTGTAATTTTCCCCCGCGTCCATTTTTTCCCCAAATTGAATCCGAGGTGGCAATCGAATTTCCAGCGTGTCATCGCCGGAATTGAACGAGACGATAGTGAAGCTTTTTTTAGTCCCGTCACCTCGACCTCCGGCGCCAGCAAACCAGTCAACGGCCGCCTTGCCCGAGCCTCGTGACTCCACCCCGAGTCCCCGACGCCGGCGGCGATTAGCAGTTAGCACGACAATTAGTTTTGAGAGAACTAATTTAGATCCCAGCTCCCACCTCCGCCGCCCTCATCTCGCCTCCAACCTCCGCCTTTTTGCCTCGCCGCTTCCACACACCGCCTCCGCCCTCCCCTTTCCTCTTCCAGTTCGCTCGCCTCTATTCTCATTAATTAGGGCTCATTGCTTGACAAAGCAGGGGAAGAGAGACAGAACCAGATCTGCGGCGCCTCTTTCATAAATTTGGGTAACTGTTTCGGATCCCGGCTCCCACTTCCGCCGCCCTCGTCTCGCCTCCAACCTTGCCCTCTCGCCTCGCCGCCTCCGCCCTCCCCTTTCCTCTTCCAGTTTGCTCGCCTCGCCGCCTCTCGCCTCTTTCAGAAATTTGGGTTTCAGGCGGCGGCGATGTGGCTGCCTAGTCATCAGGCAATGTGGTTGCCTAGTCATCAATTTATTTTGACAGATGGAATGAATTATGCCACGTTGGATCGGAGCTCCATCGGAGATCGCCGGAAAATGGACGCGGGGGAAAATTACAATTAAGTTTTCAATTCATGGATTTCTGTTCAGACTTTTTTTGTCATGGGAAATAACCAAAAATCGAAAAAGTATATGGTTTTTTCGGCAATTAACCCTTTCTTTAGGGCAATGGTTCGGCCGGAGTTCTAGAAGTTATCCCATTTCGCTTTGTTCTTGGTTTTTGTTTTTTTTGGTTCCTTGGACGGGTACTCTTTTTCCTCTTCTCTTTGAAGATGTTTTAATGAGGCTCGGCCCTTAGTTTGCTTTTTGTGCTTTCAGGGGTTCTTGGTTTGGTTTTTTCTTTTTTCTTTTCAATAAATCGCAATTTAATCATAATGAGACTTCAGTGAGTAATGTATGATACATTGTCTTATTTTTCTTGTTAAAGGAATATCTTCAACATAATTTTTTACTTCCTCCGATCCGTCCCACGAATCTTGACACGTTTGGTTTCGGCGCGGTAATTAAAGAGTTGTAGATTGGTGTTTTAAGTGCATAGATAATGATAAAGTAGGAGAGAGAATGTAATTAAAACCCCTTATTTTTGGACTAATTATTACCTTATTTGGAAATGTGTCAATATTCGTGGGACGGCCCAAAAAGGAATACGTGTCAAGATTCGTGAGACGGAGGGAGTAGGATTTTATGAGTCCACTGTTTAAAAAAATTTATGTTGTCATGCTCGTGGATGTTGTCAATAATATTTTGCAATGGAAAAATTATTTGTGCGAGATTAGGTTTCGTATGAGAGGAAAATATTCTTATACTTGGTTAGGAATATTCCAATTAAATTTAAAATTTTCACATTAATTTTGAGTTTTTTATATTGTCATAATTCAACATCAAAAGTGTAAGTTTATGTCATTTTTATAACTTTTATAAAAATTCACAGACCATTTTTTGTATTTTTTTCTAAAGTTTGTATCATTTTTACAAATAATTTCAAAGTTCGAGCCATTTTTTAATACTATTTCTTAAAAGTACTCATGTCATTTTTAGAAATGATTCTAAAATTTAAATTATTTTTTATATTTTTTAAAATTCGAATCAATTTTATAAATTGTTTCAAAGTTCAAGGCTATGAACTAAAGCCATTTTACGTGCATCCCTAATTTTACACCAAATCAATTAATTAAAAATGCTAGTGGGGACATCCAAACAGGGCCGGGCTTCCCATTTAAAGTGAAAAGGGCCAAAATCTTTGGTGTCGAAAGTATAATCAGTCATAAAAGGGGTAACAAATTTATTGATTTACTTTGGTAGATATTACAAGCGGCATCCCTTAGTAGCTAGATACAAACGCAGCTGCCATTGACGCACGTCACCTCACCTATGAAGCATTTGGGGCAGTCCGCGGTGGTCTTGCATGACGGCCGAGCTGAACAACACACACATGCACGTAAAAGTATTCATTACATCCAAATAATAAATATAAACGTTAAATATACTGGAAATTAAAAATGGATCCAACTTACGACTCTTCTCTTGCGGTGGTGCACAATTGCAAATGTGTTCCAAACAAAATGGAGCACCTATGCCGCTGCATACATTCGCGCACTCACTATCGGATGTACAATATTCTGCCGATGTGCTCGCTGTTATAATTTAAAAAGAGAGAGAGAGAAATTAGAAATAGAAGAGAATTATGAATTACTAACTATAATTTCAATGCTTGGAGATAGAGAGAGATGCTAATTACCTACGGCAATCAACAAAAATGTGATGAAAAAAATAGACTTTTGAGAAGCCATGACAGCTCTTGAATCGCTTGACGAATTATTTTGTATGTTTATAATTGTTTTAAGTGAGGATTGCATTATTATTAGAACTCTCTTTATATATATAGAAGTTTCGAATATGAAAATGCGAGACTTTGATTAATTTACAAATCTAATTTTCATCAGATTCAAGATAATCTTCATCACGCAAGGTAAGAAATTTTGATTTGAAGGATTTTTCAGATACGATATGATCTGTACAGACATATTTTGTATGCATGTTTTAAATTTAATTGGTTAACAAATATAGATCGAATGAGATCCTATATTTTGTAAATATATTGTTTTTACCACCATCTAATTTATTTATTATTTTTTTTATGGAGCCACCATCTAATTTTTTATTTTGATATAAATGATATAATTAATACTTTTTTTAGTTGGGATGATGAGAGTATTAATATTTGCACCGTGGTTTTTCACCGTTGTAAAGCTAAAGAAAGTTACTGAACTACATGAGTGTATGTAGTCGGTGACGTAACAAAAGTAATTTCAATTCGTAATAAGAAAAACGTATGAATTGCAACGAAACAGTTACGAATTTCAGATCTCCATATAATTTGATCTGGGAGCCCATTAATTCATTATGATCTAATAGATAAGATTTGTTCCTATTTTATACACTTAAAAGTGTTTTCATAGTAGTCCTCCCCTATATATATATATATATATATATATATATATATATATAGGGGTGGGCTAGAATAAAAACACTCTTAAGTGTATAAAATATAAACGTTTTTTAATGTACGAATTTGATCTAACAGGGTTACGAATTCATCCAACATGGTTACGAATTGCGGAAAAATAAATTTTTGTTACCTTTGGGATTCAAACTCACTTTTATGAAAACACTTTTATGTTGGATGAATTCGTGGTTCTGAGTTTGAATCCCAAAGGTAACAAAAATTTATTTAGTATCTAATATATATATAGGGGAGGGCTAGAATAAAAACACTCTTAAGTGTATAAAATATAAATAATTTTCAGCCCTTAGATCATCAAGATCTACGGTTGATTCGTAACCCTGTTGGATGAATTCGTTTATATATATATTCTGTATTCTAAAATATTGCATATAACTTCATTGGTAACAACAACATGTACACACTAATATTCTTCACATACAAAAAGAAAAATTAAATGTTCATTAATACAAATAATGTACTATATTTTTGTAAAAAAAATAAAAATAAATTATAACCCAATTAAAAATTAAAATGTGAGTTTTAAATGTAAAACTTTGTATTGTTAGACTTAATATTTTTTAGGGTTTAGATCTCTATATTTTTTTTATGTAATGGGTTGCTTGTTTTGCTTTCTTTTTCCAATATTTTTTCGCAATTAATAATTTGATTAAATATTTTAAGTTAGGGGGTGTAGAGAAGCAGTTGCAAACGTTAGCCATAGCAAAATCATAGCAAATTAGGTATGGATTTTTCCGAAACTAATTATGTTGTTGGTGGTGGGACGGAGATTTTTGTTGCAAGTCTGTAACTTAGCTACAGCAAAATCATAGCAAATTAGCTACGGATGAGGCGACAAACTCCAGCAACGGACCTCAAGATTCGCTGTTAAAATTGTTTAGTTTCAAAAAATTTCATTATTTACTGTAATTTTTGTGGACGCGTTCATATAAACCAAAGAATCAATAACATTCTCTTCCATCACCATAAAAGAACGCTCGAATCAAGATATTCAATGTAAAATCACATCTTTTATCAAAATAACCCACTGCAAATACAATTGTTCTTCACAAGACAAAGGAGAATTTATTGGGCCAAAGATTGGCGGAAAAGAGAATGAAGAATTGGTGAAAACCAATGAAATGGAATTTAATTTAGAAAGAGAGCCAGTAAAACCTGCTAAATAAGGATTTAATAATATTAAATATAAAAATACAAGGTTCTATTGAAATAAAAAATTAAAGTACAAGGAGTTAAGAACGTGATTTGCCTTAATTTTATTTTCAATATTTTATGGCTTCGAAAAGTACGAATTCCCTTTGTCGTCGAAATAGAAAGTATATACACTCGTAAAAGGGCAACAAATTCATCGATTTGGACGCAATATCTCCAATTTATTAATTCCTTGATAGATAGATATAGAAGAGGTGATCTTGGGTACACCCGGGTGTACCGTACAACCGGGTTATATCTTCACTAAAATTTTGACCCATATCCTGATTTGAATCCATATCCTGACCCAACCCATATAAATAACACTATTATGGATACAGGTCAACCCGGTTGTACGGTACACCCAGGTGTACCCAAGATTTTGTGTATATTTAGAAATAGAAGGGTTAACAAAACAATATCAATAATATATATTGGCCTTATTAATTTTTAGGACAAAACTTTGTTTAATTCCCTAATATTCTACAACTGCAGATGCCATTGGTGCACGTCTTCTCACCGACTTTGCATTTAGTTTTGCAGTCATCACTGCTCCTGCATCTCGGCCTCCTAACTGAACAACACATACGTCAAAATATTAGATTTAAATAATAATTATACACATTAAATATCGAAAAAGCTGTAACTGAATTTACGAGTAATCTTCTCCATTTCTTGCGGCGGTAAACACTTGCAAATGTTTGCCAAACAAATTGGACCACCTTCGAAGCCGTGGCATACACTTTTGCAATCTCTAGTGGATTTGCAAGTTTTAGCTGATGAGCTTGCTGTAATTTTTATTTTTATTTTTGTTATAAGTTGGAAAAAGTTAAACCATGAATTACATAAAAAGAATTATGAATCATTGAGTATAATTTCGAAGTTAGAGAGAGAGAGAGAGACTAACCTACGGCAATCAACAAAAAGGTTACCAAAAACATCGACTTTGGGGAAGCCATGATAGCTCTTGAGTCGCTTGACGATTTTTTGTTTGTTTGTTTGTATTTTTGTCTTAGTGATGATTGAATTCTTACAACTCTCTTTATATAGACGTTTCGAATATGATACTGCCATTTTTTGAATTATTTTAAAATTTAATTTTCATCAGTTTGAAGAGACTCTTTCTCTTCATCGCGTAACGTAAGAAATTTTGATTTGGAATATATTTTAGAAAAAGGATATAATTATTAAATATATGTATATTGGCTCATCCTCTTTATGGTCATACTTTAGATGCATGTTTTAGATTTGGTTAGCTTTAAAATGAAGATATGAATGAGATTCTATATGTCTTAACCATCTAATTTATCATTTTAGCATTAAGTGGAATATATGTATTATAATACATTCTTTTTTTTTTTTTAGTTTGAGAATGAGGAAGTTGAGATTGGCATCATAATTTCTCACTTTTACAAAAATAAGGAATTACCGTTGTATACTGATACCGCGGTATAATACCGAAAAAAATCAATAAATACCGTATTAAAGGTGTGTATCGGAACAAGGTATGATGCCCTATTACCGGTATACCGGTATATATCGTCTAACATTATATATCGTTGATGCGGTATGATACCTTTGCCTGGTATACCTGACAAACATAGTTTTTGTACCTCCATTTCGTATGAATTGTTGTCATTTTCCTTCATGTTTTGTTTGTGAATGCTTGTTTGTGCCTTAATGTTGAGTTTTATGAAGATTTGATTCTTGGATACAGTTTTGGTGTGATTTCAGGGAAAATCAAAGATAAATTAGAGAATTTTGAAAACATGAGGTTGACGTGTATCTCGAGAGAAATGCGTGAGCGCAAACGACGACCAAATCAGAGTTCGAACGAGGGAGAATGGAGTAAAACGAGCGGACTACGCACAGAGCCCAGGACCCCGCGGTCGCGGGTGTGACCACGGCCTTTGGAGCATTTTGATACAAACTGCACCCATTGCACCCGTGGTCCGGGACGCGGCCGCGGGCCCGACTATGGGCCCCTGACCTTTTCCGCTGCGTTCTTAACCGCGACCACTACCGTGACCGCGGAAGAAAGGCGGAATTTCTTCAAATATGGGTCACAGTCGTGATTTTCAGCCAAAACCCCTCTTTCACCCTCATTTTCACGATCATTCTTTATTCCCACACATTGAATACACCCTCAAATCCTCCACACCAAACCATAGCCTCCATTAACACACCTTCCAACTACCACTTGAAGAGCATTGAAGAGGAGAGAAGGAAGAAAAAGCTCATAAATAGGATTTGTCACCTCTTACTCTCCCTTTCATTTATGTACCCCTTTAATTTAGGTATGTTGATTGTGAACATGTTAGGCTAAAATCCCCATTTGATTTGGAGATTAGGCTATATGGATGATGTAATAGATTGATTATTTTGCTCAATATATGTCTTGATTGTTCCTTTTTCATTATCTTTTCGAGCCCTAGTTTTATCTCTTGCATGAATTGTTGGCCACTTTTTATGCATTTCTCATTTATAATTTGAATTGGGAAAGGATGATTGCTGATTAGGCGTATTTATACGCATTTATTTGGGGGATTTTGATATGATTTATGTGCTTAGTTCGTGTTAAATATCTGTAGAGGCTAAAATCTACAATTGAAGTTGACGTCTGCACGTCCGGATAGATTGGGCACTAGCAACCTGTCAACACAAGAACACGTAAGAGCCCTAGGATGAGCACCGGGAGGGGGTGTCGACCATAGAGCCTCCGACGCTCAAGTCAGTAACGGAATAGCAAGATAGAATGAAAAACAGAATGGACTAAAGGAGAAAGACAGGTTGGAATGCGTGGTTATTCCAAGATGTCGGCGGCGTCGGAGGGTGGAAATGGTGACAGCCGGTTGTGATAATGAAAGATGAAAAGCGGCCAAGTTGGCTGTATCCGACTTGGAAGAGTAATCAGCCTGGCGGCAAAGTAGAGAGAGAGTTCAAGAAGTAGAGAGCGAGTAGAATTTCGTGTCCCTTTGATGACCTAGTCGGGCTGTTTATATAGTGGACATCCAGTCGCTAGGGTTTCTACAGTCTGGCTTCATCAAGGCCCTTATCTCCAAGTTGTTGCGATTTGGACGGGATCACAAAGATTTACCCATATGACCGTGTTAGCTTGGTGGGAGACGTGTTTTAGGGTTTGATGGCTAGGCCTTGTAATTTTGTCATTTTAGGTTGACAATAACCATTGGGCCGCATGCGATATATCCAGCTTGGTTGTGGACTCAAGTCGGTCTATAGCTTTCCGGGCTAGATAGACCAATCTGTTGGACCAATTGGACTTTTTAGGGTCATGCCAGGTTGGCGAACTAACTTGATGGGTTTGGGCTAAGTGCAAATTATTCAACCGGACTGTTGAGATAAGTTGGACTTGAAGTGGGGTAGTCATTCTGGGTCTGTCCAGGTTGATCTCGAGATAAGTATAACTTGACTTATCAGGTTGGATGAACAAGTTTTATTAAGCAATTGGGCCAGCCTCGTTATCGATCCAAGTTGCTTCGAAGTTTGTCGGGCTGGACTGACCGGGTTGTTTGGCTTATTGGTTCAGCTTGAAATATTAATTGGATTTGAGCCAAGTTGACGGATTTTGCCCACTACATGCAGTTAGCCCCCCACTCTACAATTAGAACTTTCTAATTGAAGAGTTGGTTGATTCTAACTATCCTGTATATGTAGACTTTTTGGGATATCGAACTATCTCAGTTTTCCAGGCTGCAGCGGATTGCATGATTAGCTTGCAAAGAGGCAAATTTTCTTTAGCTTGGTGTAAAACTTGTATATTTGCAATTTGGAAATACGTCAATCGATTTGAGGAAAGTATAATTGGATAGTGTCGTCTTTTTCGGATTGGATATATATATATATATATATATATATATATATATATGTGTGTGTGTGTGTGTGTGTGTGTATAATTTGGCTCGCCGGCCTGAAAATTATTGCACGGTGAATGACGTGAGCTTATTTGAAGTTAAGTGACGGCCCGTATTTGTGAGCCAAGGTGGACCCGTTTGTCGACATGGGATGGAAGTGTCAACTTATAAATAAGTGAGCCACGCCAACATGGAATCAAGTGGTTTTACATCTTGGAAAAATATTTTTAGAGCAATTAATTATTTTTTTTATTTTTTTATGATTTGCGCGTGAAAATCACGCCGGTCACATTCTCCCTTCTGTACCCAGCACCATCGGTAGTGTCCAACACGAGCCACCCTAGCACTCTAGCGTGCACACCAGCGCTAAGCGCTAGCTCGATCCGGCACTCAAATGTAGAGATGCGCTAGAGATGCTCTTACCTTGGTTGATAACAACATGTACACACTAATATAGTTACAAAAGTTAAGAAATCAAACTAATATTATTATCAATACATCTAATCACCACCTAACAATTCTACCATCTCTCTCCCGCCGTATCTTCTACATCTTTCATTTCCTCCCCCAGTGATAATTTGCCATCGTATAATTTATTTTTATTTTAATACAAAAAAATTAGTAATTTTTATTCAACAAAATGCACTGTTAATAATCTAACCTTAAAACATAATAACATCAGAGCTCTTAGCCAACTAACCAATATTAGCGTGGACATTCCATGTCCAATGAGGCTACTCGTGCATGCCCACTTAGCGGGGGGAGGCTGGGGAGCTGAAGCCCCTCCCAAATTTTGAGATTTTTTTGAATTTAAATTTATTTTCCAAGATATATATAGATGTATGTCTATATCTATTATAAAATAACTTTGTTACGTAGAAGTTGATTTGCGTGTTATATTCATTTTTCTTGATGTTTGTGTATAGTTCATTAGGAGCATGTACCAAATAAACTTGATAACAATTTGCATGAATCTTTATTTCACACTTTACTCTCTATGATGCGTGTCATGCTTTATTTCATCTAGATATCAACATTATAAATTTGGTATCATTATTATAAAATACTATAAATTTTTGACATGTTATCATTCAGTGAAGTAGTTGATCGTCTAACTGTTCCTTCATTTTATACGAACTGCTTTAAATTTTGACATGATAAAAACAAATATCGTTGGTATATATTTTTCTGTCAGAATTCTTGTGATTGTTAGAAATTTTTGCTAAAAGAAACATTTTATTGTTATTTTATACGTTACGTGGTCTTGATTTTTTTTAATATTTTATATTTTGCATTTTATTCTGTAATTTATATTTTTAATTTTTATACTCCCTCCGTCCCTGAAATGGCTTCCTCTTTGGGGACGGCACGTGTTTTAATAAAAATTTGTAAAGTGTATTGATAATGAAGAAAAAGTGATATAATTATTATTGGAAGTTGTGAAAAGTGTTATAATTAGTATTGGGAGTGGTGAAAAGTGAAAAGTAAGAATAAATAAAGTATTATTAGTGGTGGGGTAGGTTTCCAAAAATGGAAAGAAAGAAAGAGGAAGTTATTTGAGGGACGTCCCAAAATGGAAAAAGAGGAAGTTATTTTAGGGACGGAGGGAGTATGTGTTTTATACATTATATATAAGATCATTAAGAATAATAAAACATAAAAGATAATTTTATTTTTAAGTCTGATTAGCCCGAAACCCCAATAGTTAGGGTTAGAGTTGAAATTTTAACTCAAATTTTTTTCAGCCCGATTAGCTTGTACATGATTAACACGACAATTCAATAGGACTGGCCCGAAACTCGATGAACTGCCCCGATTGACCTTCCTAAATGTGCCTCTTGTCTGGATATAGATTAATTAGTTACATACTTTCTCAATCTTGGAACATAAATTTCTTGAAGACATTTTTTTTTTCAATTGATATTTGTTATATCCACTTGAAAATTAAGTTGCTCCTCTTTTAACATTTCTTCAATTAATTTTTTAATATTTCATGTATGGTACCTGCACAATAATAATTAAAAACTAACCATTGTCGGTACAATGAACGTCGAAAATTGTAACCATAAATAAGTAGTACTCCATCCGTCCTATTTCAATTGACACTTTTGAGTTGGGCACGGAGATTAAGAATAAAGGGTTAAGAGTGTAAAGTAGGTAGGGTCCACTTATTTTATGTGAGTAAAGAAAGTAGGGACCACATACTATTTTAGGAAAGTGCCAATTGAAGTGGGACAAACAATAAAGGCAAGTGTGCCAATTGAAGTGGGACGGAGGGAGTACTAAATGTCGACTCATATGCCATAATGTTCATCTTTTTAAAATGAGAATGGAAACAGGGATGAACTCAAACCCGCACAAAAGTTAGCACTATCCGCACGAAGACAGGACATCTACACTACACAAAGATGGAGACTAATGCGAAACCACTATTCATATAAAAGAAAACATTATCCGCACGTAGACAGGAATGAACCTCAACCTACACAAAATGAGAACACTAACATTATCCGCATGTAGGCGGAAATGAACTTAATTCTAACAAAGTGAAAAAACTATCCTCACGTAAGAAGAATTAAATTCACTCTCAAGACCTCTCATAAAAAAAAAAAATTAATGCCTCAATTTTACTACTTGAACTTATTGACATTATTCTCGTCTCTTCGAATCCATTAAAACTCAAATTTTGATTTCTCAACTCAAGATCTCCGACAACATAAATATAAAAACCCGAGCTACCAAAAAAGGGAAATGCTAAATGCACATAATATGTGCGCACATAATTGGATATTTTTGTCATTCTATAAATTTCCATAAATTATGAAATTAATACAATTTTAATTGAATTTCTAATTTACGTAATCATCCTTTGAGATAATTAAGGAATGTACAATTCAAATTTCAATCTTATATCTTTCTTTAATAATAAATTATTTATTTCCTTAAATTAAATTATGAATCAATTTTCATTATAAGCTTTATTTATCAATGATTTACATCCCATAAATTAGCTCAAACTCAACTAGAAGAATCAAGTAATTAAAATTGCAGTCAAATTATTGTTTCATATTCTTATTTAATTAGTTAGTTATTTTTCTTCAATAACGTTACATGACTAATTAATGATTTAATATGTATTGATGAAAAAATTGATGAACTCATCAACTTAACATTCTAAATTCATAGTATATTATATAGATTTAAATTCAAATTTATTATTTTACAAATTTATTATTATAGTTATTATTTTGAAATATAAGAATAATTCTGTTGAATGTTATGCTACGGATACCGTTATTGGGTAATGTAACAAAGGACTAGAGTGATGTTTGAGAGGTAACATGTTTGAATCCGTTAGTGATAAGTTTCAATTTAAAAAATACAAATAAATGACTATAATATAATCATACGTTGAGCACATCGATTGATAACTACTAAAAATACACTACAGGAAAATATATCATAATAAATTAATGAAATTAAAAAATAAAAAATAAAAACATATAAAAATTACTATAATAACAAAAATAATGTCATACGCTAACACACCGATCAATTAGTAAATAAAATTATCCTATAGAAAACATTATATCAAAATAAATTAGTGGACTTGAAATAATATATATATATATATATATATATATATATATATATATATATATATATAAAATAGGAAAGGATAGCTAAAATGTTAGAATAATATCATACGCTAACTACATTCTTTGATTATTCTATAAAAGTAGTATATGTTAATGAATAAATCATAACAAATTAGTGAAATTAGAATAAAACTTATAAAATATAAATGTATGGTTATAATTGTAGGAATATTGTCATACCTTGAGCACATCAATCCATATCTCAATAAAAATATGCTACAGGACAACATATTATAAATAAATTAGTAAATTCAAAATAACAAATTAAATATGACTATGAAAATACGTTGAGCACATCGATCAGTTACTCAATAAAATTATCATAATAAATTTAATGAACTCAAAATTAAAAATATAAAATATGAAGGAATTATTATAATTGTAAAAATAAATTAATAAAAATAACAAAAAGAAAAAACAAAACAAAAATGAAAAAGGACATGGAAAGGAAAAACGAAACAAAAAGTATTATTCCTATATTATAGTATAATGTATAATTAAATTTTAGAGGAATATTGTGACATTTGTTAAAGTATATTTAAAAAAATAAATTGTAGTATTATTTTAGCTATGAATTTTTATTCTTAAAAACAATATCAGTAAATATGATCATGATAAATCAATATAATTGTATTTTAAATATAAAAAAAAAAAACTAACAAAATCGTGTTTATATCTTTTTCTAAAATGAAGTGCCAATTTCTATGTGTATAGGATCTTGATTAGTGGCCATATCAATATTTTGTTTCCAAAATTGTTGCAATAAATAAAGGGAAAAAATCTTTAGAAAATTTCCAATATTAATTAAGGGTAAACTAGTAATAATAATAATTTAAATTAGGAAATAAATTTTCAAGGGCATTATATGCGCACATATTATGTGTATTTAGCAGTACTCACCAAAAAAATATGGAGGTTGGATGTGTATTTGCTATGCTTTAAAAGTGGGATCCACTAATTGGATCAAATTTGATTGAATTTAAAATTACCACGTATAAAATTTATCATCCCAAATAAAAGAGAGGGATTACTAATTTACTTAAGATTTCATTTCATCATTCGAAATGCATTAAATTACAGAAACACGATAATAAAGAGCAGTTTAAAATTATCTCGAAAAACAAAAAAAGAGTAGTTTAAACTTTAAACTGACTGAAACATCAAAACAAGCGAAATAGGTAAAACCCTACCAAAACCCCGCCATGAAATTCTTTTCCGCCTGTCACTCCTCCCACCTCCGCCGCTCCCATCGTCACCGCTTCCTCCAGCTCCGCACCCTATACGACGGTGTATCCACCTTGAAATGGCCCCGAGACCGTGGCCTCGACCACGCAGTGGAGCGCGACAAGCTCCTCAAACCCCTCCTCAATCTCAAAAACCTCATAATCTCCGAGCCGTCGAAATCGATCCCGCTTACGCTCATCACCGAATCGAGGGAATCCCTAGGAATCCCATTTCGCCCAATTGAATTCATCCGGAAATATCCTTCAATTTTTCAAGAATTCCAACCGGGCTCCCTCAACATCCAGCCCCACATTAAGCTAACCCCTAATATAATTTCTTTGAGCTCTGAGGAAGATCTGCTTTACCAGAGTGTGAATTACAAGCAGGACATTGCGAGCCGCCTCTTGAAGCTGTTGATGGTAAGTAGGATAAATAAAATTCCGATTTTTGTGTTGGAGCGTTTGAAATGGGAGCTAGGTTTGCCTCGAGATTATGAGAAGGCTTTAATTCCTGAGTTTCCGGATTATTTTAGGGTGATTGGTGGGGATGATTTAGGGGAAAATGAAAAAGTGCTTGAGTTGGTTTGCTGGGGTGATGAATTTGCAGTTTCGGAGGTGGAAAAGAAGGGGGCAAAGAGTGGAAAGATTGAGTTTTCGTTTCAGTTTTCGAAGGAGTTTGAGATGGATAAGAAGTATAAGAAGTGGTTGGATGAGTGGCAGAAGTTGCCTTATGCATCGCCCTATCAGAATGCAATGCATTTGGGGACGAAGACCGATGAGTCAGATAAGTGGGTAGTGGCAGTTCTGCACGAGGTGCTTAATCTTTTTGTTGGGAAGAAGGCAGAGAAGGAGAATCTGCTTTATTTAGGAGAGTATTTGGGGTTGAGGCCAAGCTTTAAGCGTGCGTTCTTGCAGCATCCTGGGATTTTTTATGTGTCGAGTAAGATTGGAACTCATACTGTAGTTCTAAGGGAAGCGTATAAGAGAGGGATGTTGATTGAGAGGCATCCTTTGATGGGTATGAGGTCGAAGTATATTCAGCTGATGAATGTGGTGAAGGATGATAATAAAGCAAAGAATGCACAGCAGAAGAGTGCTGTTGGTGTGAAGAAAAGTGAAGGGAGTGGTGAAGTGGAGGATGCTGAGGGCGTGGAGGAAGATGATGATGAAATGTACAATGAGAGTGATGATTGTGGGGAGGCTGTTGAGGTTGGAAATGCAATTGAAAGAGGGAGGCAGGAGACTAATGGCAGAGTTTCTGAAAGGAGGAATACTAGAGATGTGGTTAGGACAAGAGGAAGAGGCACTGAAGAAATTGTGTTGAAAAGTTCAACAAGGTCTTCTAGGAGAAGAAATGATCGAGGTGGTGGAATGCATGACATGTATGGTGATGATGAGAGTGATGATTGTGGGGAGGGTGGTGAGGTTGAAAATGTGGCTAAAAGGGGGAGGCATGAAAGAAAGGGCAGAGATTTTGAAAGAAGTGATGCTAGAAGTGTGGGAAGGAGGAAAAATGGAAGAGGCACTGAATCGACAAGGTCTTCTAGGAGAACAAATGTTCGAGGTGGTGAAATGGATGACTCGTCTGATGATGATGATGAGAGTGATGATTGTGGGGAGGCCATTGAGTTTAGAAATGTGACTAATAGTGGGAGGCACGAAGTGAAAGGCAGAGATTTTGGAAGGAGGAATAATAGAAGTGCTGGAAGGAGGACAAATGGAAGAGACAGTGAAGAGAATATGTCGAAATTTTCAACAAGGCCTTCTAGGAGAACAAATTTTCAGGATGATGATTCTAATACTCCCAGAAGATTTACAAAGAAGTCAAATTTCTCAGGAAATAGGACTAGGTCTGAAGCAGGGAGGAGGTCCACATAGTGGAAACTCAGCTGCTTAACTGAGCAATTATATGTGTTAGGTTTGCTATTACATTTCAGTTAATGATATATGTGCAACCTTCAACAGAGTGATTGAGTTACCTGGTATTCTTTTGGCCTTGATGCAAAACAGTTGTTGCTGTTAGTTCTTGTGTCGTTTTTACTCATTTATGTGGGCTGTAGGATGACGAGTGATTGATATCAACTACTTCAATCAACTTATTGCAGGAAACGAATTGCTTATTGTTTTTGTGCTGGATGTGCATGTATGCATTACTCTCTTGTGAGTAATTTTATAGTTTGAACAGTACTTTCACTGAGGATCACATGTAACTAGCTCAAAAGAAATGTGTTGCTTCTCTTTTGGTTGATTCATGTAGGATGTTGATTGTGAAAAATATGGTCTTTAATTTCTATACTCTAGATTTGGAGACATTCAGATTCAACTTTCTAGGTAGCACCAGCCATCTTTTCTGTGATTTGGATTGTTATCAATTCCAAATGATGGAAACTGTATATACCAAACCAAGAAATATTAAAAATCTAAACTAGACATAGAAAACTTAGATGTGATGAAAACTTGGACAGGTATTCTCTTGCCCCTCTTAACTTCTACTCCTCAAAGGGCAAACTTTGACGTGACAGAAACATGTTCTTTTATGATTTTGTCCTGTCTCAATTTAATATATACATTTTGTCAATGAGCATAAACTGGTTTTATGTGATCGAAAGCTTCTGCTGGGCATTGCTTACATTTCATTAAAGCATAATGTTCCTTAGGTTTATCATTTCCTTTAATTTCCTGATCTTTTCGACTCTGAAACTTCTTCAACTTTGATGTCTCTAGCTCACAGCATAGGAACAAAGTTCACTAGAGATTGCTTAGGCCTTAGCTGCAGATTATTTGTGGAGTGCTTTGTGGCACTGTGTTGATTTGTTTAATGTTTTCTATTGGACAATGATGTAGAAAGTGAGACAGTCTTAGTTGAACATGTTTGTTAGTTGCTGGTTGTTGAGATAAGGATGAACTGCGGTTACTCATCTGGCTTATCCTAAAAAAGTTTGATTGTCTTAGGATTAACCGATTCGTTGGGAATGAGATGTAAAACCTCTAATCTGGGACTAAAACTTATTCTGTGTGATAATCTAAATGCATATATAGCTTGAGGTGTATATTTGATTGTAATGATATTCTTAAGTGATGTACGATGATTTCCTTAGGCGACAGGGGTTTCTGTGGTGATGCCGGTTGGGAATGTGCCCGCGTTCATCGTCTAGACATTTGTATTTTTGGCATTATAAACTGCATGTTGGATGTTGACACAGGCTACTTGTAGAAGCTGGTGATATGGAAAGTTCCTTGCGCTGGAAAAGGCAAATATCATTAAACAAAGAAGCTTTGGACGGTATGGGTGGAATCACTATTGTCTTAATTAATTTCTCTATTCTTGAACTAAAGTAGCTAACCAAGTGGAATTGATAGTAGTCCCATAAATATCTATGTGAAGCAATTTTCTCTGCCTTATGATTTGCCTCTCATTTTGCCCACTTTCATGTTTTATTAGGTCAAGCACTCTTCTCTCTCCCCCAATACTCCAATTCTTGATTTAATGTAATAGTTTCTTTTGAGTTTATGGGACAGGTCGACGGACAAGAACATAAAAAATCTTGGATTTTAATGATGATGTGATGAAGGATGTCAGCATATCTAAAAAAGTAGAAGGGCATAAGCATGTAAATCTTTGATTGCCAAATATTCAAATGGATAGAAAATGAAGGTTATTGGTGAAATGTGAAAGAATGGGATGGGAAATGCAACTTTTGTTTTGGACAGATGTGATTCCTCCTTTTTCATGCCAATGCTACTGACGGCTCAATTTGTTTACTTCTCATTATTCTTAATTTCTTATGTTTTAGTTATTAGGACTTATTAATAATTAAATGAGCATCGAATAATATATCAATATTTGTGTATTAAAGTTTCGAAATACATCATTCCATTCTTTACGTTCTTTTGGGTATTTCGGCTCTTGATTTTTTTTTATTTTTTTTTGTCAAAGGAATAAAGTGCCAATGTGGGTTGTGTTTGCCAATTTTTTTATTTCTTCAATTGAATCTCACATATATCTGTTTCATCAACCGAGTCGTATCATTGATATTTATTTGATAATGGTGTGATTACTGTGCATGGCAAATTGGCAATACACACTTAGGTGTACATGAGTGTAACATATATACTATTAAAGTATGAATTAAGTAATATCTCTCCACGATATTGTTTTCATTTTTGTTATTTTGATCCGTCTATAATATTATTTCCACTTTTATTTATAGCAGTAGGATTCACATAACACATTATTTTCCTCTACACATTTATAGTGGAATTCAAACTCCATTCACACCAATACTCACTATTATCAACTACTATCCACAATTTTTTTAAAACTCGTGTCGTCCATAATGTGTAAACGATATCGTGGATGGATGGAGTATTATTTATTGACAAAAATCCCACTTGATTATGTCTTCTCCAACTCATTTTGTTATGTAAAATATTCCTTAAAAAGAGTAATATTGTGAACTAACTACTTTAATTTTTAACCAAACACATAAAAATGGAGGGAGTACTATTTATTGACAAAAATCCCACTTGATTATGTCTTCTCCAACTCATTTTGTTATGTAAAATATTCCTTAAAAAGAATAATATTGTGAACTGACTACTTTAATTTTTAACCAAACACATAAAAATAGTGGTGTTAATGGATCCTTTTTCTCTTCCATTTACCCCTTACTTTTTCTGATTCTTAAATACTTTTTAAAGCATTTTAGTAACATAGCTTGGAATCTTGTTCATAAATTAAAGTTATATGAAGTTTAGGGTGCCATGCAGTCTAAGAATATGATAAAACTACGACTTAACTTCAAATTAATTTTAAAATTTAAGTGGCAATTGATGAGGAGTAAAGTACGCGTATATTCAGAGTGTAGCAAATAACCATGATCAGAGCTGGACCCGATCAGAGGAGAATCATCTCAAACAGCATTTCCCGAAGAGCTGCCACCCAGGAAAGGCATTTGCAGGCTTTTAAAGGCGTTTCTACTAAGGGAGCGGTCAGTGCTGCCGGACTAACTACATTGGAGCATGCCAACGCTGCATAACAAACAAAAGTCGACAAGTTACTGACATATCCGACGGCTACCTAAACGAGGCCTTTTTTCTAACTAACCTAGTGATCGTACGAGAATCCAGAATGACTTCTTTACCCCTTCTTGTATCTCTCTATAAATAGTGATCTCCTCTCTCATTGTAAGGTTATGCAATATGAAATACAACGCTTTCTCTCTTTTCTTCTACGTTTTATCTTAAGTTTACCAACGATTGCCACTAACAGGTGAAACACCCCTCTTTTAACACTGCAACGCGAATAATGAATTCATCAACAATGTTATAATTATAACAAAATTGAATGTTTATGTGTAAATTAGTAGTATATCCGTCTACAATATATTTGCCACATTTTGGATGACAGTACAGGTTTTAATAAAATGTTAGGAAAGTTGTTAGTGGAGTGAAGATTTCACTTTGAATGTGAGTGGAGATGTGTGGACACTACTATTTTAAATGAAAGTGACAATTTTTTGTGGACGGACCAAAAAGGAAATTGTGGCAAATTTATTGTGGACGGATGAAGTATTTCTTTTATTTTCTATTTTTTATGTTCTTATTTTTTTGTTTTATTTCTTTTTAAAATTGTGAAATTTGACTAATTATAAAATATTTAATACGCGTATCAAGTTAAAGATCGCGATAAGAACTTTAATCAGATACATTTTATGTAACTATTTGATTTAAAATGTAAAAGTTAGTATATTTATTTAAAGAATATTTTATTAAAAAATTCTCTCTTCTCTCTCATCTTTCTTGAATAAATTTATTTTCCAATTCTTTTTTATTTTTATTTTCAATTTTTAACTTTTTTTTTGCCTTTTCATAGTATCAATTGTTATTATTGTGAATTCTTTTTTTTTAATATTCATTTCAAATATATTTAGTTAAAATTAAATTTTGTGTTATATTTATAAATATGATAATTTAGTATATATCAATTTTATATAAATATAAATTTATTAAAATATTTCTCGTGTATCGTACGGAATGCAAATGCTAGTTTAGATTATACTTAAGGAATAATTGTAAAAATGATTCACCAGCTTTTGTTTTAGGTTTGCTTTACAAATATTGCAATAATAACACATTTAGTTGATTTGTAGCAAAATAAAAGCACTCAAGCTTTTTTAAGTGATCAAAAAATGACAAAATATTTCTTCTCCACACGTCAAGTACAATATCACAGTCATTTTCTTTATCGTTAGAAAAAATTGGACGCGTTTACTTTGCTACAAATTTACAAAATGTATCACTATTATAATGATTTATAAAAATATTGGGTGGATGTTGGTGAAAGTTTTAGCAACTAACCCTGAATATAATTAGTGAGTTACTACTATATTCCAAAAAAAATTTGAAACAAAGTGCGAGAAACTTAAGAAACATGTAAATGCTTTTTGGATTGAAACGGGCTACATTATGGGCTCTCAAAATAAAATACGATACGATAACAATAAATGCTTTTTATCAAGTTGATGGGATCGTGACATGGATATAACTCAATTTAATTTTTTCGAGACAATACCAAAACCTAGAAAAAAGGGGCTTAATAAAAGTTGTAATAACTCATTCTCAAGAAGGGAAAAAAATTGTAATAACTCGGCACAAAAAGGGGGTTGGGATTTGAGAGCACTCCCTCCTAAATTCAACTGAGTTGTCACATTTATCGAATGCCATTTAAGCTGCCCCATCCACTACTTTATATCCCTCTAATATTGGCACCTGTCTTTACAAAAATCCCACTTCACAAAGCAACAAATCGACCTACATTCGACACGTTTCTTCATGGACAAGCATTTTTATTCGATGTTAATTCGGATATTTACTCTAATATCCCGTTATTTCATTTTTAATAATTGGACGTCCCATTAGACTATTAGCAACGTCCCACTAAATTGAACGTACACATTAAAAAGTGTGTAGTTAATAATATTTAAAAATTATTTTATGTAAATTGATACTCCATATAAAGTGAATTAGGGCTATTGTTAATAATATTTTAAATGTTTAATTTTTTTATTAAGAATGATATGAGATATTATTAGTGGAACGCTTCAATATAGTTTTTGAAACATTATTAAATGGATGGTCCGGTCGGAGCAGTTGGATTTGGCCGAAGAAAAATCCCTATTTTAGATAATGCTACATTGGAAACTTTTCAGCCTAAAGGCTAAAACATTCAACATTTACATTACGAGGACACGTATTCATTGATTCTAACTGAAATACTATATAGCAAAATTTAGTTTAACAACACTCCAACTTTTGAATTAATTTACATGATCTCGTACGTTTACGAAAATAGAACTTTACAGAAAAGAAGAAGAAGAAGAAAATGAAGCCTACTATGTGTATAGAGTTTGGTGGAAGTAAGTGGAGTAGAAGTAGACTAGAGTTGAGTTCCCCCCATTTCCATTTCCATTTCCATTTCCATTTCCATTTGTGGGGATGCAAGTTTGGAAGCTTTGAGAGCTTCAGCTTCCCAATCCGTGCAATGCAGCACGACATAGAGTATTGAGACGGCACACGCAGCCTGAGCCGATAGCAAGCCTAGCCACAAGCCGGGGAAGCCGATGCAGAGCCAGAAGGCTAGCCCAACGGCGACGGGCGTGCCCACAAAGTAAAAGGAGGCAAGATTGATCCGGGCCGCCACCACCGGCTTAGCCGTGCCTCTGAGGATGCCACAACCGGTGGTCTGTGGGCAGTTCCCGAGCTCGCATAGGCCCGTGATAGGCAACACCGAAGCAACCATAGCTATCAGCATTTCATCCTTTGTGAATAGAGCTCCCCATCTCTCTCTAAACACCACTGTCCACATCACGTTCATCATCCCTACCACCAACGCACACGTCAGCGCCACCATCGCTGCCAGCCTCGCCTTGTACGGCCTCCCACCGCCCACCTCATTTCCTACCCTGCTCGACACGCACCCCGCCAGCGCCATCGGAACCGTGTACATAAGGCTCGTCGTCTGGATCATCACCCCCGTCGCCGCCACCGCCAGCTTTGGCTCCGGCAGGTAACCGGCCAGCACCGTCACGATCTCGTACCACCACCACTCCAAGCAAATCCCCAGACAGCTCGGCACGGCCAGCTTCAGCAGAGCCCCGATCCCGCCGCCGCCGCCGCCCCATTTCCACTCCCACCGCCCATAAACACACACGTACCCCATCATCAGCACCATCATATGCAAATTCGTCAGCACGGAAGCGAGCGCCACCCCACGCACCCCCCACCCCGCCACCACCACCAACGCATAATTGAGCGGCACGTGAAACGCCACCGCCGTCAAAGTGCACCACATTTGCGGCTTCGTCACCCCCTTGTGACCTCAAGTACACGCGCAGCGGCTGCAGCAAGGTGTTTGTGAAAAGGTCTGGGAGAGAATATAAACAGTAAGCCGCGGCCGTGGAGGTGATCTCGGCGTCCTGCCCCATGAAGAGCATGATCGGCTCCAGATTGACCCACAGCGCTCCGATGGGGACTATGGCCACCAGGAGGATCAGGATCATGCGGTGTAGAGACACAAAGAGGAGCTCCCAGTTCTTGGACCCGTACGCTTGGCTGCAAACCGGCTCCAGCCCGGAGGCCAAGCCCACCAGAACCGAGTAGCCGGTGATGTTGGTGAACCCGATCGACAGCGCGCCGCCGGCCAGCTCCAAGCTGCCCAGACGGCCCAGGAACAACACGGAGACCACGGCTCGGACGTACACCAGGAAGTTCATTGCAGTTATGGGGAGCACCATTTGCCATAGTTCCTTCATTTCCTCTACCACCTTTTTCAAAAAAAGATTGAATTTTTATTCATAAATCGATCTCAGTTTTGGGTTTTTCTGACCAATGGTTTACCTGGGATGATGTGGGATGTCTGTGAGAGTAAAAATCCCGCATTTTTTCTGCCATTTCTGCAAATGATGAACAGTGGAACAAAAACAAAAAGAAAATAAAAAAAAAAATCTTGAATTTGCAGAAAATGAAGCAAGATTGCTTTTTTAAGAAGCCTACCTTGGAATTCTTGCGGAAGTTGAAGATTCTAGGATTTTTGATGAAGGAATTGTAGCAACTCGAGAGCATACAAGATTACATATTTACGTGCAATATGGATATTAATAAGCAGGGCAGCATCTTAGTGCAGTCATTATTAATTGAATCCTTTAATATATTTGTTTATTTAACAAGTTGTGTCGTGTCACAGGAAAAAGAAAAATGAAAAATTTGAACTTTATGAAAGGGCAAAAAAGTGTACAGCTTTTGGTAATGGCGGCGACTTCGACATGAGCTTTTATGGGGGCTATGCTGCAGGAGCAGAAGGAGAGATGACATATGAGAGGAAAAGGAAATAAATTAAGGGTGGAAATTTAAAATGTCCATTTTTCTTATTTTATTTTATTTTTTTGTAAAAATGTTCTTTCTTATTATTCAAAGCATTCTATGTCCTAAACGACTATTCTACTCTTAAAATATCAACATCAATTTTAATCTCTAACATCTCTTACACACGAATTAAAGAGGAGAGAGAACTATAGTTAGGATATTATTGTCTCACTTTTCTTCATGTGGTAAAATTCAATAATTTGTTAATATGAACGAATTCAGCATGCCAATGGAATGGATGTCTTGATATGAAATGGGAACCAATTGAATACCTATATTTTACTCGTTGCTCCCGCAAAATTTGAACAATTTTTTTTTGGTACGAATTTTAAAAAATTAATATTTTATATATTAAATGTGATAGATGAAAGAGTGAAAATAAAAAAACTTTTTCATATGTTCAAACTTCACAGCCGCAGGACAACTCGAAAAGAAATATTACTTAAATTTTACGGGACGGAGGGAGTATTTTTATTCTATCAATAAGAATAATCCAATATTTTGTTGATGCAATTTAAAATAGATAATAAGGAAGGAGAGGAGATACAATAGGAACTAAAAATATTTAGAGCTTTTAATTGTCTGTTATAAAAACGACATTTTGTCAATCCAACTCAATAATATGATGTTGTTTTTATTTTTCACGCAACCATATTTATGTCGAAATCCAGCGAGATAGCAAAATGAGAAGAAATTAATAGTTGAATAATTCAAATAAATTGGTGTGTAAAATATGATTTTTTAAAAAAAATATGATATAAACACATTTAAAAATAATTTCAATAGAAAATAATGCTATATATGGATTTTATAAAATAAAAAATATCTTAATCTATTAAAAATTATGTTTAAATATAAAAGCTATTTAAAAACAAAAATAATATACTATGTTGTTTGATTTCAACGATAAAGATTTTGACATTTTCCATCAGCGTCAAGCGTGGACTTTCAATACTTGCTCCGTTCGTGTTAAGTCTAGTGTGTAAGAGAGGACGCGGGTTATAAGAAGATATTAAAAGATGTGTATAAAGTAAGAAAATAAACTCACAAAAGCTATTAATAATTAATAAATTATTTGTGAGATGAGTTTTTTTATTGTAAATATTATATGTGAATGATGATAAAAATATAAGGATATATGTCATGAAATTAAGAAATCACTTTTATTATGAAGAGACGAAAATAGTGAAAGATCACACTTATCATAAACATGGTGATCACTATTTTACGAACAATAAAAACTGCAATTAATGCAGTGTAATTGATAGTAAGCAGAGAGAGAACTGAAAAATCGAAAACACTGTGAATAATCCTAATACGCACTAAAATAATATCCAGGCAAAAGAACATAAATATGATGAAGAATAAAACTAAACTCAATATAAATAAATAAATTCAAAAATAAAATTAAATAATAAAGACACTGATTCTAAAGAATGCATTTACGTTAATTAAACCTATGTGTTTAACCTATTGACTCACTTTCCAATTTAATTCAGTTTTGATGAAAGATCACAATCCTATTCATACTCTTCTCTAACAAATAACTATAAAAGTTGATTAATAAATTCTTTACCACATTTAAGTCTCAAGATAATAATTAACTCCCAAAGACACATAAATAATAGTTTCCTACAATTTACCTATTACATTCAAGTCTCAAAATAAAACTATATCATGCATTACTGAATCGGCTGAGCAATTATCATATTCAAGTCTCAAGTTGAATAGCTAGACATGCAAATTATTGACAAAATAATTTATAAGAAATTAGACACCAAGAATCATGAATCAGAAACTGGAGGGAAAATTGATATCAATAAATTATAACTTAAAATTCAACTACATATAAGTTGTGCATCGGTTCAAAATCGAACTGAACCGACCTAACATGTAAAAATCGAAATCGAAATCGAACCTATTAGTGTTGCTTCCTTCAAACTTGATGTATTGCACAGTGTTAAGGCAACACGAGAGTGCACACAGAGATATATTGCAGCGGAAATAAAAATGGAAGACACAAGGAGATGGAAAAATTCTTCAAGTTATAAAATATATAACTTGAAGATGTCTCATGGCAAAATGACTAAATAGAGAATGAACAACTCACGTTCAATACCTTTATAATGACCTAGGTATTGAACACATGATACTCTCACAAAAGAACAAAACTCGGTTCAAGAGTAATACTCTGAAACCTTACAAAATTAAACAACTAGTGTTGACTCTGATGTTATCCCAACATACAGAATCACACTCGTACACAATTGCCCTACATGGCTTGATTTCTCTCTGTAAGCTCTGGACAGACTGTGGGAACTTCCTCAGCTTTTATAGACAACTCCAATCTTGCTCTTCAAGGCTGAAAACGTGGTTGCAAGAAGTGGAGTAGTGGAGGTTGAGGTAGTTTAGGGTTTTATCCATGATTTTAGGAACTAACTCCCTCAACCCCTTCTCTTCCTTTCTCCATGTTTCCTATTTTGTACGAACTGACTTTGACTTCGTTTTAAGGCCTGCAAAAATGTGATGAAAGACAAAATAAAATAATACTGGAGTTAAAAAATAACTCCAACAAACTCCCCCTTTTTGTCTTTCTTCACAAAACCAATAAGCCTTTAAATCTCCCCCGAAATGGATGTTCTTCCCCTGCATGTACTTTTTGAAAGAGCAATTTGCACCATCCAAAATTGGTGGTCGCAGAAATCCGAGATTGTTGGACTCCATGTTGAAACAACTGTTCTGATAACAGTGAGGATCACACTCAGTGTATCGAGTGACTGCTCTGATACCACTTGTTAGTGTTGCTTCCTCCTTCAAACTTGATGTATTGCACTGTGTTAAGGCAACACGAGAGTGCACACAGAGATATATTGCAGCGGAAATAAAAATGGAAGACACAAGGAGATGGAAAAATTCTTCAAGTTATAAAATATATAACTTGAAGATGCCTCATGACAAAATGACTAAATAGAGAATGAACAACTCGTTCAATACCTTTATAATGACCTAGGTATTGAACACATGATACTCTCACAAAAGAACAAAACTCGGTTCAAGAGCAATACTTCGAAATCTTACAAAATTAAACAACGAGTGTTGACTCTGATGTTATCCCAACATACAGAATCACACTCGTACACAATTGCCCTACATGGCTTGATTTCTCTCTGTAAGCTCTGGACAAACTGAGGGAACTTCCTCACCTTTTATAGACAACTCCAATCTTGCTCTTCAAGGCTGAAAACGTGGTTGCAAGAAGTGGAGTAGTGGAGGTTGAGGTAGTTTAGGGTTTTATCCATGATTTTAGGAACTAACTCCCTCAACCCCTTCTCTTCATTTCTCCATGTTTCCTATTTTGTACGAACTGACTTTGACTTCGTTTTAAGGCCTGCAAAAATGTGATGAAAGACAAAATAAAATAATACTGGAGTTAAAAATTAACTCCAACAAACTCCCCCTTTTTGTCTTTCTTCACAAAACCAATAAGCCTTTAAATCTCCTCCGAAATGGATGTTCTTCCCCTACATGTACTTTTTGAAAGAGCAATTTGCACCATCCAAAATTGGTGGTCGCATAAATCCGAGATTGTTGGACTCCATGTTGAAGCAACTGTTCTGATAACAGCGAGGATCACACTCAGTGTATCGAGTGACTGCTCTGATACCACTTGTTAGTGTTGCTTCCTCCTTCAAACTTGATGTATTGCACTGTGTTAAGGCAACACGAGAGTGCACACAGAGATATATTGCAGCGGAAATAAAAATGGAAGACACAAGGAGATGGAAAAATTCTTCAAGTTATAAAATATATAACTTGAAGATGCCTCATGACAAAATGACTAAATAAAGAATGAACAACTCGTTCAATACCTTTATAATGACCTAGGTATTGAACACATGATACTCTCACAAAAGAACAAAACTCGGTTCAAGAGTAATACTCTGAAACCTTACAAAATTAAACAACTAGTGTTGACTCTGATGTTATCCCAACATACAGAATCACACTCGTACACAATTGCCCTACATGGCTTGATTTCTCTCTGTAAGCTCTGGACAGACTGTGGGAACTTCCTCAGCTTTTATAGACAACTCCAATCTTGCTCTTCAAGGCTGAAAACGTGGTTGCAAGAAGTGGAGTAGTGGAGGTTGAGGTAGTTTAGGGTTTTATCCATGATTTTAGGAACTAACTCCCTCAACCCCTTCTCTTCCTTTCTCCATGTTTCCTATTTTGTACGAACTGACTTTGACTTCGTTTTAAGGCCTGCAAAAATGTGATGAAAGACAAAATAAAATAATACTGGAGTTAAAAAATAACTCCAACAAACTCCCCCTTTTTGTCTTTCTTCACAAAACCAATAAGCCTTTAAATCTCCCCCGAAATGGATGTTCTTCCCCTGCATGTACTTTTTGAAAGAGCAATTTGCACCATCCAAAATTGGTGGTCGCAGAAATCCGAGATTGTTGGACTCCATGTTGAAACAACTGTTCTGATAACAGCGAGGATCACACTCAGTGTATCGAGTGACTGCTCTGATACCACTTGTTAGTGTTGCTTCCTCCTTCAAACTTGATGTATTGCACTGTGTTAAGGCAACACGAGAGTGCACACAGAGATATATTGCAGCGGAAATAAAAATGGAAGACACAAGGAGATGGAAAAATTCTTCAAGTTATAAAATATATAACTTGAAGATGCCTCATGACAAAATGACTAAATAGAGAATGAACAACTCGTTCAATACCTTTATAATGACCTAGGTATTGAACACATGATACTCTCACAAAAGAACAAAACTCGGTTCAAGAGCAATACTTCGAAATCTTACAAAATTAAACAACGAGTGTTGACTCTGATGTTATCCCAACATACAGAATCACACTCGTACACAATTGCCCTACATGGCTTGATTTCTCTCTGTAAGCTCTGAACAAACTGAGGGAACTTCCTCACCTTTTATAGACAACTCCAATCTTGCTCTTCAAGGCTGAAAACGTGGTTGCAAAAAGTGGAGTAGTGGAGGTTGAGGTAGTTTAAGGTTTTATCCATGATTTTAGGAACTAACTCCCTCAACCCCTTCTCTCCCTTTCTCCATGTTTCCTATTTTGTACGAACTGATTTTGTATGAGATGGAACATATGCTATACAATTAATAAGTGCTTATGCTAAACTTCATTTGATTATTATTATGTACAAGCTTTATCCTTATTGTCTAATTAATTAAATGGACCAAACATCGGACAATGGCCTCTAATTAAAGCGTTCTCAAGGAGAATCGCATCTATTTATAAACTCAAGTCATGCAACTTTAATAATCAATCCGAATCTTTTATTTTATATGTTATGTTTGGGAACATTAAATCTCATGGCTATACTCCCTCCGTCTCATTGATAACAATTCATTTATTTAGACGCGAGAATTAATGATAAGGTGATCTTGGATATACTTAGGTGTACCGTACACTCAGATTGATCCGTATCTAGATCCTGCCCTGCATTCTGATCCAAATCTGCATTTTTGACTCAAATCGTGTAAATGACACTATTCAATTATATAAATGACACTGCTTTTAATTGATATTGTTTTGTTATACAAATGACACTGCGTATAAATAACACTATAACATTATAAATGTCATTGTGTATAATTGATACTATTCAGAAATATAAATGATACTTCATGTAATTGACACTATAAGATTGTAAATGACACTATAATATTTTAAATAATACTATAAGATTGAAAATCACACTATAATATTTTAGTTTATATAATTGAATAATGTCAATTATAAGCAATGTCATTTGTAAAACTGAATAGTGTCATTTACACGATTTGAGTCAAGATATAAGTTTAGATTAGCATGTGGGTCATGACTTGAGTACGGGTCAACTTGGGTGTACGGTGCACCCAGATGTATATGAGATTTTGTGATTAATGAAGAGGTATTTAAGGTGTAAAGTAAATAGGAAACATTTTGATTCACTTTATTTGGCCACAAGAATTAATGAAGATGTGTTTAGGATGTAAAGTAAATAGAGACCATTTGTAAGGATGAAGTGTAAAGTAAATTTATATTTTATTTGATAGTCATGTTAGACTATCCACAGCCGTGACACTCATCGAATCCAACCTAACTTAATTTTTTAATAGAATGTTCATTTCTCTCTCATTCACATATTTATACTCCCATCAGTGACACCAATCCAACCTACACATTTTTTCTTTTCACTTTATTTTTAACTATCTAGTATCTCTAATATTTATTTATTTATTACATTTAAAAAATAAAATATTTTTTTTAATTATCTAGTATCTCTAATATTTATTTATTTATTATATTTAAAAAATAAAATAATTTTTTTAATTATCTAGTATCTCTAATATTTATTTATTTATTATATTTAAAATAAAATAAATTTTTCTTTAAAATATAACTATCAAGAATTAATACAATTCTTAGTTTGTTATGCCAACCCGAAATAATATAATTCTAATTTGTTACATAATTGTGCTAGCCCGTAGTAACTTTCGATGAAATACAATTTTGTATTAATTTAAAATAGAACAAAATGTAAAATTGTGAGTAAGAGATAGATTTAGTTTGCGTAAGAATATAGCAAAATTAAATTTTAGTTACAGAGTTAAAATTCTACAAAATCTGGAAATAATTTTAATATATTTTTATATAAAAAGATGTTACTATTAAATTTTATTTGAAGAAAATCTGATAACCCGGCCCACTCAAAAGTTGACACATGGCAACTTAAGAATAAAGTGAAATAGTGACGTACAAGGCGGAAGAGCTCTGGGCCAAGAATAAATATGATTTTTGCATTTTTTTTTTAGTATTAATTTTGTCCTATTCGGGTGACCCTCACAAAAGGTCACCGTTGTGTGTAGTCTTAAGATAAGAGTAGATAGTAATACTCTTTCCGTCCACTATATCGTTTCCACATTCATTTATAGAAGTAGGGTCCACAAACTTTCACTCACAACAATAGTGGGACTCAAAACTCCACTCACAATAATATCAATATTATCAACTACTCCCTCTGTCCATCAATTCATGTCCTACTTTCCTTTTTGGTACATCCACCAATTCATGTTCTACCAATTTTTAGTAACTATTTATTATTTTTTTAATTGATGAGTCCCAATAAACAATACTCCACTCAACTAATATAATAAACAATACATTTTGTGGGTTCCTTTCTCCACTCAACTAATAAACAATACTCCCTCCGTCCCCAAAATAAGTTCCTCTTTGGGGACGGCACGGGTTTTAAGGAAAAATGGTAAAGTGTATTGATTGTGGAGAAAAATATGTTATAATTAGTATTGGGAGTGGTGAAAAGGTGAAAAAATGTTATAATTAGTATTGGGAGTGGTGAAAAAGTAAAAAGTAAAAATAAATAAAGTATTATTAGTGGTGGGGTAGTTGTCCAAAAATAGAAAGAAAGAAAGAGGAACTTATTTGGGGGACGTCCCAAAAAGGAAAAAGAGGAACTTATTTCAGGGACGGAGGGAGTACATTTTTTTCTTAAAACTCGTGTTTCCTCCCCTAGGTCATGAATTAGTGGACGGACGGAGTATTATATATTCGCCACTTCCTTAAAGTTCGTGTCTTCCACAAAGCGGAAACGGTATCGTGGACGGAAGGAGTATGTATTGTAGATGATGGAAGATTAATAGTGCATCATGTTGTTTGATAGCCAAGTTTAAAATCCAGATTAAAAACTATTATTACAATTATAACCTTGAAATCTATCTATTATTAAATAGAATACATATTGAAGGCCTCTCCTTCATTCTCTATCCTATGTGGCACTCCCACAAGTGAGTATTTTGATCATTTTCAATTCCATATTATATGCCATTTTTACATCTTTGCTTCATCCATCCCACATTGAAATTATCCTAAACTTCATCAATTCATAATCTATATAAAAGATTCAATCTTCATGTAGACATTAAGCCATTTATTTTTTTCCACGTTGTTATTATATTTAATCATTGGAAAATATAGATAAAGAAATACTTATAATATGTATTTCAAATAAATAGTTTTCCACATATTTTTTTAACTGCAATAGATTTTCACATTAAATTTATAATAAACTTCATAATTCAAAATATAAAAATTCGAAATTAAATTTCAATATTTGCAAACCTAAATAAAAGTATAGATGTTTCTGAAATAAATAGGTTCTTAAACTGAATTTGATTAAAGTAAATAAAATGATCGTTAGATATATTTTAAATAAACAAGTAATTTAATTTAATTTGGTCACATAAAATAAAGAAAATGATAGTAAGATATATATTAAATAAATAATCTATCTATTATTAAATAGAATACATATTGAAGGCCTCTCCTTCATTCTCTATCCTATGTGGCACTCCCACAAGTGAGTATTTTGATCATTTTCAATTCCATATTATATGCCATTTTTACATCTTTGCTTCATCCATCCCACATTGAAATTATCCTAAACTTCATCAATTCATAATCTATATAAAAGGTTCAATCTTCATGTAGACATTAAGCCATTTATTTTTTCCACATTGTTATTATATTTAATCATTGGAAAATATAGATAAAGAAATACTTATAATATGTATTTCAAATAAATAGTTTTCCACATATTTTTTTAACTGCAATAGATTTTCACATTAAATTTATAATAAACTTCATAATTCAAAATATAAAAATTCGAAATTAAATTTCAATATTTGCAAACCTAAATAAAAGTATAGATGTTTCTGAAATAAATAGGTTCTTAAACTGAATTTGATTAAAGTAAATAAAATGATCGTTAGATATATTTTAAATAAACAAGTAATTAAATTTAATTTGGTCACATAAAATAAAGAAAATGATAGTAAGATATACATTAAATAAATAAGTTCTTCAATTTAATTTGATCATGTATATAATTTGAAATAATCCTCATTTTCACATTAAACTCATAACATAAATAAAAAGCTTAATTTTCATTCATATTTTAGCTTTCATCATTCTCGCGTTAATATTCTATTCAACTAAATCATTGAAGATCTAGATAAAGAAATACTTAAATTATGATATTTCAAGCACATAGTTTTTCATATATATTTTTTTATAATTGCAATAGTTTTCCACATTCAATTGAATTTGGATATATAAAATAAATAAAATGATACTTGAATATATTTTAAATAAATAGGTTATTCAATTTAATTTGGTCATATGAAATAAAGAAAATGATACTAAGATATATATTAAATAAATAAGTTCTTCAAATTAATTTGAAATAAATCCTCATTTCCAAATAATCTCATAATAACATGGGTATTACTATAAATTGGTCCTCAATCAAAATGTATAGTAAATAATTCTTTATTAATTTTCAAACGAATACATGTCCATATTTTTTTTTAGTTGCAGTAGTTTTTCATATTAGATTTATACTAAACTTCATAATTCGAGTCTAAGAAAATTATAATTAGATTTCAATATTTGGAAACCTAAGTAAAAGTATGGATATTCTCGAAATAAATAGGTTATTCAAATGAATTTGGTCGTATAAAAAAATAATACTTAAATGTATTTTAAATAAATAAGTTATTCAATTTAATTTGGTCATATAGATAAAGAAAATGATACTAAGATATATATAAAATAAATAATTTCTTCAATTTAATTTTGATCAAGTAAAATAATTTGAAATAAACTTCACTCCCCCACTAATCTCATAAAGATATATCTAAATAAAAGACATAATCTTCATCCATATATTAGCCTTTCATCTTTCGAGTTTTTGTTGAGACGGATGATCAGTTAAGGTAACAAATTATATTTAATTATCTATATATTTCAATAACTTAAATAAGTATGAGTAGTAGTGGGTATTACTATAAATTGATCCTCAATCAAAATGTATAATAAATAATTCTTTATTAATTTTCAAACGAATACGGGTATGGATTTATAAATTCAAAATGGGTTTAATCAATTGTATAATATCCAAATATCAAATATGTACATTAAATTTGATTTTTTATATTTTGTTATTTATCTATGTACTATATCAATTATCTACATATTAGAGACCTTTCCACTATTCTCTATCCTATGTGGCACTTGTGGGAAAGATAGATGGGCTAATGTATTCATGAAGATTGACCCTTTTATTAAGATTATGATTGATGAAGTTTAGTATAAATTCAATGTGGGATAGATGAAAATAAATGTATAAATGTCATATGGTGTATAAATGTCACTTCCAATTCTACACCATATGACATTTATATATTTGTTTTCATCTATCATAACCTTAATAAAAGGGTCAATTTTCATGAATACATTAGCCCATCTATCTTTCTCACATTGATATTCTATAAAATTTAATTATGGGAAAGCCTTGATAAAGAAATACTTATGATATGTATTTCAAATAAATAGTATTCCATATTTTTTTTATAGTTGCAATAGTTTTTCATATTAGATTTATACTAAACTTCATAATTTGAGTCTAAGAAAATTATAATTAGATTTCAATATTTGAAAACCTAAATAAAAGTATAGATATTCTCGAAATAAATAGCTTATTCAAATGAATTTGGTCGTATAAAAAAAATAATACTTAAATGTATTTTAAATAAATAAGTTATTCAATTTAATTTGGTCATATAAATAAAGAAAATGATACTAAGATATATACGAAATAAATAATTTCTTCAATTTAATTTTGATCATGTAAAATAATTTGAAATAAACTTCATTCTCACATTAATATCACAATGATATATCTTAATAAAAGGCTTAATATTTATTCATATATTAGTTTATCATTGTTCCCACATTGATATTTTGTCATTCCTGCATTGATATTTATTGAACTTCGCCATTAAAAAATATAAATAAAAGGATTCTTTAAAGATGCATTTAAAATAAATAGATTATTCTATTTAGTTCGCTCATGAAAAATTACTTCAAATACATTATCATTCCCGAATTGATCTAAAATATTCTTTTTTTTTTTTTTGGTTTATTATAAAAGAAAAAGAAAATAGAATCCCTTGAGAGCACAAAACGCAGACTAAGGGCACGAAACTCGAAAAGAGATCGTTAAACTAAGAAACCTGAAGATACTAGTGATCCCATAAATCAGGATAGTCGTCCATTTCATCTGACCAACGTCTATGAACTATATTATTCATTGCACTCATGCTATCACTATAGCTACAATCAACCACAAAGTTACTCGGCTTGTAGCCCATTTCTCCCGCATTCCTGAGGCGACCTTTTATGCTACCTTCCGGAACCGCTTGCATCGGCTCACTTCCCAAGCCCTTTCCCGTGCCCTTTGGGCGGCCACGTCCTCGCTTTGTCGTCTTGTCCGAGAGTAATTGCATTCCCTGACTAACCTGCTCCTCTAATCGACAAATGCGACTAGTAATATTGTCCGGGGCAAGAGCGGACAAATCTTTGTTACCTTCATGCGGAACACCCCCGTTTTTGTCCAAATTTGGGTCACTTTCGAGAGCAACAGCTGTGTCGTCAAAAAAAAGTCTGTTCAAATCCGCGCCATCCGGAGCCTCCATTTCCAAAGTTTCCTCCACATCCGAGTCTTCCTCGTTAATGACCAAGTCACTATCTTTAATCACATCTTTATCCCCCTGAATCGGAACCATGATTTTTTCCAACGAATCCGGCTCAGATGAATGAATCCCGAAAGACGTTCCAGAAATAGGATCCACGCCCATATCCAAACAAGTATCCTCATTATTCTCCAAATCCAGAGCCTGAAATGCATTTCGCGTCTCGACAGCCTCTTTCTCAAGAACCGGAGCAGCAACCTGTTTTTTTACCGCCTGTTCGGCAACCTTTGACCAAACCGCAGCAGGTTTATCATGATTCTTCCCAAAAGTAGAAGCCAAATGAGCTTTAGGCTTAACCGACACCTTGTTGCCCTTGTTTTCATTATCAGTAGAAGACTCGATAGGAATTGCGACATTCTGATCTGCTTCCAGAGCTTCTTTACTGTCCTGGCTGTCCTTCTGCTTAAGCTTTGTACACTTTTCCACCTGATGTCCAGTGATGCGGCAATTCGAGCAAAAGAAAGGCAATTGTTCATAGCTAAACTCAACATAGAAAGGATGTTCACAATCTATAAGCATCGATTCCTGCAATGGCTGAGCGAGATCCAGTTCAATAAGCACACGAATGAAATGGCCGACCTCTCCATAAGCTGATACACCATCAATTTTGATTGGAAAACCAATAATTCTAGCGATTGCTGTTATTACCTCAGGATCCCAAAACTCATTCGGAAGGTAATAAATCCGAACCCAAACTTGACAAATAGAAGAGACTTCCTTGTAGGGATTGAAACATGGCACCCAATCGCGGAGGCGGATGGAACCCGCAGCCAGATCCCAAACAATTTTGGTTTTCGCAAGTTTTTTATCTTCAAGAGTAAAGAATTTCATGGTGAAGAAACCCTTACCCAAAGTGAGAAGCTTCCACTCTGATTGGATACCCCACAAATTGTTGAGTTCAAGCTTCAACTGATGTGTCGCCTGTGGCTTGCTTCCTTTCCGTAGTAACACCCTTCCAATAACAGAGAATTTGAATTCAGCAATACGTTTTTGATACATCTGTTTTGGAATGGTGAGAGAGAACCCATCAGCAAGTTTCTCGGCCTTAAGAGCTGAGAATTTATGCGCCGGTAAATCTGGAGGTCGTTCAACCCGGTTTTGCATGATCGAGGCGTAGGAAATCCTACCCTCTGGTGGCGGCAGCTTTGTGTAGTTAGGCACAGAAGCTGTTCCTTCAGACGGTATTGTAGAGGACAAACAAACCTCGTCAAGTTTCAAATTCCCCTGCTCCAAAATCCTCGGTTGTTGATTTTGTGGTAGGCGAATCTCAGTTGACTTAGATCGAGACCTGTCAAAATTAGAAGATACCAGTGGAAGATTGAGGCCCTCCTTGTCACGATGGACCTCCGGCGAACTCGAATCCATCACCGGCAGGAGAACGGCAGTTTAGGAGCAGCGGCGACGGAGCCGAGCACCAGTGGCGAGCAGCGGCGGCGAGGCGGCTGCGTGAATCTGCCGTGATGCGTCTTCGATCTTCCTCCGCTGCAATTTAACACTGCGTGTCGTCTCTGCTGGGGAGCCTCTGCTGGACGACAGCAGCGGCTAGGCACCAATCAGCGGCGGGCAGCGGCGAGGAGGCGCGAGCAGCGGCGGCGGAGTCTTCAGCGGTCGGCGGCGTGAGTGCCTTTAGGGAGCGGCGAGGCACCAATCAGCCTAAAGATCTGCTGGGGGCGACTCTGCTGGAGAGCTGGACAACTCAGCGGCGAGGTACCTATGAGCGGTGGGCAGCGGCGAGGAAGCGCGAGCAGCGGCGCCGGTTAGATCTGGTTTTTCGACGCCAGATCTTGTTTTGCAGCGGCTTGGACGGTGGGGACGGCGTGACTGCTTTTAGGGAGAGCGGCGAACGGTGCGTGCGAGAGGAGCGTGAGACCGCGTGTTTGCCTTGGCGGCCCCAGCGAGCAGCGGCGACCGGAGCCTGACTGCCTTCAGGTGCGGCGCTACTTTGCGCAAGTCATACTTTTTCATTAACTCTGATCTAAAATATTCTAACAAATATTGAATCTACATTAAATCTCACAATTCAAAATTTAAATAAAAAAAAATTCAAATAAATTACCATTGCCGAATTTGGTCATATAAAATAAATAAAATGATGCTTAGATGTATTTTAAATAAATAATCTATTGATTATATAAAGAGCTACATATTGAAGAGCTCTTCACTATTCTCTATCATAAGTGGCACTTTCACAATTTAGTATTGTTTCACTCTCAATTCTACACTTTATGATACTTTTACATTTGTTTTCATATATCCCACATTGAATTTCTACTAAACTTCATCAATTCACAACCTAAATAAAAGGCTCAATCAATCTTCATGAATACATTAGATCATCTATCTTTCCCACATTGATATTCTATTAAATTTAATCATGAGAAAATCTTGATAAAGAAATACTTATAATATGTATTTCAGATAAAAAAATAGTTTACCACATTTTTTTATAGTTGCAATAGTATTTCACATTAAATTTATATTTATGTTAAACTTAATAATTTTCAAGATCTAAAAAAATTGTAATTAGATTTCGATATTTGCAAACCTAAATATAAGTATAGATGTTTTTGAAATAAATAAGTTCTTCAATTGAATTTGATCTTATAAAATAAATAAAATAATACTTACATGTATTTTAAATAAATTAGTTATTCAATTTAATCTGATCATATAAAATAAAGAAAATGATACCAAGATATATATAAAATAAATAAATTCTTCAATTTAATTAGGTCGTATAAAATAATTTGAAATAAATCTTCATTTCCACATTAATCTCATAATGATATATCTAAATAAAATGTTTAATCTTCATTCATATATTAGCTTATCATCGTTCCCGCATTGATATTTTATCATTCTCATATTGATCTTAATTGAACTTCGCCATGAAAAAAAACATAAATAAAAGGATACTTTTGAGATGCATTTAAAACAAATAGATTCTTCTATTTAATTTACTCAGGAAAAATAATTTCACATAAATTATCCTTCCTGAATTGATCTTACACATTCTCATATATAGAATTTATACTAAGATATATGTGTAATAAATAAAATTTTTAATTTAATTTTTCATGTAAAATAATTTGAAATAAATATGCATTTCCACATTAATCTCATAATGTTATATCTAAATAAAAGGCTTAATCTTCATTCATATATTAGCTTATCAATTATCAACGTTCCCACATTGATATTTTATCATTGCGCATTGATCTTCATTGAACTTCACCACGAAAAAAAACATAAATAAAAGGATACTTTTCAGATGCATTTAAAATAAATAGATTCTTCAATTAAATTTGGTCATGAAAAATAATTTCAAATAAATTATCATTCTCGAATTGATCTAACACATGCTCATATATATTGAATCTATATTAAATCTCACAATTCACAATTTAAAAAAAATGATTATTAAACTTTATGATTTAAAAATCTAAATAAAAAAATACTTAACTTTGAAAAAATAATAAAAATATATTTAAATACATTTGAAATAAATAGGTTCTTATTGTTTGATTTGTTTATATACATATTTTATAAATTTAAACAAATTCGAGAAATTAGTTGATATTATTATATGGGTTTAGGACGATAATAAGTATTAAAATCATCACATATCTAATAGGAAAATGGAATAGTCCTACGTGGCATCACCATATTTTTGTGTTTTTATTTATCCTAATTCTCTAAACATTTTCATATTTATTCATTCTTATTTATCTAAATCTTCTCATCGAACATTGATTTTTTATGAGATTTCACCAAAATAAAATCTATATAAAAGGACGTTCTTACTCTCCAAACCAAAAATTCACATTTAATTGGTGAAGTGATTGAGATTAATACAATTTAAATTGCAATAAAAGTTGATCAAATTTATTTAATTGAATAAAAAATTATTTAATTTAAAAAAAAATAAATACTTGTGATTAAATAAATTATTTCTTCATTTTAATTTGGTCATGAAATAAGATATTTTGCATAATTTTTTTATTACACATTGATTTTTTTTTTTTTATGAAAATTTACCAATTGAAATACTAAATAAATTGATATGATATAATTTGAATATCACATCAATTTTCTCAAGCCTTAGACGAGATGATTCTCAGAACTTAGTTATAGTCTTTGAAACTTCAAACAAGATTATTCTCACGAATCGGTTTTATTCTTTCAAACTCCAAATGAAATGATGCTTAAAACTCAATTATGATACTTAAGCTCTAAATATGATGATGTACAAATGGTGATTTTTTAAGCTCTATACAAGATGATGTTTAGAAGTTAGTTATAATCTCACAAGCCAGCCCTGGTCTTTCAAGCCCATAATGAAAATGATGTTTAGAAGTGAATTATGATATATTTAAAGCATCAGATAGAGATGTTCAAACGATTGACGCATTAAGTCAAACATAGTATTTTAGGATCTCGACGAGATAATGCTCAAAAGTCATATATCGTATTTCGAATTTTTGATGATCATGAGATGAGATGATGCTTAGATGAAAAATGAGATCTTAAATTAATTCTTCCATTAATATATTAAAAATGTACAAAATTTATATAAACGGGTATTTTTACTATTCTAACAAAAAGTTATCCTTTAATTAACGAATATAATTAAGATTATTATAGCGTAAATTCTATTACATCAAACTAAATTAATTAAAAATTAATTATATTATACAAAAATAATATAAATAATTTAAATTATAATTTAAAATCCCGTCGAAATTTCGACGGGTTATACACTAGTTTTTTAAAAAAGACAAACATATCCATTCTTATTAACTTCCTAGGGTACTCTCGTGTGTTAGTTACAAACCAAATACGATACGTAGACGACCCAAATACGATACACATACAGAGAAGTAAAACATTGTGGCTGCGAGGGACGAAGAAAGTGAAACCCAATAAATACGGACATCCTCAAACTCAATCAACACTACAGACACGAGTTCTACGGCCCAAGGTTAGTGTATTTCGAAAAAGGAGCAATGTATTTTGAAAGGAGCAATGTATTTTGAAAGGGAAATTATCTCTTCTTATAAAAAAAAGTAGCGTATTTCAAAATCCAATAGAGGAACAAGGTAAATATATCAATCTCTATGAGCGTACTAGGGCTTGAGTTTTCCGCATTACCTTGGTTGCTGTATTTGCGGTAGCTATAATAATTATATATGCATGAATATTTAAAATATTATTCTAAGATTTCTTAGGCAGAGAACTCATCACCCGAGTTTCATTAGTTTGAACTCAATATGCATTTAATTACACACAAATACATATATAATTACACAAATATGAATAAGTATGTGACTTGAATTTAATGACACACCTGCTCGTTTTGCTTGAAAAAAAATGTGAGAACTCTAAGCCATCATATTTTTAAGAGACAATAATATCCTTCTTTATTTGTCTTGAAAGACCTCTGACACGTTTTTATGTGTCCACGTATATATAATATGTGATTTTGATCTATACAATGCCTAAAATCCACAAAATATAAATACTTCCGTATTAATTTATTTAAATATATCGTGTGACTTAGGTAATGTTTCACTAATATTCACAATGTTTTGAGTCTTTTGACTAATATTCATTTTTCTGGTTTATATAATGATGCAGATGGCTTCTTTAAATTAGTAGAATATTTTCTTTTATGCCATTTTATATGTATAGAACGCTTATCTATGGTGTAAGTATAGAAGACTTGTCGGTGGGATATCATTTTATATACAATAAGATAGAATATATATTTGAAACTGACATAGATACATTGACTAGTTTGTGTGGTTATTTACTAATCTATACTAATAGCACGATCACGTTAATTGAACAAATTATGTTGACTATTTAGATTAATTTATGACAATATATATGTTAGTAGTATAATTAAAAAATATAATCAAAGATAAAAATAACAGGGCTCGTCTGAGGGGCTCGAGCCCCATCTCGACGATCCTCGCCCCTGTAGCACCATCGACCAGATAGGGGAACATGACCAGGGCCGTTTTTGACGAAAAATAGGCCCAGGGCGAAACGATAAAAATAGGCCCTCTATTCACCATCATAAAAATACAAAAAAAAAAAACACTTTTTTTAAAGTTATATTATAATATTTCGATAAAAAAATATTAATAATTATAAAAACAAATGACTTCTTCTCGCCTTTTTACTTGCAAAGTCATCTATAAGAACATTTGTTTCAATATTTTTTAAGATATCTTTTTCAATACAAAAAATTGCTAAACTATTTAATCTTTTTTGCCATATCCACGTTTTTAAATATGTCTTCAACAATTTAACTTCTAGAAACTCTTTTCGGCCGAAGCTACGGTTACAAACATAGTCAACAATATTGCAACATTTGGATAACAATATGTAATTTTCATAAATTTAAGAATTTCAATAGTTGAAGTTATTTTATTTGGCAATTTCATTTGTAATATTTTATATTTGATAAATAAATCATCTAACTCATATCATGAGTAAAAGTATATTTCAAATTAACACATTAATATCTTAATTTTTCACTATCCAAAGATTTTAAAGTTTTCGAATCAAACAAAAAACCAAATATATGATCAAATGATTTCATTTCTTTAAATCAACATTTTAAAGAAACAATTGTTATGTCCACGATAACTACAAAATATTCAAATTCTAAATGACATTTTATTAAAATATTGGCTCCATATTCATATTAGATGCAAAACCCTTAGCAATAGTCAAACCTGTATTAGATATTAGACCTTCTAATTGTTTCATGACAAGTCCATGCGCATAGTATACACAAAAAATGATATTAGACCTTATAATTTTTGGGGGCCCCAAAATTATTCTTGATGTATTTTTTTGGGCCTAATTTCTTTTTTCCAATGCTAGTAGTATACACAAAAATAAAGTTAGGCCCATAATAATAATAGTATATATAAGAGAATATAAAAAATTTTGGGCCCCAAAAATGATGGGCCCTGGGCGGTCGCCCATGCTGGCCCGCCCTCAGAGACGGCCCTGAACATGACTTTAAAAAAATTCAATTTTTTAATAGAATAACCCTTGTCAACAACTAATTTTTTATTTTATTTTCTCCAATTTCTCCTATGTATAAAAAACTAAAGTTACTATTTTTATATATACGTAGCTATTATTACATACTACTCACTCCGTCTCAATTTAATAGGTCATGTTTTTTATTTGGACGTCCCATTTTAATAGGCCGCTTACTAAAATAAAAAGTCAATACATAACAAATATCCCCACATAATTCATTATTTACACCAAATGTCATTGTATCTCACACATAATTATCTCTTATTTAGTTATCTCTTCTATTTCTTGAACAAATATTTCCTCAATAAAAATTAGTTTATCTCTCTTAATTTATTATAAACTATTCGTTTTTTAACATTTATGTCCAAGCCTTATGCATATTGAATTGAGAGTGAGAGAGTATTATATGGATATATATTTGAGTATAAATTTAACGGTTTTCAATTTTAGTTAATCATTTAAATGACGATTTAACATACTTTTAAAGATGTTGTGAACTGACATAACTAAGCAAGTCATTATGTACCTTAATAAACCAATTCTTGCAAAATAAGCTCATTTATGCGTCACCAGTCACCACCTACTTCATTTATTTCCGACTGAAATTGCACCCAATTATTAAAAAGCATGACTAAATAAACAACTTTGAAATACTCAACTAAAATCCGCGTAAATATTATTATTATTATTATTATTATTATTATTAAGCATGTGCTAGATAGGTGAAAAATAAATGGCTGGCAAATAAATAATGGGCCATAGCCCTAAACCAAAATTTATCAAGTTTTTGCAGATTCAAAGCATAAAAATCTTCAAAAAGCCCAAGAAACGGAAATAAAATGTTACTATAAGTTGCAAAATTTTCCCTCCAATTTCCAAATCCATAGGCCCCAAATTAACCATGCAATTAACCTATAAAAAAACATCCCTTTCAACCAACATCTGCCCTGCACTTGGACTGGCAGCTCAAGCACAAGCTGACAATACACACACACACACACACACACACACACACACACACACATAATACGCGCACACATACACACACATAATACGCGCACGAAATCTTGCCACAGCAACAATATAGATTTCTCCAAAAAAAGCTCATCAAGTAGCTGTTTTTATTTCTTGATCCCTTTCATCTCGCGGAAAATCCGAATAAATTGGACAACAGATGAGAAATACGCTCGCGGGAGCACCGATTGAGAGGCCGCATCGCCAGATTTGGACCGGGTCGGGTCATGTTTGAGACCAACTTAATCGGGCTCGGGCTGGCCGTGGGCTCCAGCGCGTTTATTGGGTCGAGCTTTATCATCAAGAAGAAGGGTTTGCAGAGAGCCGGAGCATCCGGCTCTCGCGCCAGTAAGTTTTACTTCTCTCTCTCTTCTCTTGAATTGGGCAAAGTTTGAAGCTTGAATTGTTATATTGGGCAAATTTTGATGCTTGAATTGTCATATTGGGCAAAGTTTGATGCTTGAATTGTCATAAAAGATGCAATTATTGGTAATTTCTTGAGTTTTTTGCGAAATATTTCGTCGTTGTTTGTATTTTGCTGTTACATTAGTGGATTGAGTAATTTATTAGTTTCAATTGGAGTTGCTGTTTATGGGTTGTGTTGATTGGAGAAGGAATATAATGTTGAACATATTTTCATGCTTAGATTAAATAAAGGTGAAGACGATGTGATCCAATCAAGAGGAACGGTTAAGAAGAAATGTATTTATCGTGTAGCTCTCACGATCATTCATAATTTTGGACCTAATATATTGCATTAGAGAAATGTTATGTATTCTTGTAAACAACAAGTGATTGCCAAACTTTATATAGACGGACTTGTTTAAAAAGTATTAATATTGCATTGCTTTTCTTCTTACTAGGTTGGAAACAATATCCATATATGATTTTGAATTGACTCAACAACTCTTATTAGCTAGCTCGTTGCTGCAGTTAAGACACTCTGTCTCATTCTCGTAGTTGATATTTTTCGCCTTGTCATGGGTGAAGACATTTGGGAGATTAGGATTTACCATAAATTTAATGTGATTTCTATTTTAGATTAATAATATTTTCTTTGTAGCTTGAGGTAGTTTAAAACATCAGGATGTCTCAAGTGCGAAGGCATAGCCTCTTGTTGCTTAGGCCTTAGATAGAATCTGATTCATAGTATAATTTATGTTGGGGAATTGCATTAGTAATGAGGGGTATTGTCTCTAAATAATGTATTCACACGTGCACATATTATAGTGATATTCTGGAACGTCTGATGAAATAGAAAGTGTTAAAATGAAGGTTCGGGAGGATATGGATATCTGCAAGAACCACTCTGGTGGATTGGCATGTTCACTAGTAAGTTGCTTTCCCAAAGAGATACGTTAATTGTGCTGTTTCTATCCATGTATGTCAAAGTCACCTTGTCGTTTGTCAATTGCGCAGTGGTTATTGGAGAATTTGCCAATTTTGTAGCTTACATGTATGCTCCTGCTGTTCTCGTCACCCCACTTGGAGCATTAAGTATAATAGTAAGGTACACACATGTTTTACCATCCTTTTGTCTTTGAGCACGTGGTAAAAAAGTTCCATATTTCCAATTATAATTTATATTCTAGATTGGTAGAAACTAGAAAGTAATATCATGTTATCATGTAAGTTTACAACAGTTTTTTTTATTGGCAGTGCTATTTTAGCTCATTTCTTACTCAGAGAGAAACTACGGAAGTTAGGAATATTGGGATGTGTTTTGTGTATAGTGGGTTCCACAATCATAGTGCTTCATGCACCGGGTGAACATAACATTAGCTCAGTAGATCAAATCTGGGATCTAGCAACACAACCAGGTGAGTGGATGCTTTTATACGTGTTGTTTTGAAATGGATATGACAGTGTTTCTGAATACTTTCCTCGTTTCGCTACCCAGCGTTTCTTTTGTACATAGCTTCAGCAGTGGCAGTGGTGTTGGTACTTGTTTTGTATTGTGAACCACGCTATGGACAGACAAATATAATGGTGTATATTGGTGTTTGCTCTATCATCGGATCCGTAACTGTAAGTAAAATTTACACTCTGCTACTATATGTGAAATTCATCATGTACCTAGCAAGTTGTTTAGTTTATTTTTCAAAGAGGTGATGCTGCTCTAAAATTATGTGACGAACTTGTATTTTGAGTTGTTTGTGTAAGAATAGTTGCGGCATCCATCCTCATATTCAGATTTAGTAAGTTGGTTGCCTCAAAGGAGCAGGAGAGATAAAATGAAATTTCTCTGCGGGTACTGGACCTGAAAAAATCTCATCGTCACATCACATTTGCTTCTTAAGAAACTTAAGTATGCATTATAAACAAAATTATACGGTGCAACAGTTTCCGGTTAAGCCTTGTACGTATGACACTCCCCAATCACCAAATTGCTTAAACCTTCAACATAGCTGGATAGGAAGAGCGGAATAGTCAGAACAATCTAAATTAGATGTGCTTTAATGCGAGTGAATTATAAACAAAATGTGCCGATTAAGCTTTCAATTGTAAGTAAGAGTTGATTGATTTGTTGATCTTGTTTGCTGGCTTGATGATACATTTACTGCTCGTTGTAGGTTATGAGCATCAAAGCAGTCGGTATAGCTATAAAACTCACGCTGGAGGGCTATAGTCAGGTGGCCCACTTCCAGTCCTGGATATTTGCCATGGTTTCGGCTTCTTGTATAATCACTCAGTTGATCTACTTAAACAAGGTACACTCATTTATTTTGTTAACTTCACGTTGGAGTATTAAATTTTAATGTACTACTTTTAACTGTCACATAGTTTCTTAAGACTTGCTCGTAGCATGAGGGATGGATAATTTCACTTCTAGATGTCCATAAAGTAAGATATATTCCTTAAAACAGAAATTTCATCATTAAATGTTGCCCAATTGATTAAAAGACGTGTGCAAAAAGACCAAAACTATAACAAGCAATTTTTCACAACATAGCTTCACAAGAGGACTTGAATTTCTTTTCAAGATTTCATCGAGTGGAATAATTCGTCTCTTCTTCTGTTTCTCAAACTTGCATTATGGACAGTTGGGTCTTTATACAGGCTTTAGACACATTTAACACTGCCGTGGTTTCTCCCATTTATTATGCCATGTTCACATCGCTTACAATCTTTGTGAGTGCCATCATGTTCAAGGTAAGTACAAGATTGTTCGGCCCTTTTGTAGTGTTACATTGAGGTAATTCAGGTTACCACTAATAATATGTTTCTGCTGCTTTAGGACTGGGCCGGTGAGAGTGCTAGTGACATCGTCTCTGTTCTCTGTGGATTCATTACCGTGCTTTCTGGTACGATGGTTCTGCATGGTACAAGAGAGCCCGAAAAGCTTCCATCTGCAGGTAACGCCTCAACAGTCGCAAGGCATTTCATTCATTTTACATGTTCACATAATAATGCTGCAACTTGGTCTTGCTTGTCAAGCCTATGCCTGTGTCTCTATCAGACTCTTTTGATAAACCAAAGGCTTTCAGAAAAAAACAATTACTGTGTTAAGGTTTTGCAGACTATTCTGCACTTCCTCAAATATCATGGGTTGTGCATTCGAATGGCGAGATATGGAAACAAAAAGAGAATGATGAATTGCATGGGGAGTTTGTAGCAATAATCCATCAAGACCATTTCAAGTGAGGTATCCCAAGCTTACAAGTAGTCATGCAGATGGCCATGCTATTTTTGCTGCGAGCATATTCATGTTGATTTTCTGTAAGCTCTTCAGGTGAGCCGTGTGTTAGGATTGGATTTGTAGGAATAGTTTGCAACGGTCATTAGGACATACATACGATGATGTTATAGCCATTTTGAGCTGTGCATAGATGTTAGCTTGCTTATGTCAACCTTGTTATTCTTTCCTCATAGTTACTCGGAGAATGGCCATATTCCATCTGTAAATGATTGTTAATTCTTCGGTCTGTATTCATGAAATCGGACTCTTTCTCATTTCGGATTTTGCTTTTGGTTTCTCTGGGTTGTGTATTCATGAAATCGGACTCTCTCATTTGGGATTTTGCTTTTGGTTTCTCTGGGTTGTGTAAAATATATACTCCTATTTAAGAGAATTAGGACAAAAATATGTTTTGGTAATTAATTACGGTACGCATTTGGACGGTCTCATGTATGTATCTTACACTACGGTCTTAGATGCTTTCATGTTGTATTAATAAGCCTTTTGCAGCAACTCCAAAAATGGAAACCACCATTTCAAATAGAGAGTAAACAATCAAAGAAAACAGCAAGTTAATATGAAAGATTCAACCTATGAAAAACCGAACATCAAATATAGTTCAGATTTTCATGAAGAAATTTACAAGAAAAACTAAAACATCACAAGTTTTTCCATAACAAAGCTCTTCAGGCTCATCAAGCTCGGCACATAATGCATAGCCTCAACGCTATTAGGCCCTCTGGATTGAACCATGTCAACTTCTTGAGTAACTTCACTTTTACTGCAGTAATTCAGCACGCAGTAATCCGCCCACACCAGCAAGATGTTGCCATCTCCCAAGACCTTGAGCACTCGAACGATCTCAAACGATGGCCCAATCAATTCAGGCATTTTCCTGATCACGAATCTCTTACTCCACGATTTCCCAACTCCGTATTCCTTCATCACCCAGATATCCACCTCGAAATTTGAGGTGTTATCGCAGAGGCAGAGGCAATCATCCAACACTCCGACGCTTCCGAGCAGTTTTCTGCCCGGAAATGGGGGCGGGAACGGGTGGAACGACTCGTTTTCGAGGTCGAAGCAGGAGATCAGTTCCTGGCCGTTCAAATCCTCAACCAGCCAGTGAAGATTCCCCCTGAAGAACTGGCCGATCAGGCGGCCGTCGTAGGCGAAAGGGGCGTCTCCAACGCCGCGCCACTCCGCGGTCCCGAGCGTGTAGACTTGGCACTCGGAATTGGGGATTCCCAAGCAGGACCCGCTCCCCGGATCCATTTCCCTCTCCTGATAGATTCTCACGACCTTGAATTCCTCGCTCCGCTTCGTCACTCCAAATCCGTGCGTCACCACGCTAGGGTATCGAACCACCTGCTTAGGGCTCGCGAGCTCGATGTACTCGCGCGTGAGGGGGTTGCACACGTACAGAGCCTCGTGCTTGTAATTGGCGTCGCGGAGGAGGAGCAGCCCCTTCACGGATCCGTCGACGACGATGGCGGCGTCTTCGGGGGACGGGCTGAGCGATTTGAGGTCGATCTCGGCCGTCGGATCATGGAAGTCGTCGAAATCGGCGACTCTGAGGAGGTTCTTCGACGGCTCCGATTGGTGGATCGCGACGCCGGGCTTTGATCTGGTGAAATGCAGCTTGGCGAAGTAGGGATCGGAGGTCAGATCGAGCCACTGCTTGCAGACGGATTTGCACTGGACGAGGGATTTCGCCGGGAGACGTGAGAGGATCTCGATGATGATGTGGGACGGGATGCTCATCAGGATGTCGCTGCCGTTGGCGGCGGATTTTGGGGGCGGGACGATGAACACCATTATGCAGAAGAAATTTGGAGCTGTGTTGAGGTATGGCAATGGGGTTTTGATTAGGGTTTGAATTGAATTGAAGGAGATGGAAGTGGATTTATAAAGTGTAAAGTGGCTCCATAGACAGTCTTGGTGCGGCACAGATTAAATAAGAGTGGATATTTTCTTCAATCTTCTTTTTCTTTTTCCTTTTTTTCTGTTAATATTTATTTTCACTCTTCCGTTGTGGATAAGGTAGGCCAAGTTATCCTTTAGGATGATGCAAGTTCTACGTGGAATGTACCTAGAGCGTACTAGAGTGTTCCCTCCGATTATACTCCTTCCAACTCAATTTTTACTACTCATTTGAAGGTAACACAAATTTTAATAAATTAATTGACTATGTTGTGAGTAGAATAAGAGTCAAAAAAATTTATGTATCTTTTATGTGAATATTAAAATAATAAAAATTGAATAATGATACCACATATTTTTATTAAAAATAAAAATGATTATCAAAATATGGAACGAACTAAAATGAAAATATGGATACTAAAAGTTAGGACAGAGTGAGTAAAAAATAATCAATTTTTATTATTTTAAAAAATTTAGAAAAATTAATTTTTTATTTTAAAAAACTTTATATTATATGGTGTACACTTTCGTCAGTCACAATACATTCAATTACTCCCTTCATCCCATAACAAGTGTTCTAGTTTGTTTCGGCACGATAATTTAGGTGTGTATGATTAAAGAGTAAAAAATAAAAGTGAGAATTCCCACAAGTAACCAAAATGAGATAGTTTGTGACTTATATAGCCACCACACATAAAAGATGACTTTAGGGGTCAAAAGGTATTGAAAAGACAAACATACCCTTACTAATTAGAGAATAAAAATAAAAGAAAAATGAAATTCTCACTTTTTTCTAAATGAGTTTCTCTCTCTTCCAAATCAGTCAACCACCCAACAACTCTTTCTCTCTCTTCTCTAATTAACTCTCTCTCTCTCAACTCTTGCTCATTTTCGAATTGCAGGTGCTTCATTTATGAGAAGCTATCTTCCTCAACAATGAGAATTTCACATGTTAAGGATTCACCGTACAAATCAATTAATGTGATAGTAACTGCAAATACAAGGTAGGTTGGTGCTGAAAACCCACGAAAATTCTGAAAAAATTCATTCTTCATCTCTCATTTTTTTCTCTCGACGAACCCACGAAAATTCTGAAAAAATTCACGATTTTTTATACAAAAAAGCTTGGGTCGGACGAAATTCTTTGGGCATTCTGATTTTATTTAGGTATGTATGTTAAATTCATAGCAAATGTATCAATTGTATGTTTTATTTTCTAATTTTGGTGAGAAAATTTCAGTACACAGTAGCTTCTGCGTAAATGACACAGTTAAGACTATATTGGAATCAAAATCGAGATTTGTTGTTGCGTAATGATAAAATTTAGTTTTTTCACGTCTAAGACCACGTTGAGTGTGAAAAATATAAAATAAATGCTTGATTTTGAAGACACAGTTGGGAGATATGAAGGTGTTCTTAGCTACACATTTGATCAAAATCAACCGTGTAAATATGTGCATAGTTGAACAACATACATAGTTGAGATATTATTTATGAATTAGCTTAAATATTTCTTATTAGAAATTAATCAATATTTAAATTTGTTAATTTATCTAGTTAATTAAATTAGTAATTAATCATATTATTTAATTTTTAATTAATTAAGTTACATATTTATTTATTATTATTATAATATTCATTTTGAGCACACTTGACTATAATGCGTACACTGTTGATTCAATTTGTACACGTTTGATCAAAATCAACCGTGTAAATGTGTGCATAGTTGACCAACATACACAGTTGAGATATTATTTATGAATTAGCTTAAATATTTCTTATTAGAAATTAATCAATATTTAAATTTGTTAATTTATCTAGTTAATTAAATTAGTAATTAATCATATTATTTAATTTTTAATTAATTAAGTTACATATTTATTTATTATTATTATAATATTCATTTTGAGCACACTTGACTATAATGCGTACACTGTTGATTCAATTTGTACACGTTTGATCAAAATCAACCGTGTAAATGTGTGCATAGTTGAACAACATACACAGTTGAGATATTATTTATGAATTAGCTTAAATATTTCTTATTAGAAATTAATCAATATTTAAATTTGTTAATTTATCTAGTTAATTAAATTAGTAATTAATCATATTATTTAATTTTTAATTAATTAAGTTACATATTTATTTATTATTATTATAATATTCATTTTGAGCACACTTGACTATAATGCGTACACTGTTGATTCAATTTGTACACGTTTGATCAAAATCAACCGTGTAAATGTGTGCATAGTTGAACAACATACACAGTTGAGATATTATTTATGAATTAGCTTAAATATTTCTTATTAGAAATTAATCAATATTTAATTTTGTTAATTTGGATACTTAATTAAAATACTAATTGAGCTTATTATTTAATTTTTTATTAATTAATTTATATATTTATTTATTATTGTTATAATATTTATTTTGCGCACACTTGACTAAAATGCGTACACAGTTGATTTTAATTGTTGTGCACAGTTGAAAACACATTTACTAATTTATATGCACTTCTTTTGCAGATATGTCGTCAAGACGTGTAGCAATTCGCCATGGTGGTCATTGGGAGAGATCCGATTACATAGGTGGGGACGAGGTTCTTTTATACATGCATGTGGGTTTGTTATCCTATGATAATCTAGTACGAGGGATTAACGACACAGTTAAGAATATATTGGAATCAAAATCGAGATTTGTTGTTGTGTAATGATAAAATTTAGTTTTTTCACGTCTAAGACCACGTTGAGTGTGAAAAATCTAAAATAAATGCTTGATTTTGAAGACACGGTTGGGAGATATGAAGGTGTTCTTAGCTACACAGTTGAGCTAAATTGCGTAGTGTGTTTATGTTGACTGTGTTGTATATGTAAATGACACAGTTAAGAATATATTGATATAAAATGAGATTTATTGTCTTGTATGATAAAATTTTGTTTTTTTCACGTCTAAGACCACATTGAGTGTGAAAAATATAAAATAAACATAAACACAGTTGCATCCAATAAATGATTCTATTTGTACACGTTTGATCAAAATCAACCGTATAAATGTTGTGCACATTTGACTATATACACAGTTGACATATTATTAATGAATTATCTTAATTATTTCTTATTAAAATTTAATTAATATTTAACTTTGTTAATTTATCTAGTTAATTAAATTACTAATTAATCATATTATTTAATTTTTTATTAATTAAGTTACATATTTATTTATTTATTATTATTATAATACTCCCTCCGTCCCACTAAAGTTGGCTACATTTCCATTTTGGGCGTCCCACTAAAGTTGGCCACTTTCCTAAAATGGAAATATTTATCACATTCTATCTCCTACTTTATCACATTCTCTCTCCTACTTTATCACTTTATTACCTTCTCTCTCTCATACTTTATCACATCCTCTATCCTACTTTATCACTTTATTACCTTCTCTCTCTCACTTTATCACCTTCTATTTCTTACTTTATTACTTTTATACTTTATTAACTACACACTTAAAATACTAATCTACAACTCCTTAATTCCCGTGCCGAAACGAATGTAGCCAACTTTAGTGGGACGGAGGGAGTATATATTTTGAGCACACTTGACTATAATGCGTACACAGTAGACGCGCATGCTCAGATAGTGTCTTCCGATGATGAGTCTTCAGATGATGAGGTCGTCGACAAGCGTCGTGAAGAGATAGTGTTGGCGGCAATTGTGTATGCATTCAACTGTGTACTCTATTTGTGCGACTGTTATTGTGCACCAGATAACTGTGTATGCATTCTACTGTGTACTATCATTGTGCACTGTCATTGTGCACCGTAGAACTATTCCTTTTGGCCGATTTGAGGGCGTTTGGGCAATGGAAATTAAGAACTTGAACATCCTAAGTTAATTTCAATGGTCTACAAATCAAATTGGATAGTTGTTTTTAATGAAACACGTGTAAATTACTAAGATGCTATTATATGCACACTAACATATACACTTACTACACTTAAGTTACATATGATATATGTTCAATATGTTTGAGTGAGTGATGGATATGAACACAATTAACTCATTTTATTGAATATAATGTTTACCAATACATTTCAATACTTAATTTCACTTAATTGCATCTCAATTACTAAAATATGTCCCGTTTAAAGGGTAGTTAGCCCGCAGCTGTGTATGCATTCGACTGTGTACTATAATTGTGCACTGTCATTGTGCACCGTATAACTATTCCTTTTGGCCGATTTGAGGGCGTTTGGGCAATGGAAATTAAGAACTTGAACATTCTAAGTTAATTTCAATGGTTAACAAATCAAATTGAATACTTGTTTTTAATGAAACACGTGTAAATTACTAAGATGTTATTATATGCACACTAACATATACACTTACTACACTTAAGTTACATATGATATATGTTCAATATGTTTGAGTGAGTGATGGATATGAACACAATTAACTCATTTTATTGAATATAATGTTTACCAATACATTTCAATACTTAATTTCACTTAATTGCATCTCAATTACTAAAATATGCCCCGTTTAAAGGGTAGTTAGCCCGCAGCTGTGTATGCATTCGACTGTGTACTATAATTGTGCACTGTCATTGTACACCGTATAACTATTCCTTTTGGCCGATTTGAGGGCGTTTGGGCAATGGAAATTAAGAACTTGAACATTCTAAGTTAATTTCAATGGTTAACAAATCAAATTGAATACTTGTTTTTAATGAAACACGTGTAAATTACTAAGATGCTATTATATGTACACTAACATATACACTTACTATACTTAAGTTATATGTGATATATGTTCAATATGTTTGAGCAAGTGATGGTTATGAACACAATTAACTCATTATATTGAATATAATGTTTACTAATACATTTTAAATACTTAATTTCACCTAACTGCATCTCAATTATCAAAATATGCCCCGTTTAAAGGATAGTTAGCCCACAAATGTGTATGCATTAAATTGTGTATTGTCATTGTGCACTATTTTACACAATTGAAGAATCGTACACACTTCAGAATTTGGTACACAAATGAAAATTGGTGCACAGTTTATTCAATTTGTACACATGTAATTTGATTTCCTTAATTAATTAGTACACAGATCATCCAAGTTGTACACAGTTAATTCCATTAATACAGATGAAAATTCGTGCACAGTGGAAGACTCGAACACACTTGAGAATTTGGTACACAGCTGAAAATTCATGCACAGTTCATCCAATTTGTACACATGTTATTTAATTTTCTTAATTAATTAGTACCTAGTTCATTCAATTTGACCACAGTTAATACAATTAATACAAATGAAAATTCGAAAATAGTTGAAGACTCGTACACACTTGAAAATTCGTGCACAGTTAATTAGCACAAATGATGTAATAAATGCATAATTGATAAATTCAAAATATGTGCACAGTAGCTAAATACGTACACAGTAGCTAAATACGTACACAAAAACAGCCCACAATCCAAAGCAGAGTTCAACATCCAATCTAAATATCAAATAGTAAGAGAAAATATCCGACGAGCAACACGATGCCTATACTGGGACAAGTACGTCTCGTCGATAGCCCCTCAGTGATGCTTTGTGCGCGTCAAGAGACGATCAAGTATCATGGTGCAAAAGGGGCCGCAACTAACCGAGTCCGTCTGAAAAAATTGATCACGCGAAGGCATCACGGTCAATGAAATCTCGTACAGTTGCTCCAGTCTGGAATCGTGATGCTGCCAGTAACCTGCCTTTCTCAAGAGTCGGGGAAGAAGACGAGTAATAAGCTTCAATTCCGAAGTCCGAGCGGCTAATGAAACCCCGACCTCAGTGTCGTACTTGAAGGCCAAAGAATCGTACAACTCTACAATCCATTCGTGCAATAGTACACGGACGATGACCCAATGACGACGACCGACATTACATATGATAATGACCTACATTACATATAGGAATTTGTGTTAGTATTTCAATGATAAAAAAAATTGACAAAGCATTAGAGATACATACCTGTTTCGCCTTCCCCCATTCACTCACGTCTGTCACCAATCCCTTCGGTGGAGTCCAATAATTGTATAGGCTTTTCACACCAATATGAACTCCACTCGGCTTTGGTCCGTGGAGTTTTTCAAACTCACTATGCAATACCATCTAAATATGTAAATATCAAACAGTAACAGAAAATATCCGACGACAACACGAAGCCTATACTGAGACAAGTACTGCTTGTCGACAGCCCCTCGGTGATGCCCTAATGCACCAATTGTGTAATCAAGTGTGTATAACCAATTTCACTGGATCAATTGCAAATTTGCAATATAAATCAATTCAAAAACCACATACATTGTAACACATATCATCAAAACAACATCAAATACTCAAATTAGAACTCCCAAATGTAATTGAACGAGTAATAACCTAACTGCAACTAAGAAAAAAAATTCATAACTCACTTCATCTATTCTACTGTCCGAAGGCACTTCTAGTTGTTGCTCGTCTTCCGCCGCCGCTGATGGTCTTCCGGCGGAAGTGGTGGCTTGCTCTGCTTCCGTAGGAGGATTACTCTGCTGCTCAGACATTCTTTTTCGCAAGTTTTTTGGAGAGTGAGAGAGGATAGTTAAGCCTAAGAGGAAGCTCGTCGCTGCCGCTGTGCTGGAGAGGAAGCTTGTCGCCGCCGCTGCGCTGGAGTCCGCCGAGTCGCCGCCGCCGTTCCGCAGAAACCCTAGGCAGGGTCGCTGCTGCTGCTGTCGCTGCCGCTGGAGAGGAAGCTCGTTGCCGCCGCTGCGCTGGAGTCCGCCGAGTCGCCGCCGCCGTTCCGCAAAAACCCTAGGCAGGGTCGCTGCTGCTGCTGTCGCTGCCGCTGGAGAGGAAGCTCGTCACCGCCGCTGCGCTAGAGAGGAAGGTCGCCGCCGCAGGTGGAGATTTCGTTTCCGCAAGAAGGGAAAGTCAAAAGATTTGGAAGAAGATTCCGCTGGTGATTCATTGGAAGAAGAAGAAGCACAAAAGATTTGATTTGAGGAAGAAGAAGAAGCGCAGGGAGATTTAATTTCTTTAGGGCTTTTTCCTTTCTTTTTTTTCTTTTTAATTGTTAAGTCAAATTCCAGATTTTTATTTTGTTTTATTTTATATTTTGTAAGTTAAGATTTATTTTAGTTTTTTTTTTTTTTTTATTTAGTTATAAGTAAGGGTTGTTTTGTCTTTTCAATGGGTTTTGACCCCTAAAGTCATGTATTATAAGTGGTGGCTATATAAGTCCTAAACTATGTCATTTTGGTTACTTGTGTCTTTCTCCCAAAATAAAAAGTGGTTGAGCTTACTTTTGTTTTGTGAGAGGAATAAAATTAAAGTAAAGATAATTAAAAGGTAAAAAATGGTGGAACACACTTTCTTATTTTAGAAAGAGAATGCTTGTTGGGGGACAACTCAAAAAGGAAAGTATGACACTTGTTATAGGACGGATGAAGTATTTTTATTAGAATTTGTATCGTTCAATTTTAAAATTATTTTTTATGGACAAAGAGAATAATTTATTTTAGTATTTGAATTTCAAAATTTTATATGTTCATGAAACATTTTTTTAAAGGAAAGCGACACAAGTTTTAAGAAAAATTAATTGTATATTTAATGAGTGAACTAAAAATTCCACAAATTAGAAAAAAATAGTGATATTAATAGAATCATTTTGGAAAGTGATTGGTCCATTGATGATAACGTTTGTAAATATATGAAAATTGTAAGGTTGATAATTAAATTATTTACCAAAATAAATTAGAAAGATGTTTCATGGACCGATGAAATATTTATTTTAGAGAAATCTCATCTCAGGTGGTTAGATGACTGTTGTTAATAAATATTTCATTCATCCTTGTAAAAAGTATTCATTTCTGAATGACACATGTTTTAATAAAATAGTAGAATGTGTTGTGAGTGGAGTAAAGGTCCCACTCTATTGTGAGTGTAAAACTTTAAAAATAATTGGATGCATTTTATGAGGACAGACGAAAATGAAAAATTAGATATATTTTATGAGGACAGAGGAAGTATTAGCTATGTCTCCGAAATACATGTGTATATTTCATGTTTGACTCATTTTCAAAATATATTTATTTGTTATTTTAATAAGTATATCCCACATAATTCATCAATTAATATTTTCAATATTAAAGGCAACATACAATATTATCCATTCTCATATAATAAGATAAAAAGATAACATTTAAAAAAAACTAAAAAATTAATTAGTTTGCGTGTAAAAAGATAATTTTGCTCCTACCATTAATTTTTACTTCCAAACTGTAAAATAATATTGATTGTGAATTATAGCTTAAAAAAAATTCACAACTAAAACTTAATATTTAGTTGTGAATTCTAAAACAACATTAGAATTTTTAGTTGTGAATTTTAAAACAACATTAAAATTCACAACTAAAACTGTTAATTTTTTTCTAACCGTGAATTCTTCTTCCTAATTGTGAATTCTTCTTCCTCACCTCTTCATGGTGGCAGCATCCAAAAGAAGCGGCACCGTCGTTCGTGATGAGAGGCAGTGGCTATGCATTGTACGAGAATGACGGTGATGACAATCTTATCATTTTTTTTATCGGCCAAGGCACTGAAAATGTCAACTAAGAGAGGCGTCAGCATCGCTAATGAGAGGCTACGACAGAGAAAAGCTTTTCTATGTGAATTTTGTTGCCTCCTTATTGTTAATATTCTTGAATTCACAACTAACTCGGTGAATTTACAACTAATTCGATGAATTTACAACTAAGTCGATAAATTCACAACTGAAATACTGGTTAGTCGTGAATATATGTTAAAATTGTATAATTTACAACCAAAATTATTTCTAGTTGTGAATTCTAGATTTAAAACTCGAATCCACAACTGAGACATTTACAATCAAGACTATTCGTAGTTGTAAATCCTATATTTAAAACTCGAATTCACAACCATTAATAATCTTGGTTGTGAAGTCTAGCTTTAAAATTAAAATTCACAACTACAATTGTTCCTAGTTGTAAATTTTAGCTTTAAAACCTAAATTCACAGCTAAGACTATTCATAGTTGTGAATTATAGTTCTAAAACTAAAATTCACATCCAACACTAGTTATTCACTTGTAAATTTTAGAACAACTTCTCATAACCGGAGGTGGTGACGCGACTGCCACTCAGCATTGGAGACGGCGGCGTGGTAATGTGAATTTAGGCGTTGACGGGCAGGAAATCTAGAAATCGGGGTGAGATTTTACAATATGAGGATCAATTCCCAACCGGAAGCAACAACACAGTTACGACTTAGAATTGGAGATGGCAGCGGCGCGATGGCAACACATCAGTGATCTAGCGGCAACAAATTTAGTAAATAAAAGTGAGAGATGGTGAATGTGAAGGTAAATTAAAGAGGATAATTTTTAATTTTTTATATCTGAAGGGTAATATTGTAAGCGTCTTATTTTTAAGTTTTTTTTTTATGTTAGTTGTTAGTTTAAATTTTTTGCTCCAATTTAGACATGTTTTAATCTATTGTTCAATATTTTCTTTTATTTACTATATTCGCCATTGTAAGTTCCACTCAAATTCCACTCATACGACATTCACAGCATTACTTTATTACTACAAGAAAACTATGACTCTTATTCTATTCACAAACACTCGATAAATTACTTTAAAATCAATATTATTATCAAATGTGTATGCATTTTAGGGTCGAAGGGAGAGTATATCAAGATCCAAAATTAATATCGCTCCGTCTGCGAAAAATATGATATTTTATCATTTTTGACGTCTACAAAATGTATAACACTTTCTTTTTTAGAATATGATCCACATTTTTTTCCTTATCTTTTATTTTTACAAATACTCATTATTTACAAAAAAATTACCCTTAATTCAATTTCAACCACTTATTTTATAAAATAGTGATCATTTCTCCACTACATTAAAATCACCACTCATATTATTAAAATTTGTACTCACAAGAAATGTCATACTTTTGACGAAGGGGGGAGTATGTTCGAATATGCATCTAGAGTATGCTCGAATATCCATCTAGTTATGTATTATAGGTACAATGGAGAATACACTAATTTAGTTTGATAATATAATTTTGAAATAAATTTAGTTTAATAAATTATTAATATATTATTTGAGGTTAATAAGATGAACTAGTGTTAATTTTAATCATGACGTAATTTTCGATGTTAGAAAGCACTGTTGACAGTTAGAGATGACACAAACCATCAACCATGTCATTTTTATGTTTAGATGAATAAATAAGTTTATTATAGTAATATGATTTGGTGACAATTTTATTTCAACATACAATTTTCGTAAATTAACATATATATATATATATATCCACTTCAAATTCAAAACGACATCGTATCCTATGTGTTGTCAGTCATTCGCCTTCATCAGTTGCCAATTTTTACTTTTTTATTTATTGCAAGTAATGACTTTCTAAGTTAAAATTTACTCAAATCTGACTTAACGAGCTTGAATAATAATAATAATAATAATAATAATAATAATAATAATAATAATAATAATAATAATAATAATTAGTTGAGCCACATTATCAGATTAAATCGAATATATTTCTCTTATATAAAAGTGAATCTTATTTTTTGCATGTTGATTTAGGATTTGAAAGAATAAAAGCTACTACTATTAGGATATGAAAGGGAGAAAAAATCATACTACATCTCAAGATTATACTAAAACCAATCATTCACCAATAATCATATTAGTAGAAAACAAAAAACAAATAGGAATATATATAATAGATTCCAGTCTTAGATTAATAATATTTATTCCTCAATTCTTAAATTGATGATATTTTTTTAATAAATCTGAAGGCGGTGATTAATCAATCCGTAAGTTTCCGAAAATGAAATTAAAGATAATATTAAGTATATAGGCAAAAACTTGGGGCAAGTCGCAAGTCGCAGAGTGGATGATATACAAGCGGCAAATCGAGACTGTGGGCCTACCAATCAATGTTCCGACACTATCGCTTACGTTGGCCCACCTACAACTATTCCAAATGCAAAATTTGCTAATCTTTTATTTTATCTTTCAATATATAAGTAGGTATTTTATTTTCCAATTTCGAAGGCATTACAGATAAATATAAGCTACGTGGTATTGATGTCGACTAGCATGCTTATCCACAACTTTCACTCATCAGATTTCTGGTAAAGTGGTTAGCATTTGTTTGGGGGTATCGACGTCAAACAAGTGGCGCTCACCATCTTACTTTAAATCTTTGTTTTCTAGAAAAGAATAATAATAGTAAATGTTTTGCCCCTTGGGCCCACAGAATATATTATTTTCTTTGTTTATTACATTCACCTGCATTATTCAAAGTGTAATCAGTGAAACTTCAAAATTACGATCAAATTTGTATTTGAATATGAACACCGACCTACAAAGTTGTCGGCACTTTGAGCGATGAATCACAGTATTATTTTATATGGGTAAAAAAGGTAAAAGAAGAAAAGGAATCATTTTTTTTATACAAGAACGAGAATTCGTTCAGTACATATCGAAAATAGCAATTGTAATTTTTTATTACATAAAATATAATTGTATATTTTGAGAATTATTCAAAATATAGCTAATGTTTCAAGATACATGGTACCTACTCGGTAAGAGAGTCAAACTATTAATTAATGATGGTTTGTGTATATTAATATAAGGTCTTTGGGTTTTGTACCCAAAGGGCTAATTATTTCAAAATACATGGTATCTTCTCATAATTTGTGTATATTAATATAGTGTCTTCGGTTTCTGTCAAAGGGAACTATTTAAAAAATTATAGGTAATTAATATTTCAAAATGCATAGTATGCCTTCTCACGAAGGGCGTGATGGCATGTAGTGTACTAATTTGCACATGGTTATTAGGTTTTGTACCCATAAATAGGAATTTTGTTGGAGCTAAACAAATACTCCTACATTCGTCCATAAAAAATAGCTCAAAAAAAAAAAACGTCATGAGTTTTAATAAAAATAAATATTGTGAATGAATAAAAGATCTTACTTAAAAAGTAGCGTTAATAATACTAATTAATTGTATTGTGAGCAGAGAAAAGGGGTCCACCATATGATAAAAAAATTCTAAAAATAGAAGGAGACTAATTTTTGTGAACGTCCGAAAATAACAAAAATTGACTATTTTTTTGTGAACAATATCTTCTAATTCATTTTTGGTGTCTCACTTTGGGTCCTATCTTTAATTTTTTTAATTAATTTTTAATTTAAATTTATTATATGTTTTAGTGTGACTTTAACATAGTTAAGTAGGGATTACAAATATAATTAAGATTTATAATTGTTTTTCATATTTATTTTCTAATTTTTGTATCAATAATTAATTATTAGAGTTAATTAATCTAAAATTATGATATATAATTATTTTAAATTCTAATTTTTAGTATTAAATATTAATTGAGATTTATTATACTCCCCCCGTCTCACAAAAATATGAACATTTGTAAGTGACACAGATTTTAAGAAATGTTAGATAAAAGTGTATTGTGAGTGTAAAAGGGGTCACACTTTATGAAAAATAGAGATAAAAAGTAAATGATTGTAGTGGGTAGTGTACAAAAATAAAAATGTTCATGTTTTTGTTAGACGTCCCAAAATGACAAAATGCTCGTATTTTTTGTGAGACGAAGAGGGTATAATAATATAGTTTTAAAGGTTTATTATGATATTTTTATCAAATATTAGACTCCTCCCTCAAAGCCAGACTTGAAGAATCAGTATCATATTTGCAGCAGAAAAATGACGAATTGGTTGTAGTGAATGTTAACTTGGTGAAATCACACTTCCAAGACATATGCATGAGAGAGTCATTTTGCTACTTCTATAGACTGCCATGTCGTGGTCAGTTTCCTCGACTTCCCACTTCCGGAAGCTTCCTATAACCACTGCAATGCTCTTCGAAAACTGCTAATCATCCAGTCTTTGGATGTTGGTTGAGAGATCATGCTTCCTGGAAAATAGAAACTATCTTCCCCTTAACTTAAATCAGGATTTAATAACCTATTCACTTTTTGAAACGAGACCAACTGCACAAAATTCATTATTCCATAACTACAGAATATTAAAACGTGAACGAAAGATATAAAGATTAAATATATACATTTGTCGATGGAGAGTTAAAGTTTAGCTTCTCAAGGCTAACAATGTAATGTTGGTTGGTTCCTAGATAATATTGACAACAAAATGTTAATTTCTCTGTCCCACCTTTTTACCATTTTGGATTGTCCCATTATAAATGACTCATTTTAAAAAAGAAAACTCAAGTGTCACAAAAAGTTGTAGGCACCACCATTTTCTATTACTGTTATTCTTTTAATCGTTGTTCATTTTAATAATATCACTAAAAAATAAATAGTCATATTTAGTGGGACACATGGAGTATAATATTCAATCCAATATGGTTGAAATTAATATGGACTCTAATAATTAATCATAAAATAGTGAATTAACAGTCCGACATAACAAATTATGGAGCAGAGGAGTTAATCGGGCTAAAACGTCTAGTTCTTAGACTTAAAGATTAAGCATTCCAACCAATAGGAAGCCACAATTTCAACTACCACAAGCAAAACTGCAAAGGAATTCTCTATGAAAAGGTAAATATTAGGTAAGCTAGAAAGGTGTGGATGACCATAAATTCTATCATGTCAAATTGAAGGTATGGCTGTTTCCACTCTACATGCAATATGAGTCCACATAGTGCAAATTTTTCTTTCCATTCTATCATCATGTCGTAGTGATCCTATTAGGCCCTTGAAATTTTCCTTGATGGAGTATTATTTTTGGATCCAACTTTTAACGCATTTTTTTAGAAATAATGCAACGTTTACTTATTAACATTATTGCTGCGTTGGACCTTTCAAATGTTTAACAAATCAACATCTCGTCACTGACTTATGCTTAAAGACTATAACTATATTTCTTATTACAAATTAAAGCATACGACCTAAACAAAGTTGAAAAATAGTTAGTATTTTGAGTAAAACTGATTTTTTTTTTTTTTTTGTGCTAAAAGAATAAGAAATTTTTTCTCGGATTTCTAAAAAAAGTCTACTTAGACTTCAAGGTTAGACCTTTTCTTGCACCATCATCAACCAACACCACCAACCACTAAAAAATATAGATGCTTAATTAATCAACTGTAGATGAAATCCCTTTTGGAAGTCAACTGATAATTCATTTATAAAATTCAAGTTTTTTCATAGCTGATTTTAGTATATTGTGGCAAATAATTGGAAGAAATAGATCAGATCAGGTCCAAGCTTGTCTTGACTATGGGCCTGGACTGGACTGGTGCTAGCAAGCCGGGTCACATAGGCCCAAACTTACCTCAGTTATAAATTAATACTCCATTTGTTCCCAAAGAGTGCATACACTTTTTATGATCACGATTTTAAAAATGTCAATTAAATGTATTGTATAATTATAAATATGTTGAGATATTAAAATTAAAATTACGAATTAACTAAAATTTATGAATTTATGTAGACGTATGATTCGGTGTGTAAATGTCCGAATTTTGAAAATTAATATTTGTGCTATATGAGATTCGAACTCAGGACCATAAATTCATACAACAAAGTGATTAATCAACTATAGATTTTGATGATCTAAGAGCTGAAAATGATTTTTTTTATTATTTATCATAAGAGGTGTTTTTATTTTAGTCTACCTACAATTATATAAATATTGAGTTTTTTTTAATGGGATATATGAATATTGAGTTGATGGAGGAGAGAGTAATGTTGTAATGGAAATCAAATTCAAGTTCTCTCGTATTAATAAAAGGGAGGTGAGTGTTTATGAAAGAATTGTACTTTTACTTATATGATGGAAAATATTTTATGTTCAAATCTTAATAAATGAAGTTTTGTATTATTTGGGCATATAAAAGGCAAATTTATAAAATATAAGTAAAATGTTTGGATCGACCAAATTTAAAAAAAAAAAAAAACAACAAATTTTACACACAAAGTTGTATATTTAAGGTGTAATCTCGAATGTTAACCAATCTCTCAAGCTCGTGGGCATGTTGCAGTTTTGTAAGGCTAGGTATAGCTTGGGTTCGTTCGCATCTAAAAATAAAAAATTTCCGTTGCCGGGACTTGAACCCGGGTCTCTCGGGTGAGAGCCGAGTATCCTAACCAACTAGACTACAACGGATTGTTGAAATAACATACTACAGCTTCCATATAATGTTCGACTACCATGTTCTCTTATTATTTTAAATCGGTTCCTAGTATTTTCTTTTTATTTAAATTGGTCTTTTGACAATAAATATGTATAAATCTGGACTTTTATTTATGTCCAAAATAATTTATTGCTTTTAGTTTAATTAAGGGTTAATTACGCCAAAAACCATGACTATACCCAAATTTCCAAACTTTTCATGATTTTTTTTATCAGGAATTCTCTGAATTTAAAGGGTTGAACAATTTTTCCATACTTTTTTCTCCGATGAAGCTCCGGGCTGACTTGTCACCTACATGGTAATATCGAGCTGACGTGACGTCTATTTGGACTGAAAAATTGACACTTAGAAAAAAAAAAATTCTCTTCCCCCTCCTCCATGTCCGGCGAACTCCACCGCCCCACCAGATCCGCTGCCTCCCCCCCCCCCCCGCAAATTCGCCGCCTCCAAGATGGAGCAGTGGGGTTTGGGCTCGACTGCTGCTGCTCGATTTTCGACGGACTCCACTTCCCACCGCCTTCCCCGACCACCATCACTAGATCCGCCGCCACCAACCACCTTCGCAGATCTGCCGCCTAGGGTTGCGCCCCTTTTCGCGCGATGCCACCATTCGATACTTCTAATTTCAGAAACACTTACACATGATTTTAATCAGATGTCTTTACAGGAGAAATTGTATTTGAAATCTGTTATATGAGAATCAAATAGAACGAAATTCCACAAATCTGTTATATAGGCGGCGGTTTCGCCGGAGAATGGAGCGGCGGCGGCGGTGGTCGTCAGCCTGTTGTCCAATCGAAGCGCAGAGAAGGCGCGGCGTCGTTGGCTCTTCGTAGATGATCGTCTGACCGAGAGAGCGAGAAATGAGGGAGGGGAAAGAGAGAGGGTGAAAGCAGAGGCAGAGACGTCGGCCTTCTCCAGACGGCGCATCGACAGGAACTGAGAGAGAGAGAGAGAGAGAGAGAGAGAGAGAGTGCCTATGTGAGTGTGTACGTGAGTGATTTGTGCTTTGGAGAAGAGGATTAAGGAAGGAGAGATGTGGGGGAGGACGATAGTGATCGGATCTGGGAAATTAGGGCTCTGCAAGACTGAGGGCAGGGGTTGTCCGGTGGGCAGCTCCTCGCCGGAGTTCAAAGAGGAGAAGACGGCGGCTGGAATTTGAGGTAAAACGACGTCGTTTTACCCCCAACTAAACGACGTCGTTTTGGTTCCCGTCCGGCGGTGCCATGTCATATTTCAGATCACTTAAAAATGCCATGTCAGCATTCAATTTGGGGATTTTTGAAAATCATGGAAAAATTGTTCACCACTTTAAATTCAGTAAAGTTTTGATAAAAAAAAATCATGAAAATTTTGGAAATCCGACCAAAATTCATGATTTTTTGCTTAATTAACCCTTTAATTAATGCAGTGAAACCTCTGCAATAAATTAAAGTATATATAAACGATGTGATAAACCTATATGAATAAGTGATTATGTGAACGAATTAAATAGAGCTTCAAAAATCAAATTCATGGCTTTGAATTTACTGATGACAAATTCCTTCTTTCGGAATCAAGATTGAATGTGGTGATGTGGTTGAGGAAGTGAGTTATTTTTTTAGGCGTGTTTTATTCTGCGTGATTGATTTTATATTATTTTTTTTTCAATCTTACTCTTTCAATAAAATACATATTAAACAAAATTAATTTAAATGATAATAATTATCAATAATATTAGAATATCAAAAGTTTTAATCCATCGATATAAATAAGAAATTAGTTTTAAGCAATTATGATTAGACCACGGGATGGACTTACGTGAGCGCATGGAGTGAGCGCGCATGGTGTGAGCGCGGGTCTGGGTCACGACCCGACCCGGATCCGGCTCCACCTTAAATATTAAAAAAAAAAAATTATAACCGATTTTAATATATTATATAAAACTGTTAAAGCATTGAATATCAAGAGAGCCCTTAGCTCAGTTGGTTTAGGCTCCACAGCTTATGCAAGCTAGACCTGGGTTTCGAAACCCACTAGGAGCGAAATTTTGGGCTTCATTTCATTTATTTTGTTATTTCTTTTAATACTTGTAGTTTCTTTCTTTTAAGTATATAGTTTCATTTATTTTGTTATTTCTTTTAATACTTGTAGTTTCTTTCTTTTAAGTATATAGTTTCTTTTTGTTTGTAGTTTCAAAATAATACTTGTAGTTTCTTTCTTTTAAGTATGTAGTTTCTTTCTTTTAAGTATGTAATTTCTTTATTAAAATAATACTTGTAGTTTTTTTTTTTTTGTAGTTTATTAAAGTAATACTTGTAGTTTTTATTTTTTTTTGTAGTTTCTTTCTTTTTTTGTAGTTTCTTTCTTTTAAATATAGTTTTTTTTGTAGTTTTTTTTCTTTTAAATGTGTAATTTTTTTATTAAAATAATACTTGTAGTTTCTTTCTTTTAAGTATGTAGTTTCTTTATTTTAAATATGTAATTTCTTTATTAAAATAATACTTGTAGTTTCTTTCTTTTAAGTATGTAGTTTTTTTTTTTGTAGTTTCTTTCTTTGTTCAATATTAAAGGTTTCATTTAGTTTGAAAAATAGTATCATTTGTTCTATATTAAAGGTTTCATTTAGTAAGAAAAATAGTATCATTTATTCTATATTAAAGGTTTCATTTAGTAAGAAAAATAGTATCATTTGTTCTACAATATTTCAAATGACACTTACATGTAAATGACACTATACTAAACCCTAAACCTTAAACCCTAAACATTATGACACTATCAAATGACACTATGACAGTTCAAATGACACTACAAGATTTCAAATGACACTACGAGATTTCAAATGAAACTTCAACAATTAAAATGACACTATAAGATTTCAAATGTTACTATGACATTTCAAAGACACTTCGAATGACGCTATGACATTTCAAATGACACTATGACATTTCAAATGACATTATAACAATTCAAAATGACACTATAACATTTCAAATGACACTACAAGATTTAAAAATAACACTATGACATTCAAATGACACTACAAGATTTTAAATGACACTATGACATTTCCAATGACACTACAAGATTTCAAAGACACTACAAGATTTCAAATGACACTATGCCATTTCAAATGACACTTCAACAATTTAAATGACACTAGAAGATTTCAAATGATACTACAAGATTTTAAATGACACTATGACATTTCAAATGACACTATAAGATTTCAAATGACACAATAATATTTCAAATGTTATTGTGTCATTTCAAATGTTATAGTGTCATTTGAAATCTAGTATTGTCATTCGAAATGTCTTAAACATCATTCTAAATCTTAAAGTGTCATTTCAAATCTTGTAGTGTCAGTTCAAAATGTCATAGTGCCATTCAAAATGTTATAGTGTCATTCGAAATGTCATTTGAAATGTCATAGTTTTATTAAAATTCTTAAAGTGTCATTCGAAATCTTATAGTGTCATTCAAAATCTTATAGTGTCTTTTGAAATCTTAAAGTTTCATTTCAAAATGTCGTAGTGACATTTGAAATGTCATAGTGTCATTTTAAATGTCATAGTGTCATTCAAAATCGTCTAGTGTCATTCGAAATGTTATAGTGTCATTTGAAATCTTGTAGTGTCTTTCGAAATCTTCAAGTGTCTTTTGAAATCTTGTAGTGTCATTTGAAATCCTTTAGTGTCATTTGAAATCTTAAAGTTTCGTTTGAAATGTCATAGTGTCATTTGAATTCTTGAAGTGTCATTTGAAATCTTAAAGTTTCATCATGAAATGTAATAGTGTCATTTCATCATGAAATGTAATAGTGTCATTTCAAAATGTCATAGTGTCATTCAAAATGTTATAGTGTCATTCGAAATGTCATTTGAAATGTCATAGTTTTATTCAAATTCTTAAAGTGTCATTCAAAATTTTATAGCGTCATTCGAAATCTTCTAGTGTCATTCGAAATCTTCTAGTGTCTTTTGGAATCTTGTAGTGTCATTTCAAAATGTGATAATGTTATTTGAAATATTATAGTGTCATTTGAAATATTGTAGTTTCATTTGAAATCTTAAAGTTTCATTTGAAATGGCATAGTTTCATTCAACTGTTTATAGTGTCTTTTGAAATATTGTAGTGTCATTTCAAATCTTAAAGTTTCATTTCGAAATGTCATAGTGTCATTTGAATTCTTGTAATGTCATTTGAAATCTTAAAGTTTCATTTGATATGTCATAATTTCATTTGGAATCTTAAATTCGTACAGTGCCATTATTACAAGTTAAATCTACAAGAATTGGAATGAAACTATATCATTTATATAATGAAACAATGCACGTTAAAACTACAAGAATTGGAATGAAACTTAATGCAAGTTAAAACTACAAGAATTAGAATGAAACTATATGATTTATATAATGAAACAATGCAAGTTAAAACTACAAGAATTGGAATGAAACTATATCATTTATATAATGAAACTACAAGATTCAATAACTAAATTGGAATGAAACTATATCATTTATATAATGAAACAATGCACGTTAAAACTACAAGAATTGGAATGAAACTTAATGCAAGTTAAAACTACAAGAATTAGAATGAAACTATATGATTTATATAATGAAACAATGCAAGTTAAAACTACAAGAATTGGAATGAAACTATATCATTTATATAATGAAACTACAAGATTCAATAACTAAATTGGAATGAAACTATATGATTTATATAATGAAACAATGCACGTTAAAACTACAAGAATTGGAATGAAACTATATCATTTATATAATGAAACTACAAGATTCAATAACTAAATTGGAATGAAACTATATGATTTATATAATGAAACAATGCAAGTTAAAACTACAAGAATTGGAATGAAACTATATCATTTATATAATGAAACTACAAGATTCAATAACTAAATTGGAATGAAACTATATCATTTATATAATGAAACAATGCACGTTAAAACTACAAGAATTGGAATGAAACTATATCATTTATATAATGAAACTACAATATTCAATAACTAAATTGGAATGAAACTATATCATTTATATAATGAAACAATGCACGTTAAAACTACAAGAATTGGAATGAAACTACAAGAGTATGTTAAGATTGGCAGAGACAAGAAACAGATTCAATTTGAGTTAGATGACAAGATTCTAGCAGCACTCAAAGTACCTGTGACAGTATGATAACTGCTTCCCAAGCAACTGGTACTAATCAGCATGGCTGTGTATTTGGGGAAGCAAGAGGCAATTTTTTGGAACTCTTCCAAAGATGCAAATAGTGTAATTATGCATGTAGTGTTTTTTAATATAAAAGATAGTGTCATTTTTATTATTCAAAGTGTAATTTCCAATTGGGACTTAATAAACTCGTTAAACATGTAAAGCAAATGACAAAGCCATCACTGCACACAATATGAGAACCCAAGGCAGCTTCTGAGCTCTCCTGCTCCCAAGCAGGAGCCCATTCGAGATCCCACTTTCCCGAGGGCAAGCTCTTAGGGGCGCCCCACAGAGCTTCGGATGCCATTTTCTAACAGATTTTCAGATCAGATTGAAGGTGAGAACGAGACGCGAGAGAGATGGGGATATTTGCGATGGTGGCTAGAGGCGGCGCTATCGCCGGAAATAGAGGAAAGGCCGCGGCGATCTGTGTGTGTGCGTCGTCTGTGAGATGTAGACCCGCGCGCATTCTGTGAGCGCAAGTTTTAGGCGGCGCTCATTTAAGTTTTTGTGTTAGACCACTACTTACCATGGTGATTTTAAGTAGTTCGATTTGACATATGATGAGGTATAATTAAATATTCACCCAACAACATAAAGATTTGAATAGATACGCTTTGAAGATGGTAAATTCAATTGTAGTTTCGATATTTCCAACTCCATATTACTTATGAATCTAAGTCTTGATACCTTCCTCAAAAAATCAGATTCGTGCTGAAATCTTCTAATATATGCGTATAGGTAAAAAAAAAATTGAGGTTGGTTGAATATGTTTCTCAAAATAAAAAACACGCTCCATTATTACCTTAGTACTAACTAAATGGCACTCTCATAATCATTTCCAAAAGAAAAATTATAATTCAATCTCATCACCATCTTTTTACACTCCATATATTAAAATTTGTATAATTTCAATATTTCTCAACTCCATGTTACTTTGGATCTAAAAAAACAAAATCATCACACACGCGCACACACTCCATATTACTTTAAGAGAAGGTCTCTCATGGTTATAAAACACTTACAATTATTTTATTAGAGTGTATAAGTGATTTACATCATACGAACAATCTCGTATCAAAATTTATGTTACTCTAATACTCCCTCTTCCCATTATTAATGATACATAATCTATTTTTAGTTTTCCCAAAATTACATGACACATTTTCATTTTGAGTTAAAATTTAGAGTTAATTAAGAACTCACATATAAAGCTAATTTATATTTTAACCCTAATTAAAGTTAATTCGTTACTCCCTCTTTCTCGCTCTCTCCCTCTATCTGCCCGCCGCCTCCCCTCTTTGTTCAAAATTCTTGGCGCCTATCACTACTCCCTCCCTCCATCGCGCCTCCTCCATTGTCAGCAACATCTTCGATCTCGTCGCCCTCTCCATTTCAACCCCTCTCTCCGACCACCCCACTGCCGAAGAACCCACCACTCTAACCACCTAAATGTCCACCCCTTGCGTCGCCTCCACTGTCATCCACCCCTGTCCAATTGAAACCTTAGTAGCGGCGTAATGATGGATGTGGATTTGTATAAGAAGCAGATGCTCGCCGCTGCTCTACCTTCCTCCTCAGAGTGAATTTTTGTTTGAGGTTGAATTCGATTTTGTTTAAGATTGTGATGCTCAAACACGATCATTTTGTTTGAATTTTTTTGAGATGCCGTAGCAGATTGTGAATATTTTGTTTGAAATCTTGATGTCCAAGCAGATTGTATGAGATTGTGATGCCCAAAAAATAAGCTATGAAATTTTTGAGTAAATTTTAATTAATATCTTAATAGGATATTTTTCCCCTAATGTTTATTCTCTTTAATTTTTGTGTCAGAAAAAATATTTACCATAAATATTAATAGAACGGATGGAGTACTGACCAAGTGACATTCTCATCATCATTTTGAAAAGGATTCATCATCATTTGTTCCATATTACTTTAATACTGGCAACAAATTAAATTCGACCCCGTTGAAAGAAAATTATATATTTAATCTCGTCATCATATTTTTTGGAAAATGCAAAAAGTAAAGGCAAAAAGTTTCGTTGTTTGACACTCCATATTACTTTAATACTGACTAAAAAGGCAAAAATTAAATTCCATTGAAAGAAATTTATAATTCAATCTCATCATCATTCTTTTTTTTTTGGAAAAGGACTAAGAAGGAAAATTAAATTCCGTTGGAAAATAATTATAATCCAATCTCATGATTATTTTTGTTTCAGAAAATGTTAAAAATAAAGTCTTTCAACGTATAATACAATCTCATAATCATTTTTGTTTAAAGGGTTATTAGCCTGTAAATACACGAACTTTTTATATTTTCTGAAATTTAACATGATTTTTATTTTTAGCCCACAAATACACGAACTTAACATTTTTTCTGATTTTTGACATCGACAAGAAAAAATTCTAATTTACTATTGACGTGAAGGCCGGTATACCATGTCATTCACTCTCTAATCAAAATAATGAATCAAATTACTCTATTCAAGTGCATATTTTTGTAATTCATGTCATGTATTCTGGCCTCCACCTCAACAATAAATAGAGTTTTTTCATGTTGATGTCAAAAATCAGAAAAAATGCTAAGTTCGTGTATTTGTGGGCTAAAAATAAAAGTCATGTTAAATTTCAGAAAATATAAAAAGTTCGTGTATTTAGAGGCTAATAACCCTTGTTTAAATTCCGTTGAAAGAAAATTGTAATTCACTCTAGCCATTATTTTTATTTCTCATTATAACTTTTTTTTTGGGATAAGGACTAAGAAGGCAAAAAATTATATTCAGTTAGAAAATAATTATAATTCAATCTCATCATCATTTTTTTTTTCACTCTCGCCATTATTTTTATTTTGGAAAAAAAGAAAAAAATATCTGGAAAACTTTCCGTTGCCGGGACTTGAACCCGGGTCTCTCGGGTGAGAGCCGAGTATCCTAACCAACTAGACTACAACGGATAACATGGCGTAGAGATATCTCAAAATCCTATAATTAAGATTGATCAAAAACAGCAGATAATAATCATTTGACAAATCGAGAGAAAAAGATGAGGTGTGAGGGATCAAATGGAGAGATGAGGTTGGAACATTCTGATCTCCGAAACAGTAGTTCCAGTGTTGGTAGAAGCGTGGAAGAGGTTATAGGTGGTTTGGAGAGATGGTGGGAATTAATGGGGACTTTGGAGAGGATGAGGAATCCTTTGTCCATTTTTGTGTTCTATTAATAGACTGCATTTGTTGGATCATTGATTACAAAAAGTATATATGGATGAAATTAGAAAACTTGGAATTGTCCTCTCTCACTCAGAAACGCCCTATTGCTGGTTATAATCTTTAATCTTTATTTAAGTAGTTTGACAATCTCAATTACTAAAGCCCTCAAGATTGGTCCATCTTCACTTGACAGTCCAGCTTGAGTTTGGGTCGCCTTGGCCTATAATTGAATATATCAATACACTTTTTGGGCTTGGTTTGGTTGGGTCCGATTCTTTGTTTATGTAATGGGCATGCCTCTCTTTAAATAGTCTTCTCTAGTTAGATAGAGTCGTCCATAATATTCGAACATTTGAAAAAAAATTCACTCTCTGCTCAAAGAAAACAGCAGACTATTTATGAATTAAGGGTCCAAAAATAGCAAATTCTAATAGGAATGAAGGAGTTTGGAATTGAACTCATCCAATTTTGGCACCAACGCAGAAGTTAAGAAAAATATACACTCTAACATTGGACAGTCTTGAATCATTAAGATTACCACATGGAGTATCATTCATCTATACATGCAATAAATAAATAATGGCACACAAATTTGCAACAGAAGATCTTAAATGCCGGAAAGGTACTATACAGAACCGATCACCTACCCACCGTGGGCAAGCATAACGTGCCCACCACTGATGTGACAATTTTAATTAGGAAAGAGAATGAATAGATCTTACTCTAATTAAAATTATCTTACTATAATTACAATTGCCACATCATGGTAGGCACGTTATGCATGCCCACGGTGGGTAGGTGATCGTTTTTGAGGTACCATAATGGCGATTCTGAATTCGACTTGGAAAAATGCGGGTTTTTGGATCTATCGATCCGTAAATTTCGCTCCATCTCTAACCATCATATTGATATACATATACGCATCAAATTTCAATAATGTTTGGAAGCAAAAAAAATCAGAAGGAGCTAACATTCTCCATTCCGAAGCTTCTGAGAGAGAGAAAAGTGGGGGTATGAAGGATTGAATCGACGTCGCCGGCAAACATGTTGATATTTTTCATCTTGTTGGAGTAGTAGCAGAGGGAGAATTCTCCCCACGCCATCAGCACGTCCCCATCTTTGAACACTTTGATAGGTCGAACAACTTCATAACACTCACCACTCAAATCCCCAGTTTTGTTGATAACGTATTCTTTCGTCCAAGACTTGTCGACTCCATATTCCTTCATCAACCACACAACAATCTCATCGTCCGACGAGTTATCGCACACACACAGACAATCCCCCAACGCGAACACATCCACTAGAAACCTTCCACGATGAATCTGAGGAGCAGAGAAGGTGCTGAATAGCTCCGTTTCAAGATCAAAGCAAGAAATCATGGGCTTATAATCTAAATCGAAGACTAGCCAGTGAAGATTCCCATTCAGAAACGCCCCGATGGAGCGGCAACTGTGCAACATCGGAGCGGAAGGGGGTAACACACTCCTCCATGATCCGGCTCCGAGGGTGTACACGTGGCACTCGGATTTCGGAATAGCTAACACTTTGTAGGTATCTTGGTCGCGTATGCATTCGTGGAAAACCCTAACCACCTTATGCTGGCTACTCACTCTGCTTGATCCGAATCCGAACGTGTTATTTGTGGTGAGCAATCCACGTGTGCATGGGGAGTTAACAGCAAATATGTGAAGTCCAGGGAGTTAGTTGCAATATGGGAAGTTAGTTATAACTGATATTCTGCAGCTGGCGAGGAGCTCACGTTTTCCTTCATTTGCTGTTACTCTATATATGCTGTGTTCAATCCATTAGTTAGGGATTGATGAGTTTTTCTAGATTGTGATACATTTGTATAGGAAGAGTGTAAACAAGAGTGGTAAGATCTGGAGAGAAAGATACTTTTGTGTTATTCATCTTCATAGTGTAATCGCTGAGAATTACTTGATTGAATCTATCGAATGCAGTGACTTCGCCGTGGATGTAGGCCTTGATTTGCCGAACCACGTAAATCTGAGTTCATAGATTGTTAGGTTTGTTTGTTGTGTGTTCATCGCCGAGCTATATTTCGGCATCTGTTCTTAACAGAACGTGACTACTTGAGGGTACGTGTAGTTGAATTCTTGAGGTGTATGGATTTTGGTATATTCGCGGGTGATCGGATTGCATATGTAGAGAGCGTTAGGCCTGACGTTGAGGTCGCGCAAGAAGAGGAAGCCGTTGACTGAGCCCTGAGTGATTTTGTTATAAGGAAGTTCGAAATTGATAGTGATGAGCGGATTGTAGTGAAGATGGTGGTGCTCAAGATGGAGGTGATCATCTTGGAATTCGTAGAATATTATTTGTGATGATGATGAGGTGTAATCGTGGTGGGTGACGGCGAGGGCGGGTGCGGATGTGGAGAGATGGTGGGCGACGAATTCGTGGGATTGGAGAAGATGGAGCCATGGCTTGCACACGAACTTGCATCGAATGATGGTTGCGATGGGGAGTCTGGAGAGGATGTCGATGATGATGTGTGATGGTAGGTTCGTGAACAAATCTAATTGCTTCATTTTGGTATCGGATTGTTTTATCAAGTATATATGCTACAAGGCTTCAGTCAAATAATAGAACAAGTCTTCTATGTTTTTCTGAGAAAATCAAACAGCTAGTTTGACGTTTTATCAGACTTTTATGTGTTGTCTTCGCACATTAGAAATTATAGACTAGGTCGTGAAATTTGAATTTTTTTTTTTTAGGGTAAAATTTTTACTTTTTTATTGATTTCATACTATCCTTATTTAACATATTCACGAGTCTCTAGAAGATCGAACCATGACTTTCAAAAACACATTTGCAGCTTATGATGGTTCCTCTTGAGAGGATTTGAATGACAATTTGCGGTGTACAAAAAGAGAGGAATTGAATAAGCACAGCTGCGCATATTTTTGTGGATTAATAGCTACTCCCATTCCTCGTTTTTTTGGGTGATGGGCCCCACATCTTTGTATCACCATCCGGATTGATCAACCAATTTGGTTCGCTAAAACATTATGCATGATTCAACTATATTCGTTCTTGAATAGGGCTGGGAATCGGGTCGGGTTCGGGTACCCTACCCGAAAAAATCGGGTACCCGAACCCGAAAATACCCTAAACCCACTACCCGACCCCGACCCCGAATTTGAAATCGGGTACCCTAATACCCGACTCGGGTACCCGAGTCGGGTATTCGGGTACCCGAAATTACCCGATCAAAATCTCAATTTCTAAAGTCAAACTGTGAATTCGAGTAAATCGGGTATTAGGGTACCCGATTTACCCTAATACCCGATTTTTTTTAAAAAAATAGGAAAATATGGCCCATATGCAACCAAAATTGCTCAAAACACAACCAAAAATTGTGTATACCAATTACCAAATAACATTCAATTGTCAATTGAATTTGTATATACCAAATATGTTTGTGCTCAAAACTGAGAAATTAGAAATCTGTAAAAAAAAAAAAAAAAAGAAGAAGAAGAAGAAGGTCAGGGCGCCGGTGCTGTTTGCTGCAGCTGCTGAATTTCAGATGGAGGGCAGGGCGCCGGTGCTGCCCGGCCACGGACGGAAAAAGATAGATGGGGCGGTGAGATTGGAGACTTAGGGCTCCGATTAGTGGAGGCTCCTCTGCCGTTCGGAAATTGGAGCCAAAAGGGAAGCGGTTTCCAGTGAGGAAGAAGGTCGGGAATGCGGCTGTAGCTGTGTCTTCGCAGGAGCCCACAGAGGGGAACCTTGAAGTGCGGTGTCCTATTTTCAGTTAAGAGAGAGAGAGCGACGGAGGGGCGAATCGAACAGGAGGTGGGATGGGAACGGCGACTGGCGAGGGGCGAGGGGCGACGGCGAGTGGGGCGGCCGGCCGGGGCTGTACGTGAGAGCCGAGACTTAGGGCTGGGAGTTCACAGTTTGGGAATTGGGATTTGGGAGGGAATTGAAAACAGGGGGCGGGGGGCCGCGGGAGGGATTTAGAATTAGGGCTGGGAGTTTTTACTTTTTAGTTTTAGATTTCAATTCATATGTAATTTAATTAAATAATTTAAATAGTTTAAAATTTATTAATTAAAAAAATCGGGTAATTCGGGTATACCCGATACCCGATCGGGTATACCCGATACCCGATTATTTCAACCCTTAACTACCCGATCCCGTACCCGATCCCGAAAAAATCGGGTATCGGGTACCCTATACCCGATTTTTTCGGGTCGGGTATCGGGTACCCGATTACCCGAACCCGAAATTCCCAGCCCTATTCTTGAAATTATATTGTATTTAATTTAAATAAAATATAAGTATATTATAAATAATTATTCAAAAAATCACAATTCATCTCTTTTTCTTCTTTTCTATAAATAGAGTATAACATTGCTATACTTTGAAACACACTCCGATTTTCTCATTTTTCATCAATTTGTAGTTTAAATGTGTAATTTGCATTTTATGTAAATGTGTAATTTGCATTTTATGTATTTGTAATTGAGGTGGTCTCATGTACATCCTGGTTGCACCCGACTCGGATTCTGATTCAGTTGGACTATCTTAAACCGTTTTTTTTTTTTTTTTGGAATGACACCAACACTAACACGAAATGACATTAACACTAATATTATCTTGGCATGACACTAACACTAATTCGAAAATGACACTAACACTATTTTATTTTACAAATGATACTATTTCGAAAATGACATTAACACTCTACTGAAATGATATATATTAACACTACATATAAAAGACACTAACACTATATCGAAATGACACTAATACTTGACATTCGGGAAGGATAGTCCAGTTGGGTCAGATCCGGGTTAGGATCCAGGTCGGGTACAATCCGGATGTATGGTACACTCGAGTATACATGAGATTTTGTGTTGTAATTTAATATTTCGTACATCTATTTATAATTTATTCATCACTTGTACTTAAATATGTAATTTGCATCTTCTTTTCTAGTAATTTAATATTTTGTGCATCTATCTATAGTCTATTTAGCTTTTGTGAAGATCACATTCCAATCCTGATATCGAATTGGAATATAGTGGATAGTGATTCAAAATTCGGGATGGTCCCTACTGTGTTAGGGTGTGGGTGTCCCTCTCGATTTGGGGTTTCGCCGTCCCTCTGGCTGTGGGTATTGCCCGCCCTCTCTCTTGGCGGTTGGTGGAGACTCCGGGTTTCAGAAGCACGTTTCCTCTCTCTTAGTTGTGTACAGTGGCCTTTACTCCTTCCTTTGGGTTTCCTTTCCTTTTCTTGGGTAACGTTTTTTTGTTGAAACTGACAGCCTGGCTTTTTCTCTTTTACTGTAGATCTTTTGGGGTCTTTTCTTTCCTTTCTTTTGTCTTTCTCCTTCCGCTTTCCATTGTTGTGTGTCTGTTTTTTCTATACTTCCTTTCTTGCCTTCTTTCCTTTCTTGCCTTGTCGTGTTTGTGGTGCAGGCAGGCTCAGGTTTCTCCATCCTTGTGGGGGTTTTTCCAGTTTTCTCTCCTTTGATTTGGGTGTGGGGGCGCTGACTCAGAATGGCTTCCTCGAACCCAAACAACAAGGAAGATCAAAAGCAGGAGGAAGATGAAGAGCCTATCATTATTCAAACCTCAAATATCTCGGATGCAGATCAGATTTCCCTCACTCTGGTAGGTAGAGTGTGGACGGAACGCTCTGTGAATGCTTTTGGCCTCATGGACACTATGAAGCAGATCTGGAATCCTGCGAAGGGTGTCACATGTCGTGAGATACAGACAAACCTGTTCTCCTTCCAGTTCAACAGTTCGCGCGATGTTGAAAGAGTGAAGGCTGGACAACCTTGGCATTTTAACAAAGATGTATTGGTCCTTCAGCCCGTTCAGCCAAAGATTCAACCCTCGGCAATGCAGTTTACCTCGGTGCCTTTCTGGATCCGGATTTATGACCTTCCCATGGCAGGGCGCTCGCCGGAGGTTATCAAGAACCTTGGTAAGCGTCTTGGCAATTTCTTAGAGTTCGATGAAAGCTCCACATCAGGTTTAACCAGAAGCATCAGAATCAGAGTGGTAGTGGACATTCAAAAACCACTACGGCGGGGCTTGAATATCATCATGGATGGGTCTACCCTCTGGCTCCCGATTAAATATGAACGACTCCCCTCTTTCTGCTATGGGTGTGGTAAACTTGGACATATGCTAAAGGATTGTGAGGATGTCATCACTGAAGATGGTCAAGCCGAAGGTCGAAAAAGATTTGACGAATCCATCCGAGCATCTCCCATGAAAAATTCAAAAAAGTTAGTTAGTTCAGGGAGAACTAGCAAAAACATTTTTCAAATGAGCAAAACCAAATCCTCGAGTGAAAAAGAAGATGACCAGTCAGATTCAGAGAATAAGACAAACCAACAATTGATCCCTTCTGAGGAAGTTAATGGTCTACTGGATTCCCTGCAACGTGTTGGCGTTGGAAACTCCCTCTCAGAAACCCTCACCCCTAAACACCTCCCAAACATAAACCCTACAGCAAGCCCCACCCCAACCATTAATGCAGGGAATAAACCTTTACCCATGGTGTCCCACCCCTCACCCCACATGAACGAGAATACTGTTCCTATTAAATCTCTACCTTCATAACCCATACCCCACAACTACAATTACTTCCCATGTCCCCACCATGAACAAAACAAACAATGACCACAATGCACAAAAGCCTGATACCCTTGCTATCAACCAAAACCCAAACCCAAACCCAAATCTGTCCCAAATACACCTCCATATAGACTCACACTTGCTTTCCCCCCATATTCCCAAAAATCCACCTACAGAACCCCTGTCAAGCCTCCCGTCGATGAGCATGCGTAGGATGCGCATTTGTAGGAAAAGGCAACAGAACCTAGTCATAAGACAAAAGGAGAGGCCTTGGGACAACAAAAGAAAGAGTAATGTTATTCTTGAAGAGCTGGAAGATAGTGTGAAGCGCGGAAAATACGACTCGATCGATTCTACTCTGAACATGGGAACAACGGCGGTGGTTGCTCAGCAACCCCGCCGACCCCAATGAAAACCATAAGTTGGAACTGTCGCGGGCTTGGGAACCAAGCGACAGTTCGGGCCCTTCAAAAGATCCTACAACTCCACCGCCCTGAGATCGTGTTCCTGATGGAAACAAGACGTACGGCGACGGAGATGCGTTACCTCAATCAAACTTTCTTTAAGTACTGCGGGTGCATGGCGGTTGATTGTGTTGGAAGTAGGAAAGGAAGAAGTGGGGGCATTACTATGCTCTGGAACAACAATATTGACCTTCAGCTGATCACCTTCTCGAGTAATCACATTTTACTCATGGCAAAAGGGGAATCCATGAAGGAAAATTGGTTCGTGTCGGGTATTTATGGTTGGCCAGAAGTTGAGAATCGTTGGCGCACGTGGGATCTCCTAGGAAGAATCCAAAGAAGCTCAACCGAGGCTTGGTGTTGCATGGGTGACATGAATGAAATTATGTGGTCCACTGAGAAACAAGGGGGGCGACCAAGAAGCTATATGGCAATGAAAGCTTTCAGAGAAGCTATTGAGAATGCACAGCTCCAGGAAATCCACTGCCCAAATCAGATATTCACGTGGTCCAATAACCGACCGGGAAAGGATAATATCAGAGAGAAACTGGACAGAATCTTCATTAATGATGGTTGGAAACAAATGTTCCCTTCAAACCAGATTGTCTATCTCCCCAGGTACAAGTCAGACCACGCACCCATTGTCTTTACGTTCGACATGTACGAGGTTGATGTTGGGGCCTTAAAGCGAAAAAAGACGTTTAGATTTGAGGAAATGTGGGTTCGGCATCCTGACTTCAATGACCTGCTGGAGAATACTTGGAACAATTTTCCCACCGATCTCCTAATCCACGAAAAGATGAAATCATGTGGGGAAACTCTTAGGTTATGGAATGACTCGACTTTTGGGAGTGTAAAGAAGAAGCTTCGGGATCTTAACGAGCAACTGGACAAATTGCAAATGAGAGAGCAATCGGAAGACACGTTGCAAAAGAGTAGAACGATCGAGTGCGAATTAGATGAGATCCAGAAACGTGAGGAGATAATGTGGAAACAACGTGCGAGAATGATATGGTTGAAGGAAGGAGATAGAAATACAAAATTTTTCCATGAAAAAGCAAACCAAAGGCACACTCGGAATAGGATCAAGCGCATAAAAAAAATGGACGGAAGCTGGGCATGTCGACAGGAGGAGATTAGCAAGACTTTCAAGGACTATTTTGAGGACCTCTTCTCCTCGGTTCAGGGCGATTGCCCCAATGCTTTTTGGGAGTGCATCCAGAGCAGCATCATGCCCCAAATGAATGAGAAACTGGACCAACCTTTTACAAGGAAGGAGGTAACTCAAGCTTTGCAACAAATGCACCCTTCAAAAGCTCCGGGACCCGATGGTATGTCACCCTTTTTCTTTCAAAAATTTTGGGGTATCGTGGGAAATGATGTCAGTAATACAGTTTTAAATATTCTCAATGAGGGTGGGGACATCAAAGAGCTTAATGATACTAATATTGTCCTGATCGCAAAAATAAAAAACCCGAAAAATCCTAAGGATTTTCGACCCATTAGTCTGTGTAATGTTATCGTGCGTATTGTTACCAAGTGCCTCGCGAATAGAATTAAAGACATTTTGCATGAGGTGATTTCCCCAAACCAGAGTGCTTTCATTCCTGGTAGACTAATCACTGATAACGCTGTGACAGCTTTTGAAATCTTCCACTCCATGAAAAAGAAACGTAAAGGAAAACATGGGACTATGGCTTTAAAACTCGATCTTAGTAAAGCATACGACCGAGTTGAGTGGGCGTTCCTTAGGAGAGTGATGGAGAGTATGGGATTCTCCCAGTCATGGGTCAATAGAGTTATGGTTTGTGTGACTACTGTTACGTATAAAGTTGTGATAAATGGCCATGCTTCGGAGTCTATCCTGCCAAAGAGGGGTCTTCGCCAAGGGGACCCTCTCTCTCCTTACCTCTTTCTTATATGTGCAGATGTCTTTTCCCAGTTGATCCGGAAGGCAGAGAACGAAGGCCGTATCCATGGATGTATTGTTGCCCGCGGCGCCCCTGCCATCTCACATTTGTTATTCGCGGATGATAGCGTTCTTTTTTTCAGGGCCAATAAAAGAGAGCTGGAAACAATCAAAGAAATTATCAGGATGTATGAGGATGTGTCGGGGCAGAGAATCAACAGTGAAAAATCAGAAGTCACATTCAGTAGAAATGTCTCGGAGGATAAGAAGAGGGAGCTGTACATGGCTGCTGGGGCTCTTAATGCAACAATCACCAAGAAGTACTTGGGAATGCCAATTGAAATTGGAAGATCAAAAAAACAAATTTTTGCTGCTGTTCTGGAGAAAGTTCAAAGAAAGTGCAAAGGGTGGAAAGAAAAATATTTATCTAAAGCAGGGCGAGAGATTATGATAAAAGCGGTACTGCAAGCTATACCCTCGTATTTGATGAGTTGCTTCTTATTTCCAAAAGAGTTGCTGCATGATATTGAAATGACGATGGCAAGGTTCTTTTGGGGATCAAAAGATGGCGAAAAGAAAATCCACTGGATGAGTTGGCAAAATCTTTCTATGAGGAAGGAGCAAGGGGGCCTCGGTTTTAGAGAACTAAGGAACTTCAATCTAGCCATGTTGACAAAGCAACTCTGGAGAATCATTCATAACCCGGAGACAATGGCAGGTAAAATTCTAAAAGCTAAATACTTTCCATCTGGGGATATCCTCTCGGCCAGCATTGGATACCAGCCTAGTTATGTTTGGCGAAGCTTCATGGCGGCCAAAGGGGTTCTTCGGGCGGGTCTAGCTTGGCGGTTAGGTAATGGGGAGAGTATCAAAGTGGGAAGTGATAATTGGGTGGGTGGCCCTTTCCCCACTCGCCCTTCTCTTGTGAGGGGTAACTTAGCTGAAAATCTTAAGGTAGCAGCTCTTATTGACAAGGATAAAGGAAGTTGGAGGGAGGATCTGGTTCGTGAGATTATCCCCGACGATGCTGAGCAAGTTCTCGCCATGCCGCTTAGGGATCGCCTTCCCCCTGACCGGCTGATTTGGGGAGCTTCAAAGGATGGTCGATTTTCGGTGCGTTCGGCTTCTCGTGTGGTTGCTTCATTATCGCAACAGGGAGATGCAAGTTCATCAACATCTAACCCAGCCACCCCATCCTTTTGGTCTCAAGTCTGGAAGCTTAAGTTAATCCCAAAGATGTCCCATTTTATGTGGCAGCTTTGTCATGAAGGTCTTCCAACTCTATCCAACCTTGCAAGGAGAGGAGTGTCCACTGATGTTATCTGCAAGCTCTGCGGAGAGGAGGCGGAAACCCACTCTCATTTGTTCCTCCATTGCCGAGTTTCACAGCTCTTATGGAAGACCAGCCCTCTGCGCATCCAGATTTTGAATTCTATGACGTCCTTTAGGGGTTTCTTTGGTGAAACCATGATCTGTTTTCCTAAAGAGTATAACCAGCTTATTGCCCTCATCGCATGGAATATCTGGACTTCGCGCAACCGAGTGATCTTTGATAAGGGACGATGGAACCTGGAAGAGATACTTGATCGGATTGCAAGAGCTTGGGCTGAATTCGGTGATATAACTGCTATAACATGTCGAAAGTCAACGAATTCTACTTCAATGGCGCCTAATGCATGGTCACCTCCCCCTTTAGATTGGCTGAAACTGGATACCGACATACACGTCATCTCTTCGACAAGCATTGGTATGGGCTTTGTCTTGCGAAACACCGAGGGACGGGTTCTTTTGGCAGGGAGAAAATGGATGAAAGCAAGTGGCAGCACCCTCCTCCTGGAAGGATTGGGAGTTAAGTATGCACTCAAAACTGCCTTGGATCACGGCTTTGATTACATATGTGTTGGTAATGATAATGAGATGCTGATTAAATCCCTTCTTGGCTTGACGAGAGTAGGAGTTTTTGAAGCTGGTGTGGTTGAGGATATCCTCCAACTGGCTGGAGAGTCTCGACGGGTTTCTTTCTCCTACAACAAGCGTGTTTTTAATATGGCCGCACATCATATGGCAAGAGGCCCTGATGGCTTATTTTTCGACATTGTACCTCATTATATCCAACATCTGGTGTAACCGTGTACATTACTTTGGTGGTTTAATATGAAGTAATTGTTCCCTCAAAAAAAGAATTGGAATATAGTGAGCTGGATTTTTTCTTTAAAAAGAATTTTAAGTTTTAAATTTATTTTAATAATTAAAGCGACACTATTTTAATAAATAAGCTTGTCTCTTAAAATTTTATTTTATCACGTTAATTTTGATTTGAACGAAATCGAAATACATAGCAAATTTCGAAATACTAATCCCAGACGCATTTTATCCATAAATTTGTTAAAATCTTACACCACACCACAAGTCTCTAATTGGAGTTTATTATATACTCCCAAAAAAACCACTCTCAAATCAATCCATCGAAGAAGATGGAGCCAGATTTGTTCACAAATGTACCGTTAGAAATCATGAGCAATATCCTCTCAAGGCTCCCTCTTCGATCCATTGTAATAAGCAAGTGCGTTTGTAAACCATGGCTCCATCTCCTCGAGACTGATGATTTCGTCAAGTCCCATCTCTCTAAACCCGCTCTAGCCGTCTTGGCACAGGACTCAACTCTGTTCGCAGTTTTCAATCTCGAAGACGAAGACGGAGTCGATCTCGAGAGCCACGATCTTCACTACAATCCAGTCACAGATTTCGATATCCCTTACAGTCGTGGAGCAACAACAGTGGAAGCTACCTCTGCTAATGGGTTGCTCCTTATATTCTCCAAGCCCGAAACTCTCTACATATGCAATCCGCTCTACGCTGCCCTCAAGAATCCAGCCATACACATCGGTGGATTTGTGGATTTGGAGTGAGCAAAGTAAGTGGACAATATAAGGTGGTGTTCCGATTGTCATGTATACACCCTCGAAACAGGACACACATGGAGGCGCGTTGCCAAGTTGGGTTATTACACATTTTTTGACGATGGATACGGTATGTGCAACTTTGGTAAACTTGTGGAGGGCAATCTCCATTGGACAATATGGGATCCGCATTCGGTTAACTCGCGGCGAATTTGTTGTTTTGATGTTGAAACAGAGTGTTTTAGCAGCTTCTCTGCGCCTCTTGGAGGTGGAGATGTCGACTTGTCTGTTTTGAGGGACTGCTTGTGTGCTTGTCGCATCGCATGGGATTGGGATGAAGATGGTGAAGTAATTGAGATATGGTTGATGAAGGAATATGGAGTGGAGGAATCTTGGAGAAAGGAGTATGTGATGATCCAGAATCCTGATTTTGGCAGGGATGATCAGTTGCCGCCTTTTTACTACCCTATCAAGGTTTTCAAAGATGGCGACATCTTGATGTTGTGGGAAGAGAAGCTGCTCATCTATTACTCCAACAACACCAAAACTACTCAACAAATCTGTGTGTTGGCATTTGCAGGGGATAACCATAACTATATCTATGCCATGATTTTCACTCCAAGTCTTTTCTCACTCAAAAATTTGGGAATGGAGAATGTAATCTCGTTCAACTGATTTTATAAGTTGATATGCATTTGTGTTTTGATCAATGTAAGTTGGGAAATGCTTCTAACAAAATGAATTGCTAATATAGTCTTCCAACTTTGAAACTCTTTGTCCAAATATGTGGCAAGTTTTCTGAAATATAGTTTAGCTGCTTTTTGATATTTTCTGGCATTCTTAATTTGTCAGTAGCCAACTTAAGGTGGTTAGGAATTTTCAATGAATGGAATTCTTCACAACTGAAATAGAATGTTTGTCCACCTCTTCCTACCCGTGGTCTTGAATGATCTATATGTCTGCTTTCAAAGATTGCTTATGTTCACGTGATCCGAGCTTTCTTTCACTCAATGAAGAATGTAAGCTCGAGTGCAAGTAGAAGATGAAGGAAGAGAGTATCCTAACACCATCTCATCAGTAAGATCAAATACATCCATTTACAGCTGGATATACAATAAGAATATCGTCAACATATATATATATATATATATATAGGGTGGGGTTAATATAGAAACCCCCCTTAAGATGAGAACTAGGAACCTAATCTAAACCATTCATTTAGAAAAAATAGATGGTTGAGATTAGGGCTGGGAATCGGGTCGGGTTCGAGTACCCTACCCGAAAAGATCGGGTACCCGAACCCGAAAATACCCTAAACTTGCTACCCGAACCCGAACCCGAATTTGAAATCGGGTACCCTAATACCCGACTCGGGTACCCGAGTCGGGTATTCGGGTACCCTAAATTACCCGATCAAAAGTATTAATTTTTCTGAAATTCGGCTTTCCCTAAACCAACAAATAACAAGGAGCAAATTCAAGGCAGTAGCAGGGCATCAGCAAATTCACATGAAGAAAATGACCAAATTCAAAGCAGCAAATTCAACATTGACCAAATTCAAAGCAGAAAATTCAACATTGACATAGGAAATCTGTATTTAAAAAAAAAAAAAAAAGAGAAGATTAGAAAAAGAAGAAGAAGAAGTCGGAGCTCCACTGGCGACAAGCTCGGCTGCTGCTCCACTGGCGACAAGCGCGGCAGCTCCACAAGCGGCGCGGCGGCGGGACTGGGAGCGAGCTCCCCACTGGCGGCAGGCTCTGGTCTGGGCGACGGCGGGTGGGCGAGGGGCGCCGCTTGGTCGCCGACTCTGGTCTGGGCGACGGCGGGTGGGCTAGGGGCGCGCTGGGTCGCCGACTCGCCGGAGACAGGAGGGATTTCTGGAGTTCGGAGGGATGAATTGATTGGGAGGGATGAATTGATTTGGGAATTGGGAGGGAATCGAGGGATGAATTGATGGAATTGGGGATTACTTGGGGCTGGGGGTTAAAATGGGAATGGGAACGGGCCGATACCCGATACTTTGAAATGGGAAATGGGCTGGGATTGATTTGGCCCATTTGGGAGTAATTTAAAATATACTATTAATTTAAAAATCGGGTAATTCGGGTATACCCGATACCCGATCGGGTATACCCGATACCCGATTTTTTCACACCTTAAATACCCGACCCCGACCCCGATCCCGAATTTTTCGGGTATAGGGTACCCGATACCCGATTTTTTCGGGTCGGGTATCGGGTACCCGATTACCCGATCCCGAAATTCTCACCCCTAGTTGAGATTAAATTATAGATGCACAATTTAATTAATAATTTTAATGTAATTAAAATTTAAAGGGTAAACATGTAATACTTGAATTACCCATTACTCACGATTTCCTATTACCAATTCAGTTTCAATCTTTCACTTTTTTATCTAGGGTTCTAGCGCCGCTATGCACCTAGAATACACCCATCAAAACTGTTAGGCGATGGAGCTTCCGGCGGCGCCGATCGAAACTGTACCATGCGGCGGCTGAGAAGATACTTTTGACAGTGGTGGCGATCGAAACTGTTGGTCACCGAAACGGTGCAATTCGAAGGTACGGCGGCTGATCTGAGCAAGGCGCGGCGGCTGAGGAGAGTCCGTTGAAGGCGCGGTAGCCGATCTGTGCAAGGCGACAACGTTTCCGGCGGCGGAGGCCATTTCGAATTTCAGTTGCACAAAGGTTGGATATTGCTCCATAGATGTTCGATTTTTGTTAAAATGCATAGATGGTGGTTATGGAGTAACCATTGTGAATTTTAATTGCAGAGATGATAGTTGTTGTTGCATAAATGCTGGATGTTGTTGTAAAGATGTCGAATTGCATAGATTCTTGTTATTTGTTAATTTTTTAGGATCAATTGTTGTGTGTTTTGCTTATGCATTTGATTGCATAGATTGTGTTAATGGAGTAACAATTTTGGGTAAACTTATGCAATTATTTTAACGAGTATCATATTTTAAGCAGGATTGATCTTTCGTCTCATTATTACTTATTACATGAGCTTATTTGCACAATGTTGGAGTAGTTGAAATTGATGTTGTTGCATAGATATTGGAGTAGATGCATAGATGTGAAATATAGAAACCATGGAGTAACAATGTCGGGTTTCATCTGCATATATGATTAGTGGTGTTGCATACATGTTGAAAGTAGTTGCATAGAGGTGAAATTGCATAGATGTTTAGGAATTTAAACATTTGCATAGATGATATGAGTTGTTGCATAGATGTTGGATAGAATTGCATATATGTGAAATTGGATAAATGATATGATTAGTTGCATAGATGTTGGATGTTGGAGTTACATAGTTGTGAAATTGCATAGATGATATGAGTAGCTGCATAGATGTTGGATGTTGGATGCTGGAGTCACCATCTACTTTTACGTATAGTGAACCCACATGCAGCTGCGTATGCACGGTAAAAATTGACACAATTCTCAAGAGTATCAAATATTTGACCAATTTTAAGTTTCAATGAATCATTGCAATTAAAAACCCAACTATTTCAATCAAAACTCTTTATTTCAACAATGCAATTAAAATATGTGTATGCAATAATTTCTTTCATAAATGCAACAAATCCATTGAACTATGCAGTTGACATATGGTATACAACGTTTGGATCAAACATGAGAAGGTCGAAGTTTTGCTGCTATATTGAAGGTGAACAGTTAAAAACTGCGTTCAAAATATTGTAACTGGAAAAAGGAAATACGACAATTCTTCTATGCAATACAGAATTTTTGCCATGCACTTAAATAATTACATAATTTGGTTATTAGTTAACTCATAGAAAATATGAACAACAATTGAAAGAATAATAATTAACACTGCAAAAGAACAACTTCCTCAAAATCAAATAAACATTAAATCGTTTAAAAAAAATCAAAAATAAATAAATGAAATTAATCAACTAAAACAGAGAATAAAACTAAATTAATAAATACCTTCAGTGTTCATCGTGTATAAATAACTGCTACTGACTTCAATAAAAATTGATATTAAGAATATAAGATATTAAAAGTATGGAAGAATAAAGAAGACTTGGAGAAAAAATGAGAGAGAATTAAGAACAAAAAATAAAGAACACAAAAAACCTAGACGGAACGTGCAACAAAAATAAATAATCATCTTTCATTAAAAAATAGAAATCTTTTATAATTATAACTCTTTTATTAAAAACAATTTAGATCAAAAACGAAAATAAAACTAATCATCTAACATGATTAATTAAGTAAACAGTAAAAGACAAATATAACCTTTTACTAATTAAAAACAATTAAAAACGGAAAAGTCAAACTAATACCACCATTTTAGGCGCATGATTTCTCAAATTAATCCTAACCACTAGATCTTTAAATTCAAAAGCTAAGATTAGGTTCCTAGTTCTCATTTTAAAAGAGGTCTCTTCCTATATATATATATATATATATATATATATATATATATAGCATATTCTTGATATTGTTAGACAGTGATGTTGAGTAATAAGAATTCAGAAGGAATTAACATTTTGTATCCCGAAACTGTTGAGAGAGAGAAAAGTGCAAGTGTAAGGTATCAAATCTAGAGCGCAACTGCCACGAGCTTCGAACATTCTCATCTCCGAAACAGCTTTCGTCTTGCTAGAATAGTGGAAGAGGAAGAAATCTCCCCACGCCATCGAGACGTCGCCATCTTCGAACATTTTTATAGGTCGAACATCACATTCCCCAATGAAATCCTCAGTTTTGGCCATCACATATTCTTTGGTCCAAGATTTCTCATCTCCGTATTCCTTCTCCAATCACACCACAATCTCGTCTTCAGATGAATTGTCGCAAACACACAGCTTATCTTGGAAAGCAAACACGCCGGCCACGGGCCACCGCTGAGTCCGCAGAGGAAGAGGCGGAGAGATGATGCTAAAAAGTTCGGTTTCAAGGTCAAAGCAAGAAATCCACGGCTTGCCGTTTGAATCAAACACCAGCCAGTGAAGATTCCCATTCAAAAACTCCCCGATGGAGCCATTACCGTACCGCAACGGAGCAGAAGAGGCTACACTCCTCCATGATCCCGTTCCGAGGGTGTACACGTGGCACTCGGGTATTTCTCGACCATGGAAAACCCTAACCACCTTATGTTGGCCGGTTATTCTGCTCGCTCCGAATCCGAACGCTGCTACTTGAGGATACGTGTAGTCGAACTCTGGAGGTGAGTGGATTTCCATATATTCGCGGGTGATCGGATTGCATATGGAAAGACCATGAGGCCTGAGGCTTAGATCGCGCAGGACAAGGAAGCCATTGGCGGAGCCTTGTATCATTCCACGACAAGGGGGCATGAAGCTCGTGAGTAGCTTGTAGTGCTGATCATCATCTTCGAATTCGTAGATATCGTACAACTCTGAGGTGATCTTGTACTGGAAGACGGCGAGGGCTGGTGCGGATGTCGAGAGATGGTGGGTGGCGAATTCGTGGGATCGGAGAAGATGGAGCCATGGCTTGCACACGGACTTGCATCGGATGATGGTTGGGATGGGGAGTCTCGAGAGGATGTCGATGATGATGTCTGATGGTAGGTTTGTCAACAAATCTGATTGCTTCATTTTGGTGTGGGATTCTAAGCTCTAGGTTGTGGTAACCAGTTTGTTAAATAAATGTTGTGCCATTTATTGGAGAATTGATTACAAAAGTATGGATCGAGAAATTCAAGACTCAGCCGTGCTCTTGGAATGGTCTTTCTCTCAGCTTGAATATTCAAATTAGTTGAAATTTCTCCGCACGCCAACCAATTAGACCGCAACGGATTAAATAACCACTTAGCTAAAGTAAGATAATCATGTTCAATTAACCATTTCGTGTGTAATAATATCGTCAATACATATAATGTTCAAAATCAATATTGACATGAGGAATGAGAACTGATTTTGGTAAGAGTGTTTCTTCAAAGGTAAGTTTTTTTCTTTCTGCAAAGTGGTTTGGTAAAATTAGATGCATATAAAGGGCAACATTTTTCTGAAGTGAAAGTGTTACTTGCCTCACTCTCCTTTCTCCCATCTAAAATCTGAGCTTAAAATTAGTTTATGGACGGAAGAAGACAGCAAATCGTATTGTTAGCACAAATAAATTGTGGCTAATCATGCACATATGCATAACATAATATATCGATATATAGATTGGCATTTAGAAAATGCAAACAATCAAATTAAGATTACTACATTCTCCATCCCCAAACTTCTTCTGAGTGAAAGAAAGGTTGGAGTGAGAAGCGTCAGATCCATAGAGTAATATTCTTCCCCTGCACCAAGCAGTTTAATTTCTTTAGTGGTCTCACTCTCCTTGGAGTAGTAGATAAACATCGTCTCGTTACACAAGATCAAGAGGTCGCCATTACTGAGAAGCTTGATAGGCTGAAGAAATCCAGTATCGAATATATCAAAGTCAGGGTCTTGGCAGATCACATACTGCTTGCTCCAAGACTTATCGACTTCATAATCCTTCACCAACCAGATATTAATCTTATCCTCAGCCGCATTCAAGTTGTGAAACGATTCTTCACAAAAACAAAGGCAGTCCCTCACATTATACAAGCGCCACGGTTTTCTGGAACTCCCAAGAGGAGGAGCAGGAAATGTGCTGAAACACTCTGTTTCAACATCGAAACATGAAATCAAGTTGGTGTCAACTGACCCCGATGATACTAACCAATGCAGGTTGCCATTAACCAATACACCAAAGGAGCCAGAACCAGAAGAGTACTGAAACGGCGCAGCTTCAACGCGTCTACACGATCCCGTTCCAAGTGTGTATACATGACAGTCGGAATTAGGGCTAATCGAGACCACCTTATGCCGGCCAGTTACTCGGCTCGCCCCAAATCCGTAAGCAACTCCTTTTGGAAGCGAGCGGAGATCGCAGAGTTCACGAGTGAAAGGATTACATACATAAACATAATCGGGATAGAAAGTTAGAAGAAGTAAACCGTTAGCAGAGCCCCCTATTGTATATCCATGAGGGATAGCAGACTTGGCGAGTGGATCGCGGCCGTGATCGAGCTCGTCTTCTATTTGGAAGACTTTGCACCAGTTCGAATCATCTTCTATCGTCAGCGCAGCTAGGGCAGGGGCGGATTTAGAGAGATGGAAACTGACAAAATCATCAGCCTCAAGAAATTGGAGCCACGGCTTGCAAACACACTTGCTGATTGCAATGGCTCGAGGAGGGAGTCTTAAGATAATGTCGAAGCTGATTACTGATGGTAGATCTCCGAGGAAATACTGGTTCATATTTTTACAAATTTGGAGAGCTTCTACGAGTAAACATATACATTAACTCTTGAGATCTGTTTCGAACAAATCTTGAGAGCAGATCAATCTGATAATAATTTGAAGCAGAAGATGGAGTGAAGGGTGAAGCGGTGGAAGCAGATTGGATGGGAATGGAGGGAGGCGGCAGGAAATTAAGGGAAAATGAATTGGGGTTTCTAAGATTTGGGTGGAAATGATCTAGTAGTAGTATTTATTCCCTTCATCCCGGCCAAGACACTATATTTGCTTTTTGGCACGGGATTTAAGAAGTTGTAGATTACTCCCTCCGTCCCAATAAAAGTGGTCATATTTCCTTTTTGGGTGTCCCATTAAAAGTGGCTACTTTCTAAAAATGGCAAAAGTTTACTTTAATTAAGTCAACAATTACTCACTAATTTGGTCAACAATTGAAGGCCACTTTCTAAAAATGTCAAAATTACTTTAATTAAGTCAACAATTACTCACTAATTTGGTCAACAATTGTAGGCCACACTCTATTAAAACATATAACACTCAATTTCTTAATCTTCGTGCCCAAAAAAAAGTGGCCACTTTTATTGGGACGGAGGAAGTAATATTTTAAGTGTGTAATAATAAAGTGATAAAGTAGGAAAAAGAAAGTAATAAAGTGATAAAGTAAGAAAAAGAAGGTAATAAAGTGATAAAGTAGGAGAGAGAAGGTAATAAATAAATACTTAATTAGTGTTAATTAAGTGTTTAAAATTCCTTATTTTTGTCAAATATAGAAATGTAACATCTTCATTGGGACGGCCCTATATAGCATCTTGGGCGGGATGGAGGGAGTATTATTTAAAGTGAGCAGTTTTTTTTTTTTTTAATGCTTATTTAAAGTGAGTAGTGGTTTCACATTTTCTACACACTCACATTCGCACCAAAATAAATTTCGTTCCATGTGCTTCAATATTCAAGGCAGATTTGCAAATATCGGCTATTTATCTTCATTCCATGTGTTTCAATATTCGAAGCAGATTTGCAAATATTTCTCATTAATTAGCCCATCATTTGAGGGGCTCAATACAGATTTGGGCTCCAAGATTTGAGCTAAACTGGAACTCAAATTCAGTCTAAGGGCCAGTTTGATAGGGTGTACTACGTGAGTTAAACTTAATTAGTATTTTTATAGAAATATGAGTGTTTGATAGGATTATTACATATCAGTCTTGGCCCGTAAAAAAACTAAGGCCCGCACTTAATATACTGTTCCTTTGAGAAATTGGATCTCGCACCTCCCCCAAATTAAATTATACTGGTTTGTATAGTAACAAATATTAATTTTGTGTTCACAAATTTATCCCCCTCCTCAACCCAACTTCAAAAACGAAAAAAGCCAATACTCCACCGTTTGATAGGGGCTATTAGATTAGATAAATTGTATTTCTTACCTTTTCCTTCCGTTTGATAGGCATTTTATATAGTACTCCAAGCCCGCATGTTTTTCACTATTACTATGAAATTACTAATTACACCAAAGTGGTGGGATAACTTATCTCTCTACCTAGATAAGAAGAAAGGGGCGTGGGTTGGGGGTACTGGTGTTGGGATTGGGATAATTATTTTTATATTTTTTATTTGTTTAGTTTATTTATTTAAATATAAGGTTAAAATTGTAATTTACTCTTTTATCTATAGTTGTATCTTTTATATCAAACAATAATATTAGTTATCTTAGTATATATATCTTATTTATCAAACACCTATAAAATATTAACAATCTCACCTAATCTATATTATTTATCTAAGTTTTATTTATCATCCCTTATCTCAGGTTGTGTATCAAACACACCCTGAAAGTTATTTGTATTCTTCGCAACTGGATCAACAAAGCTTTTTCTTCTTCGTGCGCTTGCGATTGTTCGACGGTGAGTAGCGCTTCTTCTTCGTGCAAATTCCAGCCTAGCATCGCCGACGATTTCAGCCTTCGACGACCAGCTACTGTCGCCTAGCCTTCAATGACCAGCTACCATAGTAAATTTATTTGTTAATTGGTTTTTTTTTTTTTTGAGGGACTTTGTTAATTGGTTTCGTGAAATGGTTTGTGGGGATCTGATTGAGAGAATTGATTTTTGTGAGTTTGGGATCAGCAATTGGAGCCATGGCGGTGGTTTTCTTGTGAAGAAAAAAGGGCGGGGGTTTGGGGGGGTGAGCTTGTGAAGAAGAAAATGGGGGACGTGTTCTGGTTTTCTTGTGAAGAAAATGGGGTTGGGGGATGAGCTCGTGAAGAAGATGGGGGGGGGAGGGGGGCACGTGTTCTATCAATAAATTGTGGGGGTTAGGGACTTTACACGTTTGTTGATAAAAATTTTTTTTTTTTTTTATATATTTCTTAAAGTAAGGTTAAAAAAGTAATTTACTAATTTAATTTTTTTTTGGGCAAAATTTGTTAATTTAATCTTAAGTTATATATTCTCTATCAAACAAAAAAAATAGTTATCTCATTGATTCTATTTAACTATCAAAGACAAATATACGATATTTATCACTCATTATCTAAGATATTTATCTTGACTTAAATTATCTTGCCATATCTATATCTATATAAAATGTGGAGCCAATATGCCTATACTATTTTCCCGCCCAAAGTGTAGCATTAATTTTAACCTTAATTTACACAATTCAGTATTAGTTTCAACATTTATTTACATAATTAATGCTGATTTTTATTTATACTAGCAAGTTCTATTTCTGATCTATTAAATTACGACTATAATTTGTTCTCATTTTCAATATAAATGCTCAATTGAATTAGCATATATATTTATGTTAAAATATTGGATTTCATAAGAATTAATACTACAAAAGTATAATGATATTTTTTTGGTAAAAAATAATCTCTCATATAATACACTAATAACATTAGGTTCTTAAACCACATTAATTTATTCTAAACTTAATAATTATCGTCAAAATATATAAAAAAATGTTTTTGTGTAAAATGATTATATGGATAGGAAGTTAGTTGAAAATATGTTCAGTGAGACATAAATAAAATTAAAAAATATTTAATTATTTATATAGGTTAAAAGATTAAAAAAAATAAAAAAATCAATTTCACCCTAAAATTGAAAACGATGACATTCAAAAAATAGTTAAGATGGAGTTTTTTTTTTTTTTTTAGGTAATATGCATTTTCTTCATGAAATTAGCTAGATGATAATTGTTAAATTGTTTAGGTTTTGAAACAAAATAATCAGCAACACTAATTTGTCGTTTATAAAAATAGGTAAACAATTAATCAGAACACAAAAACTTAGGTGTTATTGGGTGCACTATAGAATCGGGTTATACCCGCAATCAGACTTTAACCTGCATTTTGATTCAAATCATGTAAATGATACTATTCAGTTATACAAATCTCACTGCCTATAATTGACATTATTCAGTTATACAAATTACACTATGACATTTTGAAACATTATAGTGTCATTTACAATTTTATGATGTCAATGACAGTAAGTGTCATTTATATTTATGAATAGTGTCAATTATACACAATGTCATTTACAATATTATAATGTCAATTATACGTGGTGTCATTTGTATAACCGAATAGAGTCAATTACAGACACTGTCATTTATATAACTGAATAGTGTCATTTACAAAGTTCGAATCAGGAAGCGGGTTTGTATTTGAGCGCGGGTCAGAGTTTGAACGCGAGTGCAACCGTCTAATCAGAAAGCTACATTTATATATAAAAGCAGATCATGTGTTCATTGAAAAAATTGTAAATACATTATTTTTAATGGCTATGATAAAATCAACAACAAAATTTGTTTAATTTTATGGATTTCAATAATAAATTATTGTTTGCATAATTATTATTAAATTTTAAAATAAGTGTATAAAATAAATGATGTGTACATAATAGTGAAGCTTAATAAATATGATCGTAACTCATCGTTTAGTTAATTTCACTTTAAACTTTTTTTTCGACAATTTCACTTCAAACTATTGATATAGTATATGATTGGTGATTTCATGTCACTTACAAAGATATATTCCTAAATTTATACCACTTCAAAAAAAAATATTAACTCATCACAATCACATTATTTTTATATAATATATAATTTAATACTAATATAAAATAAAAAATATAATAATTTTTTTTAAAGAAAAAAATAAAAATTATAATATCTAAAAAAATATAATACCCGTGCATCGCACGGGCAAAATACTAGTCCTAATAAAACTATCAAACGGGGCCTAAATATTGGTTATAAAGTACTCCATCCGTCCACGAAAGAACTTCATATCTTTTTTTTGGGACGTCCACAAAAAAACTTCCTATCTATTTTTGGACTATATCCCACCACTTAGAATTACTTACTTTTTACTTTTTCACAACTCTCAATATTAATTATAACACATTTTCACTACTCTCAATACACTCAACAACTTTTTCTCTACTCGTAATACACTCAACAACTATTTTCTTAAAACTCCTGTCACTCCCTCCTAGGAAGTTTTTTCGTGGACAGGGGGAGTATAAACTAAACCAAGATGTGCCAATTTCACTCGGCAAAGCTCTACAATTTCTCTAATGCGCACTTGAATTCTTTTCGTTTTAGGATACATTTACTTTGATAAATAAATTTATTATGAGAAAATGATAGATAATATAAATTTATATCTTTAAATGTGTCTTTTCTTTTTCACATTTTATACAAAAGAGCAGTTTATTATTTTTCATTTCTTATTTTCACTTCAAGAATGAATAATATTATCTTTTCAAAAATGGAATTCATCCTTGAAGTGAAAATAAAAAATGAAAAATTGTGAATTTCTCTTTTGTATAAAATGTGGAAAAAGAAATGAAGAATTTAAAGACATAAATTTTTTTCCCTCATTTCCACCCAAATACTTAACAACTGTGATACCAGAATACCTCGACATTAATATGATAGTTGTATCTAGGGCTGTAAACAAACCAAGCCGCTCGCGAATTATTCGGAGCTCGGCTCGAAAATAGCTCGTTCAAGTTCGTTTAAAGAAGCTCGTAAAATAAACAAACCAAACTTGAGCTTAGTAGTATTCGGCTCGTTAGCTCGTGAACATGTTCGTCAAGTGATTCAGTTTGAAAAATATAAATTATTAGTAGACACAACTTATATTTGTATTAAATCTCTAATTAATTTTGTTTGTTATAAGAAAATAATTAATATATTTATTATTTTGAATAAAATAATTTATTTTTAAAATAAAATAATCAATATTTTGAATATAAATATAAATTTAGAAAGTTTGTATAGGCTCAATTAGGCTCGTGAGCTGCTCGCGAGCCTCAAAGTATTCGGTAAGTAAAGTTCGGGATTTGATTCAATACTAAACAAACCAAACTTGAGCACACCACTATTCGGTTCGGCTCGGTTCGATTACACCCCTAGTTGTATCTGAACAATAGATGTGCATTATATGGTACAATCCATTGGTTGTCTAAGTCTGCATTTCAAACACGTACAGTTGATCCATTTTTTCTTCTTCTGTAAATTGGATATCCATCTTTACCTTGTTGTATGCTTTCATAATATTGTCGTGGATAATGGAATTTGCATTTTACTTTCACCATATAAGGATTATTTAGATTTTTCTCTCCACAAGGTCTATGCATCATATGTATTTTCACCAATTCAAACAATTCAGACTTGTTTTCTTGGTCGGGAAGTTCGGCACTTACAAATTTATCTATTTCACTTGTTGTATTCAACTTATACTCAGACTTAAAAATTATCAACATATGGACATGTGGTAACCCTGTTTTTTGAAATCCAACTCTACATCAACATGTGCAGGTACATGTCCAAAAATTTCCCTCTTAAATAATTGATTTTTAAAGTCTTGCAATTTTGCTCGAAATACTCATGTAGTTAAGTCTGGACGATCTCGAGCTGTTTGACCATCATATAATGCTTCTTGTATTTCTTTCCACTATGGATTGCAAGTCATTGTAATGAATATATCTAGTTTCCCAAATTTTTGTACTAATGCCAATGCATCAAGATATCTACGATGCATATCTCTTGGTCTTCCTATAAATGTTGTTGGTAGAACAATTCTTTTGCTAACTTCATTCCCTCTTAATTCTCCATTAAAGACACTATCCACAATTCCTTGATACAATTATGCTTTCATACTTGTTTGTTTTTGACGAAAAAAATCCAGTCTTGTTGTTTCCAATTTTAGATACATATTCATTTTATATTGCTGTAATAAACTTTCAGCTAATAAAAGTATGCATTGTCTTGGATTTCTAATCTGTATCTTATAGCAAATATATTCTCTGCACGATACATTCTTAACGTTTTGTCTTCTAACACCTATAAATATAGAAAAATACAACATAAAAATAAGAAAAGTTATATTATAGTGATTAGTGAAATAAAATAAAATATAACAATATGAAAAAATAAATAATTATGTCAACAATTCCTTAATTATATAAAAGAACCTCAAACCAATTAACAACCCAAAAAAAATTCCATTCAAACTACGTTTAGAAATTTAATTAAATGTATTCATTACCACATAAACACTCTAAATAGAAATAAAAACGTTATAAATTCATGTCATTCATATACCGGTAGTTAGTGGCAGTGACGTAGCTAGGGGTTCCAATGGGGGCACTGGGCCCCACTGAAAATTTTCAAAAAAATAGTATATATATATATATATAATGTATTTCTTTATTTAGAATTTAAATGAAAATTCATTTTATTTTGTCATATCTTATTGTTATTTTATATATTCTTTATTTTTTATAGGGTGGAATTTGATTTAAATTTGTCTATTTAAACGCAATTACTCATTAAAAAATAAATGGGCATTTTCGTAATGCAATTCAAGAATTAAAAAAAGAAATAGAGGGGGGAGGGGCCTGCTTAGAAATTAAAATTACCAAATTAATTAGGTTTAAAAAGTTCAAAACAAAAACAAAAATAAGTAAAAGGATCAGAAGCCCAAATTCCCAAATGACAAAATATGCGTTTTTTCTCTGCTCACTTTTCTGCTTTTCAGTCAGGGAGGGTCTTTGACCAGCTGAAATGCATTGCATTTCTACTATCGAAATAGTAATCCCAGACGCATTTTATCCGTTAAATTTGTTAAAATCTTACACCACACCACAAGTCTGTAATTGGATATACTAGCTCCCAAAAAACCACTCTCAAATCAATCCATCGAAGAAGATGGAGCCAGAAATGTACCGTTAGAAATCACGAGCAATATCCTCTCAAGGCTCCCTCTTCGATCAATTGCAATAAGCAAGTGCGTTTGCAAACCATGGCTCCATCTCCTCGAGACCGATGATTTCGTCAAGTCCCATCTCTCTAAACCCGCCCTCGATATCCCTTACAGTCGTGGAGCAACAATAGTGGAAGCTACCACTGCTAATGGGTTGCTCCTTATATTCTCCAAGCCCGAAACTCTCTACATATGCAATCCTCTACGCTGCCCTCAAGAATCCAGCCATACACATCGCTGGATTTGTAGTGAGCAAAGTAAGTGGGCAATATAAGGTGGTGTTCCGATTGTCATGTATACACCCTCGAAACAGGACACACATGGAGGCGCGTTGCCAAGTTGGGTCATTACACATTTTTTGACCAAGTATCCGGTATGTGTAACTTGTGAAGGGCAATCTCCATTGGACTGTATCGCGACGAATTTGTTGTTTTGATGTTGAAACAGAGTGTTTTAGCAGCTTATCTGCGCCTCTTGGAGGTGGAGATGTGGACTTGTCTGTTTTGAGGGACTGCTGCTTGGGATTGGGATGAAGTAATTGAGATATGGTTGATGAAGGAATATGGAGTCGAGGAATCTTGGACCAAGGATTATGTGATGATCAGTTGCCGCCTATTTACTACCCTATCAAAGTTTTCAAAGATGGAGACATCTTGATGTTGTGGGAATTCAAGCTGCTCATCTATTACTCCAACACCACCAAAACTACTCAACAGATCGGTGTATTTGCAGGGGATAACCATAACTATATCTATGCCATGATTTTCACTCCAAGTCCTTTCTCACTTAAAACTTTGGGATTGGAGAATGTAATCTCGTTCAACTGATTTTGTAAGTTGATATGCATTTGTGTTTTCGAGAAATTGAACTGATTGAAGATAAAACAAGCAGATTCAGCAACGCCAAGAAAACTCGAAAATTTACCCGTCCGATCATTTTCGAGAAATTTCATGAGCAAAATTCAATAAATCTTTCCCACATGTAAATAATATGTAGATGCAAATAAGAGATGTGTATGCAAAAATAAACTTACATATATAGATTGGCATTTAGCATTTAGAAATACAAGTAATCAAAATGGGAGATTACATTCTCCATACCCAAACTTTCATCTTGAGTGAAAGGAAGGCACTAACTCGACATAGTGGGAGTAGAGAGTTATACTAGATAATAAAATACAAACAATCAAAATGAGATAACATTCTCATTCTCCATACCAGCAAAACTCTTGAGTGAAACCAAGCTTGGGGTGAGAAGCAGCGAGTGTAGATGGTCAAACTCCTCCCCTTGGCCAACGAAACCACCAATTTCTCGAGTAGTTTTGGTGTGCTTGGAGTGGTACATAAACATCTTGCCACCACAAAGCATCAATAAATCACCATTTTTGAAAACTTTGATAGGTTGAAGCAGTTGGAATGGGAACTTATCTAAACCGTGACCACAATTATCAAGATAAGCAAGATTTGGGGTGACCACGTATTCTTTTGTCCAAGATTTCTCGACCCCATATTCCTTCATCATCCATATAACAACCCTGCCAGTGCCATCACCCTCATCCTCATCGTCATCGCAAAAACATAGGCAATCCCTCAAAGTAAACAAGAGCCTGCTCATTATGCTTCTTCGAAGAGGAGGAACGTTAAGTCTGCTAAAACACTCTGTTTCCAAATCAAAACAAAAAATCTGCTCCATGGGGTATGGATCTGACCATACCATCCAATGCAGATTTCCGTTAAGAAATGTAGCAACGATTTTAGGAGTCTAACCAAACGAGTCGTTAGCTTCAACGCGTCTCCACGATCCTGTTCCAAGGGTGTATACATAACAACTGAATCCACGATCACCCAAAGGATCAATACATACTAACTTATGTTGCCCACTTATTCTGCTCACTCCAAATCCATGACTCGATAGTTGTCGAGAGCGGATAAAGTAAAATTCACGAGTGATCGGATTGCATATAGAAACACAACTATTACGGTAATCCAATAGGAAAAGCAAGCCATTAGCAGAACCTCCTAAAGTTGCATCGGGAGAGAAATTAATCTTGGTGAGTAGATCGTGGCTCTCGGGATCGATTTCGTCTTCTTCCAATTCCGAAATTTTGAGGCAATATGAACCTTTCGTCCGCATCGTGATAGCTAGGGCGGGGACGGATTTGGAAAAATGCAACTTGGCGAAATCGTGGGTGTCGAGCAAATGGAGCAATGCTTTGCAAACGCACTTGCTTACTGCAATGCTTCGAACAGAGAGTCTTAAAAGGATATTGGTGATGATTTCTGACGGTAGTTTGAAGAGATCTGACTTCATTTTTGGATGGATTAGGAGCATATAATAATAAAAATCAAATCTGATACTCGTGGAGTAAGATTCGAACAAATTTACTTGTATAGAGACACGGAGAAGAACAATCGGATAATTATTTGAGCTGAAAAAGGAGAAAAGACGTTGGGAGCAGATTGGCACAGAAAGGAGGATGGCGGCGGCGGAGCAAGGGAAAGGTGAACTGAACTAGGGTTATAAATTTACTCTCTTTTTTACCTTTTACTTTTGCTTTTATATTTTATCTTTTGCCTTAGGGGTAATTTGTGGATGAAAATGATAAATATTTATTTTACTTAATCGAAGGCAAATAATATTATTAGGGGAGTCCGATTGCTCGATATTCAATTGTCCTCAGTTATTTGAGATCTAATTGATCCGAAAATAATTAGTTACTTAGTTAAACTGAGTTAAATTCTCACTCTAATTAGCATAGCCATGCTGTTGACATGATATTACTCCATCTAATGACTCTCTTTTTTTCTTTTTTTTGTCCATCTCATCAATAATTACTCCTTCAAACAAAATCTAGTCTCTTTCACAAAAAATTGCAGACTCCATTATTATCTCTCATTTTTATCCTTTAATCACTCTTATTATTATTACCATTTCCCAAAGTAAGAAATCATACTTAGTAGGATCGAAGGAGTAAAAGAAAATGAATCTATCCTCGTCATCTAGAATAGTATTAATAAGGGAAAATTGCACCTAAATACACAAACTTTGCCGAAAATCCATATTTGACGCGAAGTTAGGAATTTACATTTTAATACACCAATTTAAGAAGTTGTTCAATTTTGACACATTTTTCAATTCCGGCGACCGACATTCTGACGTGGACGCCGGAATGCCAATGTCGCAGCCACGTCACACACCCACTCTCTCTCACTCTCTACACGTCACCTCCCCCCTCCCCCCGTCGGACCCTCCCCCTCTCCCTCCCCAGAACCGCGTCGCACCACCGCCGCCGAGCCCTCCCTCCCGCCGTCAGCCACTTCCCCCTCCCCAGAACCGCGGCGCACCCGCCACCTCCACCAACCAAACCAACCGGATTTCCCACCACCACCGTTTTCCCTCACCTCCACAGATTTGCAGATCTAGGGTCTGTGCTTGGCCGTGAGCGGCGGCGGCCCTTGACCAGCTAGGGTTCAGCCTTTGGTTGAAAGAGAAGGCTAAAGTTGAGCCTTTGAGCGGGAATGGGAGGCCCTTGATGAAGGCGGCGATGGCTCAGATCTCGACGTCCGCCGAGAATCGAAGAGAGGAGGTGGTAGGCTCTCCTGGATCCGACGGCGAAGCCTGATAGGCTGGCTAGAGGCGGCGGCGGGCTCTATCGCGGCGGTTTTCAGACCACTCTTATCCGTCAAGTCCGGATGGTGACCGGAGAAGGAGGTGGGAGCTCCTGAGTTTTCGAATCTGAAACTGTGAGTGGGTGCTGCGGTGAGTCGCGCGGTTTGACTGAGCAACAGATCTAGGTGGTGCGTGCCGCGGAGGCTCTGGATCTGCACGATTTCGCCCGACTCTCGCCGGCTTCTGTTCGGGCGGCGGCGAGCTGCTGTGCTCGGGCAGCGTCATGGCGCGGCTGGCGCATCGATGGGAAGGTGGCTGTGATGGGGCGCACCGCCGAGAGCAGCGATGCGGTTCTGGGGAGGGGGAGGGTCCGACGGGGGGAAGGTGACGTGTGATGGGGCGGCGCCGGCAGGAGAGAAGAGGGAAGAGAGGTAGGGAGAAAGAGGGTGGAGGGCGGCGAGAGTGATGAGAGAGAAGGGGGAAGGTGACGTGTATAGAGAGAGAGAGAGAGAGTGGGGTGTGAGAGAGAGAGTGGAGTGTGTGTGTGTGTGTGTGACGTGGTGATGATGTGGCATTCCGGCGTCCACGTCAGAATGCCGGTCGCCGGAATTGAAAAATGTGTCAAAATTGAACAACTTCTTAAATTGGTGTATTAAAATGTAAATTCCTAACTTCGCGTCAAATATGGATTTTCGGCAAAGTTTGTGTATTTAGGTGCAATTTTCCCTATTAATAATTATCATGAAACGAGGCGGTAGCTTTGTTTTTTAATAATCCCCTGTTTATTTAATCTTGTTTAATATACCTCACATTTAATTACAAGTTGCATTGATGGAGATGAAAACAAGCAGATTCAACATGATTATTAACATAATTCTATAATTAAGTGAAAGAAGGGTGAGAGTGAGAAGCAGTAAGCGAGTCCATCCCTGAAGAAGAGGATGAGCAGAAAAGGTGTTCAAACCTATTGTTTCAACATCAAAACATGCCTCCTTGCTATATGAATTCAATGCTTTTGTTTCTACTATCCAATAACACATAATTAAACCAGGCCATACCTTCAACGCGCCATGCCATTAATATACTTCTATAATTAATTACATTTCCTTTTCAAATTTCCTTCATCCACCTCTAATCTATTATTACAAGCACAAATCAAAAATAAGAAATGATCACAATTAAAAAAAGACAAATTTGTACTCTGTTTTCACCTTAACAAAGGAAAAGAAATTCTCCTCTGTTTTCCAGCAGGCAAATCAGCTCACCATCGAGGAAGTCCCCCGTTCGCCACCGTGCTTCCCGGAGGCAAACGGCGAGACTCCGGCCATCTGCAGCGACGAGGACGAAGAGGGCACCGGCATTGAAGCTGCAAAAGTAGAGAGAGCGCTAACGCTGCTCGCAGTGACACTAGTGCCACCAACAGATCCCTCCGCAGCAGCCTTAGGCGCCGGCGGCCGTTCGATTTCCATGATCCCTTCCAACATCTGCACAACCTTCCCCATCATCGGCCGCTGCGAGGGCTGCTCTTGGATGCACCAGAAGCTCACAACAACTGCTCTCCTCACTTGCTCCATGTCGATCTCATGACTCAAAAGTCTTCTGTCTACAACTGCCTCAACATTGCCCTTTTCGAACTCTTCATAAGCCCATAGGGAGAACTTCTTGTGGTTCGTCTCCGCAGAGACTTCGAAGTTCCTCTTCCCACTCACAATCTCGAGCAGCACCATTCCGTAGCTGTACACATCGGATTTGGAGGTGATGGGGAGGTTAGCGAGCCACTCCGGAGCCAGGTACCCTCGCGTGCCCCTCACGCTAGTTAGGGTTCTGTACCGGTGATCCTTAGGGTTCACGAGCTTTGCAAGGCCGAAATCAGACACCTTGGCGCAGTAGTTCTCGTCTAGGAGGATGTTCTCCGGCTTGATGTCGCAGTGGACAATGCAGTCCCTGCATTCCTCGTGAAGGTACGTGATCCCTCGTGCGGTGCCTAGGGCTACGCTGTACCGATTCTCCCAATTCAGATGCTTCCCGGACTGCTCCTCGGGCGCAAAGAGGAAGCTGTCAAGGGAGCCGTTTTTCATGAACTCGTAGACTAAGAGCCTATGCCTCCCTTCCGAGCAGAACCCTATCAGTCTCACTAGATTCAAGTGGTGAGTGCTGCTGATCGTTGCTACCTCCATTCTGAACTGCTTCTCGCCCTGCTCGATCCCCTCGAGCTGCTTCACTGCAGCCACGGACCGGTTAGCAAGAACCCCTTTGTACACAGCTCCAAACCCTCCCTCCCCGAGCTTCTCCTTGAACCCCTTGGTCGCCTTCTGCAGCTCCTTGTACGAGAACTGCACCGGTGCACCCGATGCATACTCAAGGAGCGCGTATTGAGATGACAGCGCGCTAAACTTGGTGTTGTTCCGAATGCACCACCACCAGAAACCACCTTCCACAAGGGCTAGGACAAACAATGTGGCCAACACGGCCACCACCACCACCCACGCCCTCAGCCTCCACCTATCCCTCCCCCCGCCACCCGCTGCAGCAGGCGAGGGATTAGGCAGCACAGGCGCACACACTTTCACATACGAAGTGCTGGGGATGGCCGGGGTGCGGAAGCCACTCACGAAGCTACTGGTTTTCAAGAAACACTGCCCCGATCCATCCGACAATGAAGTTGAAGCAACACAAGATGCTCCATTCAGACAGTTGAGGTTGCAAGGCTGGTTTCCCATGTAGAAAACCTGCGTATCTAACTCGGGTTCGAATGTTAAGAACTCGGTGTGATCCAACTGCAACATTGCCACCTGGCCGGAGCAATCTTGAAGCTCCCTTGTTCTCTTACAACCTCTACTAGTATCCCTCGAATCAATGAATTCGAAGTTTTGTGAAGGGCAGCCACAAATAGGAGAAGTTTCATTGTAACTACATATCCCATTATTCCCACAGAATCCATAAACCTGACATTGATCACTCACAGCAGCCCAACCAGCAGTCAGAGTCCCACTACCTTGAACAAAGCTATGAATTCTCAAATTGCCATCGTTATCTAATTTCACAATTCTAAAAACATCGCTTTCCTCGGCATAATCACTACTGTAAGCTAAATCAAGATCGCTATTGAGGGAGGGATCGGAGAGGGTGAGGATCCCAGTGGGCCGGATTTCAAGAATAGGGTTTGATAAATTGGAATTCGCAGTAGAATTCAAACCTAAATTGTAGTAGGTGATGGTGTTGTTCCACAAAAGCGTCAAGTTCCCGTTTGGCTTGATCTTGAAAGAGTAGAGCCCGGATGTGAGAGTGTGGTTGGCGTTCAATTGCTGCGTGGGGACGATGGTGTCAGTGGGCTGGTCGAAAGAGGCCCACACGGTGGCGCCGGAGGAGTTCTTGAGCACGAAGTTACCGGACTCTTGGAGCTCAGCGGCTGTGACGCCGAGGGCGGCGGTGGAGGAGGACCAGAGGGGTGTGGTGGAGGAAGCGGCAGGGAGGAGCTGGAGATCGCCGGAGGGGAGGAGGCGGAGGACGGCGGAGGAGTTGGTGGAGGGGCCCGCTTGCCAGATGGGGATGGTGCTGTATGAGACGGCGGCGATGAGGGTTCCGGCGGGGGCGGAGGGGACGAAGGAGAGGGCGAATGTGTTGTTGGGTGAGGCCCATCTGGAGTTGGGGTCGTTGGCATAGAGGGTGGAGTTCAGAGGGATGTCTGCGGCGGAGGCGGAGGCGGCGAGGAGGAGGCAGAGGAGGAAGGCGAGAAGCGGCGGCCGTGGTGGAGATGGAACTCTCATTTCGTTAAAGATCGGAGCTTTATGCAGTAATTCGACGGAAAAATACACACCGCCGTAGAATTGGAAGCTGAGGAAGCATAGATAGATATAATGAAAGTGTTTGCGCGTGGGAGAGGGGGAGAGAGAGGAGACTTTGACCTTTTGTGGAGGTTTGTTTTCCCACTTCGATATTCAACCTCAGTTTTGCAGGTCTTATACGGTTGGATGCATTTCTTTCCAACTGTTGAAATTAAAATATTTATAATTTACCAATATTAAATTATTTTTCTGACCAGTATGAGTATTGTCTTTAAACTGTCACTATTGGTTTTTTTATTTGATAAAAAAAAGTACTCTCTCTGTCTTACTAGAATTGACACAATTGTATTTTTTATTTGTTCCATTAGAATTGATATTTTCCTAAAATAGTACTGTGGTCTCTATATTTTCTACACACATAAAATAAGTGAATCCTACCTACTTTATACTCTTAATCCTTTATTCTTAATCTCGTGTCCAACTCAAAAGTAGCAATTCTAGTGGGACGGAGGGAGTATTTTATAATTTGTATGGCGTTTGCGTGACTGTTTAATTATAGTAATACTATTACCTGTATTAATTGTTACAATGAAGTACTTAAGTTTTGAATTAATTTCATACCCAATTTTTACTAATCTTAACCTTCTCGTGCCTTTTAGACTATTCTTATCAGTAACTTTCTCTCAACCCAACCTTCAATTAAAATATTCATTTCTCTCTCTTCCACATGCACAACTCAACTTTTATCTTAAATCTACTCCCACAAGTGACACTCACATGACCTAAATATCTTTTTTATTTTGTTTTATTTTTATTCTTATATTAGTCATAATATTTTTTTAAATATATTTTCAAAAATTAAAATAATAGAGAAAAAATAAATAAAAAAAATTATTTGATCATAAAATTACAAGAGTTAAACAAAATTAAAAATATATAAAATAAATTACAAATACATATAGGAAATTTAAATTACAAGTACAATAGATGAAAATTACATATTCAATTAGTCCTGTCGAATTTTGCCCATATATGTTCAATTAAGTCCTTCTAAAGAGCTTTGTGAGCTTCGCGATTGCGAAGTCGATCCCTGTTGATCATGTAATTAGACAAACTTGCAATTCTGTCAATTGAGTAGTGAATAAATGCATTTTCATCTGAAGGTAAATCCATCAAAAAATTTGTGGGATCATAATAGTTTTGGTACGTGTCTCGTTCATTTTTTCACTATCATATTGTGCATGATGATACGAGCCATCATAATTTTTCCCATCAAAATCATATCCCAAATGAAACAAGGACGTCGAATAAATGCAAATCGAGCTTGTAGAACTCCGAAGGCTCTCTCGACATCTTTTCTTTCAGCCTATTGGTGTTGAGCGAACAACTTGTGCTTTCAGAGCACTGGACTTGAAATTGTCTTGACAAATGCAGCCCAAGAGGGATTTATGCCATCAGTGAGATAATAAGCTCTATCATTTTGACGACCATTGACAACATAACTTATCTTCGGTGCCCTACCTTCTAAAATACCACTATCTGGATTGGACGGGATAAAGTAGATCCGCCAGTAGTTGGAGTTTCTGGATTGGACGGGATAAAGTAATCACCATCTTCAGAAGTCTTAGATCTTTTTGTGCTGCCACCATTTTCTTGATCATCACCCACTTTATTGATTGCTAAGTTCCACTTCGGATGTTTACTCATAACATCATTGAAAACAATCAAGTCTTCGAATTTATTGCCACCTACTTCATAAATTGAGTGAGCTTCCATCTCTATATCTTTCTGGCTCATTCCACTACTTCTTCTAGCATTTGCTTATTTGCAAGCAGCAATCCACTTGTTTGCATTTTCATTAAGTCGTTTAAAACGACCTTTCATTGATTCGATATTCCTTGGGCTGATCTCATCTGGATTTTCTTTTTGAGCTTCATAATACATATTCTGCACACGTTCCCACATCGTCGCCCCTCTTTAATTTTTTCTTTTTTGCTTATCTTCGCTAACGCAGATCCAAGAAGACACAAGCGCTACATCTTCTTTCACGCACCAAGCTACATTTTTTGCAGCTTTCTAATTTTTCTTTGGGTGTTCGACATCTTGAAATAAATTTCGAGAGATATTTTGTGAAATAGGATGTTCGTGAGGGGTAGAAATTTGGTTGAGGTGTGGAGAAAATTGAGAATTCTCGTAGTACTGAGAATTTTGAACATCTTCTGGATTTGAAAAATTTAGAGGGTGAAAAAAGATCCAAAAGTTGAATAAAAATTGGGGTTATTTGGATCCATGGCTTCAAAATGAAGAAGAAATAGAGATAGAAAATAAGGCTATTGAAAAGATTGCTGGGAAAATAAGGATATTGAAATGGTGGTGATGAGTAAAAAAAATTGAAGTCTATATATAGAATTTTTTCCCTAATTTTTAATTTTTTTATATTACAAATAACTATTAAAAAATAATTTTTAAAATTATATATAAAATTAAGTGGCACCCAATGAAAGGGTGCCACATGGCATTTGACACTCTGTTGCCTCAAGGGCGGTGAGTCGCCCAGAGTCACCATATTCACCACAATTTCCATTTAATTTAATTTCTTTCTTGTTTTGTCTTATGCTATGACACTCACATGAGTGTCACCGGTGGGTTAGAATATGATTTTGGGTTTTCCCTTGTTCAATATTTTTAGAGTATAATGACAAGTTTATTGATTCCAAATTAACCATTTTCAGTTAAAATGATTAGATCGTCACATTCTTTTTAGGAAAAAATTGCAATTTATCCAAAATTATTGGTTAGTTAGAGCATCCACAGTGGGATACTCGATCCCACTTACTCGAGTAAGCTGGGAATCGAGTAGCCCAATGCAGTCGTTGCTTACTCGAGGCCTACTCGATTTTTCGGGTAAGGCCTGATCTCCTTCACTCCTCGCGCGTGCACCACACGTGCTATTAAAAAAATCGAAATCAAATTGGCAATGACTCTTTTGCCGACTTAAATTATTATTATTTTTGTTTCTTTTCGGTTATTCAACCGTTGTTGCATTTTTTTTTTCTTTTCTATATATACTCCCTCCCCCATTTTTCATTCACAAACACATTTTCTACCTTTCTCTTCCTCATTCTCTCTCAAATTGTTACAAAAATGGATCCATACAATCCCAACTATTACAACCCAAATTGGGTTCCCGACCTCTCCGGCGACTATCATCCCGATTTATAGGGTTTCAACTTGGAGGAGGAGCCCCCAAGAGGCAAGGAGGAGGCACTGCCCACCCATAGTGCGTCGAAGACCAAGAAAGGAAGGCGGCGGAAGGCGATGGCCTTCAAAGAGAAGGCGCCAGCGCCGGAGGAAGGAAGGAGACGGACCTCATTGTCCGAATTTGGACGGAGGAAACCAACGACGCCATCCGGGGTGTCGACCAAAAGGGGGAGGCTTATTGGCAACGGATTCTCGACTGAGTGAACCCCCTCATCGGCGCCAACCTCAAACACCAGCAAATAAAAGGACATTAGGCCCGAGTGAGTGCGGATGTGAGGCTATGGGAAAATATTTGGGTGGAGACGCGCAACAAGTGGCCTTCCGGCCATTCTGACGACATGCTTCGAGAGAAGGCACAAATTTTCTTCGCCTCTAGGAGCAATTTCGGCCCCTTCAACTACTGGAATGCATGGAAGCTTCTCCGAACCAACCGGAAGTTCAAGTCTATGTACCTTGAGGGAGACGTGCATGCCTCCAAGAGGACAAAGACGTCGGAGACGGGCAACTTCACCACCTCGGCGTCGAGCGAGGAAATCAGATTTTTCCGCCCAATTGGAAACAAAGCGGCGAAGGCGAAGGAGAAGGGGAAGGCATCGGCATCGCAAAACTCGGAGGCTCCACCCGAATGCAAGGAGATGTTGGATAGGTCCGACAACAAGATCACTCGAATCATGGAGATGTACGGCCAAAAGAATGCCCTCAAGAGGGAGATCCATGACGATCGGGTCATGTTCATGAAGATTTCTGATATGACTCAGGAGCAGTTAGAATGGCACAAGGAACGGGTGGCGGAGATTCTAGCTCGGCGAAGAGGCGGTAGAGACTAGATAGATTTTTATTATGTAATTTTTAATTATGTTTTTAATTTTTTTCAAGTAATTTTAAATTATGTCTTTAGATTTTTTTTAATGTAATTTGTAGGTTTTTTTAATTAATGCAATTTAAATTTGAAGTAATTTGTGTTATTTAAATTTGTGCAATTAAACTTAAATAAAAATACAAAAATCAAAACTAAAAAGATCAGAGATCAAGTCATTCCACTGCGGCCTCCTTACTCATTGTGGTCCCCCCTTCTATCAAGTAAGCTCCTTACTCACCTTAATAAAAAAAACAATTTGAATTACTTATACCTACAATAAGATAAACAAACCATTTGAAAATTAAAATTTTCGATTTGTTCAATTTTCAAAGGCGAATTTATCACTTGTTTTGTAGGCTCTCAAAGTATAATTTTATTTCTATTTTAAAAAAAATAATATGGCATATTTATTAAATGATAAATGAAATATCGAGTCTTTTTTTTGTTTTTTGTTTTTTGGAATTACTCGTCCGGAATCGAATTATGCAGTATTTTTGTTAGCTTTTAAATAGTTTGTATATTTAATTGTAATTATCAATAGTTCGTGATATTTTGTTAATTTTTTTAATAATTTATAGTTTATTGTAATTCATTAATCATTCAGAATATTCTTATTAAGTGACCAGTAACTTTAAATATAAATTGTAATTTTTCCTTCTTTCAGTTATTGAACTAGTACGCTCTCCCGTGCGATACACGGGCTACGATTACACTAAAACATCAATATAACTAAATGAATAGCCGTCATTTAATATACTCCCTCCGTCCGCCAAAATTATGTCACAATTACTATATCGGGCGTCCGCCAAGATTATGTCACTTTCCTTTTATGGCAATGGTCCCACCATCCTCTTTAATATTTTATCCTTACTAACACTCTTTATTTACAAAAAAACCACTCAAAATTCAATCTCAACCACTCATCTCATAAAGTGGTGGGACCATTTCTCCACTACATCAAAATCATCACCAATTTTATTAAATCTCGTGCCCAAGCAAATTGCCATAATCTTGGCGGACGGAGGGAGTACTAATTTTGGCTCGTAAAAGTCCAAATCGTATATTATTAAATTATTATATAAATAAATAAATAATTTGTACACATAATTAAATAAATATATATAATATTTTAAATTCTAATTTTAAGATATATAACTAATATGTTATTTACAAATTCATATTAAAATTATTACAAATTTCCTCCTCCCTTAATTGCATTAAAAACTACTGTAGTTTAAATAATTATAATTAAAAATCATGTAAACTTTTAAAAAAGGAAAAAAAAATGACATATGCTTATGTTTTTGTCTCCAATAAACAAGAATACAATGAAAATAGAGTCTGGCATTCAACATTATAGATAAATGAGAGTGAACAAAAATTAATTTTTTAATATTTTAATCGATCATAACTTAATAATACTTCTAACACTATAAAAATAAAATTAATACTATAAAAGGAAGAATAAAAGATAAAATAATGTGACTTCAACATTAAAAGAGAGAGAGAGAGAGAGAGAGAGAGAGAGAGTGGAGAGTGGAGAGAGGAAAGGGGACAGAGGAGAGAGGAATAAATTAATTTTATGATTTCAAACTATTTTAACTTTTTTTTGTCAATTTTTTTAAATATAATTTTTACATCAAATTAAAGATATTGTCATGATCTTTAATTTAACATCCGTATTGAATAATTTTCACGTATCAAATTTGATGATTTTTAGAAAATAATCAAAAGAAAAAAGAGAAGTGAGAGAAAATTTGATAAAAATCATATACTCCCTCTGTCCCAGCTGAAATGTCTTGTTTCTTTTCGGCACGGAGATTAAAAAATGTGTTTAAAGTAGATAAAGTGGGTTGGTGAAAATTATTTAAATATTAAGTACAGAGAGAGAGTGTATTGCCAAAAAAAGAAACATGACATTTCAAATGGGACAACCCAAAAAGGAAAACAGGACATTTCAGCTGGGACGGAGGGAGTAATAAAGATGGTGAGAGAATGTGAGAGATGGGAGTGTTATTAGGAGAGAGAAAGTGTGATGAAATGAGTGATAGAATGAGAGAGAAAATTTGGTGGTAAAAAGTTACCGTTAAAAATCGGTGTTTCATATATATATATATCAATGGAAAAAATAAATTGAAGTCATGCCCTTTAATCTAGTCTTCTATTCGTTTCTATGAAATTTGATTTCTTTTTTTTTTTTTCTTTTAGAGAAAAATTTTGAATTATTATTGTTATGGTGGTTGTGGTCCTTGTAGACTAGGAATTGGTCAAAGCTGAAGAAGATATGGGATAAGATTTTTCTTTCTCCTCCTCTCCAGTCTCCATTATGCTTCAAGTCAACCGTTTAATCCAGTAAAGCAATGATACGTCATTAATAATAATAATAATAATAATAATAATAATAATAATAATAATAATAATAATAATAATAATAATAATAATCACAATTAAAAAAATATAATTTTGTTCACTTTTATGTTTATTCAATATAGTTAATTAATGTCAAGAAGAAGAAAAAAAATATTAACGCATTATAAAATTGAAATTCAGAGACGTTGAAGAGATCAACAAAATACATTTGAAACCAAAACAAGGCAAAGAATTTGACTAGTGAGAAAATATAAGGTCACGCATCTCTTTCTTTGCTGACTTATACTAATTCTCAATTCTTGATCTTCAAATTATCAAATCAAGAATTTACACAAGTTTAAAGTGTGGTACAAGAAAATGAACCACAATAAATCAACCAAAATTTTCAACATCAAAACCCTCATTTTAGTCAAAACGGTAAAAAGCAGTTCTTGCTTGAATTCTTCTATGCTGCACTCACTATTCCAAGACGCCAACATCAGTTTCAGACAAAGAAAAAATCTGCATGAAACAATCAACAAAACATAATTGACCTAAAACCAAGATTTTCAATCTACTTTACATCGTTCAAGATTAAAGTAAACCAAGATCTGCAATCAAAAGATGATCATGTTTCTGCAGCTGGCAAGCCAAATTGAGCATCCAAGATCATTCAAGACGAAACTAACGACGAAATAGCCGTCATTTGGGACGACGAAACTGATGAAATGACAGCTGAAGGGTGAGCTGATCCATCAGCCAAGAACAGAGGTGGAGGTGGCTTCTGCACATCAGCAATCCCTTCAAGCATCTGCACAACCTTCCCCATCGTAGGCCTAGGCGACGGGTGCTCTTGGATGCACCAGAAGCTCACCTGCAGCAGCCTCATTGCTTGCACAATATCAATGTCACTTTCCACCAGCCTTCTGTCAACAACTGCTCCCACATTGCCCTTCTCAAACTCCTCGTATGCCCACAACGAGAACCTTCTGTTTCCCGTCTCAGGAGAGACCTCAAAGTTCCTCCTCCCACTCACAATCTCCAGCAGCACCATGCCATAGCTGTAGACATCGGCTTTGGATGTGACCGGAAGGTTAGCTATCCACTCGGGAGCCAAGTAGCCCCTCGTTCCCCTCACCGTGATCAGGCTCCTATGCCTATGATCATTCAAGTTCAACATCCTCGCCAGCCCAAAATCAGAGATTCTTGCATTGTAGCTCTCATCCAAGAGTATGTTCTCAGGCTTTATATCGCAGTGGAGAATGCAGTCGCGGCACTCCTCATGTAGGTACGTCATCCCCTTTGCCGTGCCTAGGGCAATTCTATATCTACAATCCCAATCCAAAATCTTCTCATCAGATGATGATGATGATTCAAAGATAAAGTTGTCAAGAGAGCCATTCTTCATGAACTCATAAACAAGCAATCTATGCTTTCCCTCAGAGCAAAAACCAACTAATCTCACAAGATTCAAGTGATGAGTATTGCTGATCGTTGCTACCTCCATTCTGAACTGCTTCTCCCCTTGACCTATTCCCTCTAGCTGCTTCACAGCAACAACCATCTTGTTCGATAAAATCCCTCTGTAAACGGATCCGAATCCACCCTCTCCGAGCTTCTCCTTAAACCCTTTCGTCAGCTGCTGGAGCTTCTTGTAAGAGAACTGCACAGGAACTCCAGAAGCATAGTCTGAAAAAGAGTACTCAGATACCAAACTCTCATAACTTGGCCTATCCCTACACTTGAACAACAAAAATCCTCCAACTAAAATGACTATAAACAAACTACTCCCCAACACTATAACACCAATCTCAAGCGCTGCAGATCCCTCCCCGTCTTTTCTTGAAGACACCGGAGGATTAGGCATAGCCGGATCACACACCTTCACATACGACGTGCTGGTGAGGATCTGAGAGTGGTAGCCACTGATGAAATCCGATCTCTTCATGTAACAAACGCCCGTTCCATCAGCCATTGAGCTTGAGGCAACACACGTGGAATCAACGAGGCAGTTAGACCTACAAGCTCTGATATTTGCAGTGAAATAATCAGTATCAATCTGAGGAGGGAATGTCAAGAACAAGGTATTGTTCAAAGACAGCATAGTTGTCTGACAGCTCCGAATATCGCCTCTCATTCTACAACCCCTCCTGCCATCATTAGGATCAACGGGTTCGAAGTTTCTAGAAGGGCATCCGCAGATGGGACCAGCATCCGTATCATCGTACCTGCAAACTCCGAAGCTCCCACAGAATCCGAATACCTCACACTGATCACTCACAGCAGTCCATCTCACAACTCTGCTTCCAACTCCATCACTCAGTGAAGAGCTGTACATCCTCATGTTCCCATCACAGTCCAACTTCACAAACCTCAGAGTATCATCGCTCGGGCCATAATCACTACCTCGAGCCATGAAGACATCGTTGGTGAACAACGGATCGAGTAGGGACAGTATCCCTACAGACTGCATTGCTAAACTAGGTGAGCTCACATTCAAAGTGTTGGTCACATTGATCCCTGCATATGTGTAGTACTCAACAGAACTGTTCCATCTCAGAGATATTCTACCTGAGCTCAGCAAGTGGAAAGAGTAGAATCCACAGCGTAAGACGTCGCCAACGGTGAAATTCTGCTCAGGCATAATAGTGTCAGTGGGGTTGTCAAAGGTTGTCCAAATAGGGACATTTCCATTCTTGAGCATGAAGTTGCCAGAGTTGTCAAGTGAGGCGGAGTCGATGCCTTGTCCGGAGGTGTTGGACTGCCACACCAACGACGTGGTGGGCCCCGCCACGACGACGAGCTGGAGGTTGCCATCCTGTAGGAACCTCAGCTCAGCTGAGGAATTAACGGAGCCGCCAGGATCACCACCGGCTCTCCAGATGGGGACGCCGTTGTAGGTTATGGCAGCAAAATACGCGTTATCGGATTCGTGAATGAAGGAAAGGGTGAAGGATTTGTTTGGAGAAGTCCATGATTGCTGTGGATTTGAGGCATGAAGAGTTGAGCCAGGAAGAATGTCTTGTGCTACAATAGCTGCAGCTGAAAACAAGATGAGAAACAGCAGGAACATATTGAATGATGACAGCTCCATTTTTTCATTTCTTTTTTTCAGTTTCTGCAGATCTTTCTGACTGGATCTAAAACATAAGCAACAGAAACAACAGCTGCAGCAATCGAATTAATTGCAAATATTTATGAGGGGGCAAAATTTGGATACCTTTGAACACCCCACCACCAAGATTTATGCAACTCTTACAATTATCAGCATTTGAAATAATAGCAAATGAGGAGAATGCGTGTTGAATATTTATTTATTTTCTAGATAATAAATGGGTGACTAATAATGGTTTTTAAAGGAATTCTTGTCACTTTCCAAGAACCTTATTGTCAAAAAGCAAGTCCAACAACGGGACAAATGAACAGTAAACTCAACTAAATTTCTAAATTGAATTCTTGTTAGCAAATTAACAAAACACATGTATCTTTCCTTTCTATAATAGACTTTTCAAGACTCTCAGAGTGAGGTACATGAAACCCTTGAAATGGACCACATGACTACACTGTCAATGAAATTAACTGCAGGTTTTTGAAGCCTCAAGCAAATACCATCTAGATGTCCTTGAATTGAAAAAAAAGAAACTCATCTTTTCCTTGCCCAACTGAAAAAGTAATCTAAAACGAGCGTTTGTTTTTGAGCTGAGCACGAGTCGATCCACATATGTGCACGCTAATGTGGTGAGACATTAGAGAAATTTATGCTTACCTAGTCAGCCAAAAAAAAAGAACGTGCTTTCGAACTGTGTAGTCTTTTCTTAGTTGATTTTTTCAAATATAAGATAAAGCACTGTTGTTCTTTTCTCTGGACTAGCGGAAATGACGTGCATTCGCACGTTAAAATGAACTATTTTAATAAATACTTTTATGAGTGTAAATTTATATATTTAATTTATTTTATAGTAATATTTATCATTTTAATACATTTTCTGAATCAATTATTGGACCATGTTTGAAAATTATGATTAGTACTCATAAAATTGAAAAAATTGATATGAAATTATTTTATTTAATCTTTGCATAATAATTAATTATAATTCCAATGGTTCTAGCAAAATTAAACTTCTAATAAAATTAATAACTAAATCCTACGTAATGTAATTAAATAAAAAATTGTAATGGATGTGGATGAAGAGTTCTAATGAATAAGACTACTTAAATAAATATTAAAATATGAAACGTAAATTATAATATATTTTTAGATTTATTATATGTATAATATATTAAATTACACAATTAACCTTAAATTTAGTATATATGAGGGATATAAAAGGCAAATCAAATTTTGTAAAACAAGGCTCTTTTATAATAGGTATATAGATTAGGTCTCAACTTGAATGTAACATGAGAGGCTGCTAATTCTTGGTCTATGTGGACCACATCACTATGAATGGAAACAAGATAATACGAGCTTAGTTCAAGTTAGAACACGATAAAGCTTAAGATGTGCTTTTGATTAAGCACAGGATGAGGAGTAGATGCTTCCATAGCAGGCAAGTATTTAATGTTATCATACTTGCTATTGTTCAAGAGTGATAGATAAAAGGACTTGCATGTTTTTATATAACCAAATTGATACAAACAAATTCTTATAATAGAGCATTCACAAATCCAACAAGAATCCAAATAGCCAAAACATGAAACTAACTGGTGTTTCTGTACTTTCCAAGAAGACAAAAATGTGTGGGGATCGATCATCATTCAATACTTAACGACTGATGAAGAAGTGGATGAGGTTGCTACTCAAGTCTGCGCGGATCGGCCTTCAACCAAAGAGAAAGCTGTTAAGAGAGCCATTCTCCATGAGCTCATAAACAAGCAATGTGTGCTTTCCCTCAGAACAGAAACCAACCAACCTCACAAGATTCAAGTTATGTCGCAACCTCCATTCTGAACTGCTTCTCCCCGTCCAATTCTCTCCAGCTGCTTCACAGCAACAACCACTTTATCGGAACCCAGCCAAATCCTCCTTCTGCGATCTTCTCCTTCAACCTTCTTGTCTCCTTCTGGAGCTCCTTGTATGTGAACTGAACAGGAGCACGCGATGCATAGTCCGAACAATTATACTCATGGTATCGACGGACTTCCACAGATGGGATTTCCACTAATCTCATCATACCTGCAAACACCAAAATCCCCACAAAAGACCAAAAATCTTGCACTGATCACTGACAGCAGCCCATGTCTCATACTCCCATCATAATCCAACTTCACAAATCTTAAATTTTCATCACTTACTCTGCCAGAGTCACTACCTTGTGCCATAATCACAGGTGACGAATCGTTCAGCAAGAGCAAAAGCGTCCCTTCTGATGCATGGTTAAACTTGGTGAAGTAATATTTAAGCTACCATTACTATCTATCCCTGAAGAGGTATAGTACTCTACAGAGTTATTCCATCGGAGTGATATCTCACCTGAACTCAACAGATGAAAAGAGTACATCCCACAATGCAAGAAACGATCAACAGTGAAAACTTGTAAAGGAAGAATAGTATCAGTTGGATGGTCAAAGGTCGTCCACTTAGAAACACTTCCATTCTTGAGTACAAAGTTACCTGAGTTTTCGAGTGAGGCAGAGGTGATGCCTTGTCCATAAGTGTTGGACTGCCACACGACTGAATAACGTTTGAAGAGCATGAGGTTTCCACAGAAAGAAAGCTCGAGCCTGGCAGAGGAGTCGACAACACTACCAGGATCACCACCGGCTTTCCAGATGGGAACACCATTGTATGTAATGTGATGGCAGCAAAATATGTGTCTGCAGATTCTTGAATGAAGGAAAGTTAGAAAAGCTTGTTAGGCGAACTCCATGAATCATTTGGGTCCAAGGCAGCTAGGTATGAACCTGGAAGTATATCCTGAGCTACAATGGCAGCAGCTGAGATTAAGATGAAAAGGAACCACACCATTTCCAATCAATAAAAGAACGAGCGATCAATAATGCAAGCCCACAATATGGACTCATAAACATGCATCAACAAAGGAAACTTGTTGGAAATTGCCTCAGATTGCTAAAAGTAAACTATCACCAAGTCTGATTTAAGTAGTGCAGTCAACGTTTCAAGTAGTTCTTTTGTATTCTTCCTTGCATAAATTGCAGTAAGTTTGTCTTCTTTAACCATCCTGATTTTGTGGTATAAAACAATCAAAATTATATTGAATGGTTGTCACTTGTATGTATATCAGCATCCCTCTCTCTTTTAGTCTTTTCTTGGTTCTTTTGTCTATAGAGGCAAAAATAAAGTTGTCTCTCTAAATTGGAACTTGCAAGATTTTTAGCTAAAGTGGTAATTCTCAACTAACATCAAAGTTATAGTTTGTTTTTAGCCCATACATACACTAGATCGCGATAAATGGTCTCGT